>NC_079554.1:3992095-4309046 GCF_015846415.1 Triplophysa dalaica | reverse complement strand
TCTGTTTATTTTAGTACTGCGACTTGACTTGACTTGCTTGATTTGTCTAAACTGTGACTTGAGATTTGACTTGAGACTTGATGGTTAAGACTTGAGACTTGCATGGACTTGACCATATGTGACTTCTCCCCACCTCTGCTTGTCTTTGCCGTGAGACTCTGGTGACTGAATTCGCATCTCCAAAAATACCTTACTCGCCCTAAGTTAAACCTAGCAACTAATAACAACTTTAGAAAGCCATCTGACTTCTGAAATAAGCAAGAGTGGGCGTTTGTATATGCACACAAAGACCTGCAAGATGGAGATCTAGTTACATTCAGCATAAATATACAGCACTGAGACTAATAAATACCCATCAATTAGCTTGATATCATTTAGTTTTGATTCCTGCTATGAATCTGTGGCTATCTAACACATACTGTAGACTAACAAATGTAACTCCAAGTATACACTTCTTTTACAGTACTGAGGTATCTATGAGTCTAGCAGTTCTCAAGCACAGCAAAGCACATATAATAGGCTCAAATGTGCCTCAAGGACAGCCATATTTAGAACAAGGCTATTTTATTAATTAGGTCTGAACTATAAGTACTAGCAGCAGAATTGCCTAATATTAATCTATCTTTGTGCAGAAAAGAAACAGTCTTCAAAGCTAAATACTACAGAAAGTGTTTATTGATCCTGTAACACTGACCTGCTAGCCAGATAAGAAATGTGTGTTTTAAACAAAACGAGAACTAAGTGGTATTCCATATGACTTTTGTGGAATTGCAATCACGGGTTTCCAGTCAGTGCGACACGCTACGAAAATTTCTGTGTATGCGCAGAATAAATTTGCAATTGAAGCACACGTGCGATACAGTTTTGCACATGATTTATACAGAACCGCTTGTTTGTGTGAGGTGTAAATCAATGGTGAACAGCTATTTTAGTTGTTTTTGCTTTTACAACTTGTTTTCCTGCTGCACTGAGTCCATATTTAGACCCCTATGATTTCCTTACTGTCGAAACAGGGAAGGCTGCGCAATCTGGCTTTCTAAATACGTCACCTGCTTGTTACTCGTATTACTACACACGTGTGACAGGTTAGGACGAAGGGCCTACACACTTTTGAGGGGCCCCGCCTAGGCCATATCAACTAAAAATCTTTTCAAAAAATCCAATTAAATCGCAATGGAAATCACAAGCCATGGCCGATATTTTTCTCAATCGATATTCCATGTCACTCGGGAGTTTAAAGTCGGCATGAAACGGAAGTAATGATCCTATTCTTTTCCGTATTGGGACGTATATCCAATTGAATCGGCTTCTGAAATGAGAGGAAATGTAGGTCGGGACTTGATTTCGTTTTCGGAGGGGCTTCTGCCAGGCGGCTCCAGTCTCTTATATATATATATATATATATATATATATATATATATATATATAGCTCAAATTGATTAAAGAGTGTTTTTTACAATTTAACAGATTGTCCTACCTCCTCACTCACTTTCTTCCAGGCAAGATCCATTTTATTCCTGTTTCGATAAAAGTAAGATGTATTGTACAGCTCCAGGTATCCAGGTACAGCTCCAGGTATCCACATACAGCAACAATGATTTTGTCCTCCATTGTTGTTTCGGATTTCTGCCTCTGCTTGCTATGTCA
This sequence comes from Triplophysa dalaica, assembly GCF_015846415.1. NCBI lineage: Eukaryota > Metazoa > Chordata > Actinopteri > Cypriniformes > Nemacheilidae > Triplophysa > Triplophysa dalaica. The sequence continues at coordinate 4,307,399 of NC_079554.1, read as the reverse complement.
TAATCATGTCACTACTAGAGCAAGCTCCTGATTGGTTAACGCGGCGTGAATTTTTGGCAAAGTTTCGATTTTTTTATTCGCACTTATAGCGTCAATTCGCGGCACCTCATTTGCTCGAATAGCGCCCCAGGATCTCCTTTCACGTCTTTGCATTGACTTTACATGTAAATTACTCGCGCTTAACGCTTCTTTCTTGTTTGGTGGGAACACACAGTTAGACTTTTCCTCACACCAGAGAAAGTTTGTAATGTGCAGGGTTTGAGTTTTCAGGGCATGAGAGAGCATTTAATGCGTGCGGCTCTGGCTTTTCCTTCCATCTGAGAGAGTTAATGTGCGGGCTTTGAGTTTTCTGCACACAGCTCGGGCATTTTCCTCGCAGAAATTGCTATTAGGTGACTCCTGGGGCCAGTTACTCTAAAGTCATCCGACTGGATTAAAAAAAATGTCTTTCAAAAGCAAAAAATGGATTGTGAATTTGCATTAGATCACAAAATCCAATCTAGGATTTGATCAGAATCAAATCGTATTAATTAATGTCTTTTAAAGCATATCACAAACTCTAAAAGAAACTCTTATTTACTCCATTATGTACAACATGTAGGGGATTTGAGGCCTTTGCAAGTGGGCTTTGCAAGTCATAATCTGCCCCTTTGTTTTTATGAACTAAAGTCAAAGCTTGAGGCTATTCTTAAGAGTATTTTTATTCTGAGAAATTTTATACAAATGGCCCCAGGTCTACTTAACTCCCATCATGCACTTCTGTTCCACATAAACTCTCTGTTCATCATACTAAAGCACTAAAGTCCTGAGGGTGTGTTGCATTCAGCTGGACACAAGCATTCCATCACACACAGATGCTTTGTATGTACGAGAGAGAGGGCAACTCAGGCCATAAGCAACAGGAGAAATTCAAGTGAATGCTATTTACTGACCAATAGCAGCACAGCGGAATATTCTATGCTGATGGCACAAAGCTGCACTGTTGCCTACAAACAATACACACACATAAATGTATGAATGACCTAAAACACATTTCATGACGTTTATTACGCACAAAGACCCTCCAGAGTCTCAAGAACAAAACATGCACAGATGAGTTTTGTTTGGGTGTAGATGTCCTCTTTGATGTATAAGAGAAGCGCTTACATACCAACCACAGCATAAGAAAAACTCACTATGTCTGAAACAATTCCACAGACACTCAATTTGAGGCAATGTTGCTTTACCACATACTGTATTACAACATCTTGGTGTGGCGAGTGTTGTACATTCTAATAGTCACGTCATGCTGAAGCACATAAGCATCCTTCATTATAACCGGACATATTAGTATCTACATGGATAATATCTAATCTTTTTTTAAATTCTAAATAAAATGTCAATATTTCAATGTAAATTTACTTATATTATAAGCATTGCTGATCAATGTTTCTGTCAGCATTCTACCACCTGTAGTTGCTCTCCATGACTCCAGAGGCCCCCGGTGTTTCCCTCTTCCTTAGCTCTTCCTCGGGTGTCCTCATTAGTCTATCCAGGTCACCTTAGCCTTGTTACCTCAAGGTATTGAGTCTTTTACTTTGCTTCTTACTCAGTTATTAGGTACTCAGTCCTTCCTCCCTGCTTCAAGTATGGCTACTTACTCATTGTCTTTGTTATTGTTTATGTCCTCTGGTTTGGTTTTCTCCCCTCGTGGAGTTTTTTTTTGTTGAAGTTTGTTATTTTCTAATTTCAGTCCAAGAAGAACTTTTTTCCATTCCATTCCATTTTCTACCGCTTATCCGAACTACCTCGGGTCACGGGGAGCCTGCGCCTATCTCAGGAGTCATCGGGCATCAAGGCAGGATACACCCTGGATGGAGTGCCAACCCATCGCAGGGCACACACACTCACTCATTCACTCACGCACTCACACCCTACGGACAATTTTTCCAGAGATGCCAATCAACCTACCATGCATGTCTTTGGACCAGGGGAGGAAACCGGAGTACCCGGAGGAAACATGCAAACTCCACACACACAAGTCGGAAGCGGGAATCGAACCCCCAACCCTGGAGGTGTGAGGCGAACGTGCTAACCACTAAGCCACTAAGCTGAATCGGACTAAACCTCCCTGTGTCTTAGCGGCAGATCTCCTAACTACTGCACCGGAGACCCGAGTTCTAGACCAGCCGTTGCCTAACCCTAACGCAAGAACTTGTAATCATCTCACACAATTGAATCCAGATATAATAATAAGCAAAAACATGTGCAGAAATAGACAGATCACGATTAGCACAATAAAACCTTTAAAAAATATAAGTTACGTGTTTAACTGACTAACCAATAACCGTCTAACCAAAAAACGTTCATGTTGTTCATTTTCTTTCTTTTTTACTTCAACATTAATCCTCCTAGTAGTAACATGGCCTTGTAAACTCTCAGTTTATCTAAAAATAGACATTTACATGCTGCCATGTAACTTCCACATAATAGCTTACTAGACAAAAGAAAGAAAAACAATAACAGATTTACCAGTGTTATAAAGAGGCTAGTCTCAGACCACTTTTCTGGAAACACTTCAGCACATTCGAAGTCTTCATCTGATTGGTTGAATTTTACAGAATTTCTGGGAGACGTGCGTGTCGCATTCTTTAACGTTCCGCCTGGAAACAGCGCAAAGCCGCCTAATTGTAGAAGTAAGTTGTCGTGTTTACATCGGTTGCAATGTAGAATTCATCACGATGTATACCGGTCTGTTGCTGCAGGGACATTGCCACGTCTCGAAACATGACGCGGCACAAAACGACACGTCGTTTGGCCTCTTGGGTGGGCCTTGGCCAAAGAAAGCGGCCAAAGTTCACAGACCTTCAGTATGAAGGTATGGCTATGCGAGACTATATACAGGCTGATAGGACAGAAAACTGTCCCTTAATTCTTGAAGTCCAGTAAGTTTCTTCCACAAAGCACATATTATTGCTGTAGTTATGCAAAATAGGCCAACTGCTAAAAAATGTAGTGATGATGCATTCGCCTCTTTGTTCGCATACTAGGATAAATAACTTTTCTGTTATGAGGCTACAAAGTGGCCAATTGTTAAGTAACTCTTTCTCTATGGCTTTTCTTTTGGTCTCTTTCAAAGAACAGGCATGTGCTCCCTACGCAAGGGCATAGCAGTGCAACGTGGGCCAAGCTGCAATGATCTCACTGAAGCTTGTGGGTGAGACAGCTGAGACGAAAGGAACTGACCCGCCGCTAAGGCCTTTCATTAGCCATCCACACACATAGAAACACTCAATAAAAACAGTTATTTCAATTATTTATGATTATTGATTTTCTTTTATTAAATCTGAATAAAGTGCCCATAATATGGTATTTTTAAGATCCTAGTTTTGTTAAAAAATGCCCTACAACAGGTTTGAATGCAACCAAGGTCAAAACTTAATATTCTCAAAATATACATTTGATATTACCTCATTTCTCAAAGTGTCACGGCATAATAAACCATTTTACGAGTTCACAAAGTTGGTCATGTTGCACATCATATAAAACAATGTTAGCAACTATTAATGATTCCAGTTAATTTTTTGTTTTAGTTTTCCCATTTGGGTTAAAAATTCACATATGGCCAATGTCAGAGGTTGTGAAGTGGCAAACCACTATAGTCCATCGATGGCACGTCTGTGTCTCATAATTATTCCTGAGACTGCGTTTTCATTTCCAATAAAAAAAACATTTCCCTTAATTAATTATTCTTGACAGCATCTGGTATGTTCCTGTCTGACCCTTCAGAGAGGCGTTGAAAGCACATAAGTGCATGAAGCATTAGAGCTGTGCAGGTAAACCACACTCCCGACCTGTGGATTAGTCCTCTTTATAGCGCTCATCTTCCATGCGGGACCAATTGCCAGCATTACAGTAGCAACCACTTTTCTCTGGAAAGCTTTTAGAATTGAGACAGGTGCACTTTGAACTCGCTCATATAGGCCATCTGGAGGTAGGACCTGCTTTATTATTATACAGACTTTTCAGCAGAGACGCGTTAGGACCCTCGGTATCAAGGCTTTTAGCAGATATACTCATAGATATTTATGGAGATACTTTGCAGCAGAGAGACGTTGGAGAGAAAGATTGTCTAAAAATCATCCCAAGGAAATTGCATTGATTTGGTCAGTATGTGAATAACATACTAACATAACAAGATATGATGTTGTTGTAATATTAGCTGTGTGACGGAGCAGTTTTGAGCATCTTTGTTTATCTGGAACCACTTTCATATTGTACTCGTCTAGATACTTGAGAGAGAGAGCGCGTTGGAGCTGAAACTGGAAAGCGAGCGAGAGCACGTATTACTCTTTACTCAATGATGAATAAACGTTCAGTTAATACGGGTCACATGCATTCCAAACCGGAGAACACCATCCGTACGGATCATCCCGCGATCCGTTTCACCACGATACCGCAGCGGGGAGGAAGAGGATGTAGAGTTTTGTTGTCCTTTTAAGGCTCAAACAACCCAGTCATTTGATAATGAATTTAAACGGAAATTGTGCGTTTTATCTGATAAAGAAACATCTTAAAACCTTGTGTTGAGATTAACCGCGAAGAGCACCTTTTTGCACATGCATGAGCTTAAACCGGACCACCGACTTGTCTATTTCAGTTCTGTTTTTATGCTTTTATTTTGTAGTAACGAAATTGTATAAGAGTAAAATAAAAGATTTTGTTCAGGAAATGTAGTGGAGTAAAAGTAAAAGTCTGCAGAAATATAAGGAAAGTAAGGTACAGATACTCCCAAACATTATATTACAACACTGCACCAGAGAGGTAAAATTATAACAAAAGCATAGCTCTATGGGATGGCTCTCCTTTCAGAACAAATCATGGATTTGGACAGGATGAACAAAACAGAAAATTCGAGATAGTTTTACTTCAATAATCCTCAAAACTGCGTGTGACATAATACCTCAGATTGTTCTGAACAGTCATCTATGTTTCCACGGTTACCTTTCCAGAGTTCTTGAGGCTGCTGTTGTGACCAGCTGCTTCATTCATCAACCAACCTAGTTATGAACGTTATTATGCATGTCATAATTCCTCTTTTATGCAAAGCACTGAGATGGATTTCAGCAAGCAACCCCCTAATACCAGAGGAAACTAAAAACCTTAGAAAAAACATGCTGCATTTAATGATTAGTTAAATACAGACTTAAACATGTGAGATGCAAACAGCTTTTTGTGGTTGTGGAGAATGTGACTACATTTCCTGGAGGTGGTTTTAAACCTTGAAAAAGAAACAATGAGGGAGAAAAAAAGCAGACGATTATACCAGCAAACACAGCGTTAAGGTTGATGGTTCGAAAAAGTAGTCACAAATATAAAACTTACCAACCACCTTTGAGTTACAAAACATTCTAAATGACCAGAACCTGACTTGATAGACAGCAGTGTGCACATGTGACAGCATAATTATTCACACTGCGATTAGCATTGGCACAACGATTAGCTTAGCCTCAGTCTCAGATGTCACGCACACATACCGCTGGCTAAACGTCTAATGTAAACCTCTGATGCACTTTACTGGAAACACTTCAGCAGATCGGAGGTCATACTCCAACTGGTTGAATTCTACAGGATTTCTAGGAGATGTGCATGTCACATACTTTTAGGGTCTTTTCCTGAAAACAACACAAAGCCATCTAATCAAAGAAAAAAGCTGTTTTGTTTACATCGCTGACAATGCATTCATCAAGACCAACTAAATGCTTGATTCTTACAAGTATGCAAGGTTCTGATTTGTATTTTCATGAATTCACATTCATTAAATCAGGTAAAGGTGTAGAGTTCATGGCCTGTTTTTCCTGTGTGTTAAAGGTGTTCATCAGATGTTAATATTTGTGATACGGAAGATCATTTTTGGACCATCAGGTTGGATTAACGCAAATCTGGCAACCCTAATGTAAACAGTTCTATCGTACAATTGCAAGTCCACGACACAACGAAGCAAAATATGATTGGTTGCTTTCTTTGTCATTAGTCATGATAAGTCTTTGGGGTCTGAGGCCTGGCTAAGACTATGATAAGCCCTGAGTCAACTGTTTTGAAAAGGTAAATGCTAAAATCTATTAACCAAAAGAGTCTGTAAGAATCAAAAGACTTTCATAAAAGAAAAATAACTATTAACCTAGTAGACCACCTACTTAGACACCATTTTGGGCATCACAGATATGTGAGCTGGGTATTTTCAAAGATCATGCATTTCCAGTGTTTCCACTAGAATTTTGCGAAACTGTGGCGCTGGATGAATGTCAAACGCTAATAAACATATTTGTGACGTCACCGCGTAGTTTTGCATTGCAACTTTAGACCTGTTTCGATTCCACTGTCTGCTCATTACATACAGCTTATTGCCCAATAAAGATGTTTACATATTTTCTGTTTTTGTTGTCAGTTCTGTTTTATAACCAAATTTTATATTCAACAGCCCCTTGGTATAATCAATAATTAGTTTATTATGTTTTTCCATACTTTGCAATGCATGTTAAAAGGTTATGTTTGTGTAAAAAAAATTGCAATTGTCTGTGCTCTGAAAGTTTTGACTGTGCTCCTAAATTTTTTAATTAATGAGTACAAGGGCCCCCCCCCCAAAAAAACAAATATTCTGATAAAACCACCACACACACCTTAAAAAGCGGATAATTCCATTCTTTCTATTCTATTTCTTACATACATCAGGTGGCAGAAGTAGCCTTGCCAAGCTAAAAAGGCCGAGTCAGGGTCACAGGTGATTATTTTGCATTATTTTGTATTTTTGCATTATATTATAGTTGCGCTGTTGTATATGTATATATTAATAATGTATGTATATACAAAGAAGTTTTTGTAGATGCAGTAGTGGCTGATTGGCTAATTGTATATCCTGGTGTATTTCGAAGGAAACTGCTGTAGTCAGACATGAGACACCACAGTGATAAAAATGAAGAACAGAGTGACAGAAATGAAGATCAGGGTGACACAAATGAAGAACAGAGAGAAAACAATGAAGAACAGGGATGATTTGAAGATGTTCTGGACTTTGAAGTCAAGCCAAATCAACCTCACCCCAGATAACAAAATATATAAAAAAAGTTTTATTATATTTTTTGTTATATTATATTATATTATATTATATTGTTAAAGTCAAGGAAACTGAACTAAACAGTTGTGATAATGGGGCTCTGCAGACCAATTTTATTTATGTCCCCACTAATGTCAAAATCAAACTTTCGCCCTTGCAAATGAGTATGCTTAAATCTTCTTAAGCTTATCTTAAGAAATATTCAAGAGTCAAGACTAATTTGTAGTATATTGAATTCAAAATTGTTCCGTCATAGGGCACTTTAGTAATTGTTCTTAAAGAGTATTTTAGTGCACTTTCTTTTCACCTGGGACATCACGAGTACCTAACATAGTATTTACTGCACTAACATATAAACATCCAAAATGTCAACAGACAAGGACTTAAAGCCACATTCCAATTTTGATGCTGAATTAAAGAAGACCAGGTACATGTCCAATACATAACTACACATGTGCTATAAGACGTATATAACAACATACATTCAACTTTAATAACCACCAACACATCCTTTGCCAGTAACCCACATTATCACTGTTTTAAGCTAATTTTAAACAATAGCGTAATTACAGCCGTTTAAAGCTGAAGGAGAGAGGGTTTGGGCCGAACTCGTGGATGCTCACAGCAGATTTGTGCCGACACAGCAGTTGAATAAGGTCAGCACCATGAGGAAACTAAATCTCATCAAAAATATCTGTAACAGTAATTGTGTCTGCAATGTCTGCAATCAAATCACGGCGTGCTACACAATTATAGACGACGTTCCGTATTTCACCATACCAAATCAAGTCTGCGTTTTAGCGCACATAACTTGCCCATCATCCTATACAGAACACATGTATAGATATACAGAGAATAATGCTACGCATTGTAATCCGTGGATGGCGTGCATGCTCCTATTTAGAATGAACTACAATGACAGCACAAATAATAATAATACACCTACCACGTTAAGTCTTGTCTAAACGTATTCCATGGTGCAGAAAGCAAACATAAAGCCCCAACTGATGGTGGAAATAATAACTGGCAATCAATGAAAGGTTAGTAAATAGCGTTTTCTCAGCAGGATATGATTTACTCCTCCATGCAGCTCGCTACTGCTTAGGGCAGACGATGGTGGCGCAGCGTCCGCAACTCAACGGAGCTACGCTCTGATTGACAGGTCCCTCAACCAATCGAAGATCCTGACTTCCATTTAGGGCGGGCATGAGCATTCTGTTGGCTGGAGAAGCTGCTAAACACATTCAGTCCCAACCCATGGGTATGTAAACATGGCAGGCAAGAGACTGAATACGACTTGACGATAGTAACTCACAAACGCGTTAGATTAAATTTAGCATGTAAATCCACGTAACATATTGTGAAAATTATTATATGCTTTGTAAATGTATGTGCACAGTAAAGAGATAACTTAAGAAATGATTTAAAGAACACCCTGTCATAAAGTTTCTTATCAAAAGTTTCTATTTTAAATGTGACCGATAAATTCTTAAAGATATTTTTTGTAATGTTTTCCACTAATACAACGACGTGAAGTCTTTTTATATTAATTATTTTGGTTTTATTTATTTAAGTATTTAATTTTACTAAATATAATTTAAGAGGGCGATTTCCAGGCCAAGTCCGAGACTCATTGAAATGTTAAAGGAGAGGTGTCTTGGTAGACAACAACTTACCCTGACATACATCATTCCGATTGTTTTGTCTGAAGATGCGCAGCATTTTTTGTATAGTATGTAAAACTTAAATATCCTAATTTAACTTACTCCTTGTTTAAGATTACTTATCCGGGAAACCGCCCCATAGAGAACGGACAAAAAGTCGTAGTGAAACAGGCGACATGCCTTTGCACTAACATGTAAGAGATAATGTACAGGCAGCTGGTTGTTAACGCAGAAAAAATGTTAACACGGTGTGATCAGGACCCGATGCGAAGCGTATCTTCTTATATCATACGCAAGTGGCTAATTTCGCGATAACGGCCGGCTGCTTGTACTTTCTCCCGCTAATTACATGGCTACTTGCCACACGAGAAAAAAACTGGACCAAAAATATGAATTTGAAATATTTTATTAGCTAATTTTCACCGAATGCAGACATTAATTCCGCAAAAAAAAAACGGTTTGGTTTTGGTTTTAATGTAAGAAACGACGTTCAAACGTCACGAACAGGTGAATTGGTATGGTCATTTGTAAATATAATGCCATGTTATTACAAGACATTTATTTAAAGTGCCGTGTAAAAAACAGTTATAATGCCATCGTTCAGTAATAGCACTCACAGATCGTGTTTCTGCAGGCATTTTGCTGCCACGTGATGTTTGTTCATTGGTTGGTGAATTTCAGTCAGTCAGTCATAAATTCGATGGTTCCATCTATCACCCAGTGGCCGTATGAATTTTTGAAAAAATAGTCAAAAAAGTGTGTCAAAATTCTAAGATTAAGTAAATTTGCTCTTATGCCTAGATTTAAAAATAAGTGTAATTTAAAAATAAGTGTACAAAGTGTTGAAGTAATAGTTCACCCAAAAATGAACTCACCCCCTTAATGACTACCTTTTTTCTTCCACAGAACACAAAAGAATATATTTTGAAGAAAGTGTTGGTAAAGGAAACACTCGTATCTGGAATGTTTATTGTTATATAATCTTGTGTATGGTTCAAATCATATCAAATTGTGTACTAGTGAAAATGAGCCAGTGGGTTTAATGTACATTTACATTTATGCATTTGGCAGACGCTTATGTATTTATGCATCCAAAGCGATTTACATTGCATTATCCTATACATTAATACATAGGTATGTGCAATCCCATTCAATCGAACCCACAACCTTGTTAACGCAATGCCCATACCACTGAGCAACTGGAAATCATTTTGTTTGTTGTGACGTAAAATGACCAATAGATGGTGCAACATACCTATGTTTCTATTTTTCTTTAGTCACATGTTAAAAATATTGAAATTTTGGAAGTCTGATGCTGTTGAAGTATCACATATTTTGCAGCAGAGTGAAATTTATTGAATTTCAATTAATAGTTGCCAACTGGACAGCACAGGCTCCCATTAATTTCCATTGTATGGAGGCAAAACCAATGAAAGTGAATGGGGGGCTTTTAACAACATTTTTCAAAATATCTTCTTTTGTGTTCTGAGGAAGAAAGAAAGTCATACAGTTGTGAAATCACAGGAGGGTGATTAAATGATTACATGACTTTTAATCACTATAAGACTAGGTCCAAGCTCCTAAATTAACAAGATTGCAGCAGAGAGACAGAGATCATGGTCTTAACTAAAAATAATGTATGGAATGATGACAGGGACTCCTTGAACTGCCACCTTACCGTGGTGGAGGGGTTTGAGTACCTGAAAGACCCTAGGAGCTATGTTGTCAGAGGCTATATGCCCCTGGTAGGGTCTCCCAAGGCAAACAAGTCCTAGGTGAAGGGTCAGACTAAGAGCGGTTCAAAAACCCCTATGATGACAAAAAATTGGAGGACCGTGACGTCGCCCGGTATGGCGCAGCCGGGGCCCCACCCTGGAGCCAGGCCCGGGGTTGGGGCTCCTATGCAAGCGCCTGGTGGTCGGGTCCCCCCCATGGGGTCTGGCCGGGCTCAGCCCGAAGGAGTGGCGTGGTGCATAGTGGATCGGGCGGCAGTCGAAGGCATGGGCCCCGACAACCCGATCCCTGGACGCGGAACCTAGCTCTAGGGACATGGAACGTCACCTCTCTGGCGGGGAAGGAGCCTGAGATTGTGCGTTAGGTTAAGAGATTCCAACTAGAGGTAATTGGGATCCCCTCTACGCACAGCTTGGGCTCTGGAACCACACTCCTCGAGAGAGGATGGACTCTTCACCACTCTGGAGTTGCCCACGGTGAGAGGCGGCGGGCTGGTGTGGGTTTGCTTATAGCCCCCCAGCTCAGCCGGTATGTGTTGGAGTTTACCCCGTTGAACGAGAGGGTCGCTTCCCTGTGCCTTCGGGTCGGAGATAGGGCTCTCACTGTCGTGTGCATCTATGGGCCAAACGCCAGTGTAGAGTACCCGGCCTTCTTGGAGACACTGGGAGGGTTGCTGGAAAGCGCTCCGAATGGGGACTCCGTCGTTCTGTCGGGGGACTTCAACGCCCACGTGGGCAACGACACTGAGACCTGGAGGGGCGTGATTGGGAGGAACGGCCCCCCTGATCTGAACCCAAGTGGTGTTTTGTTATTGGACTTCCGTGCTAGTTACAGCTTGTCCATAACGAACACCATGTTCAAGCATAAGGGTGTCCATCAGTGCACATGGCACCAGGACACCCTTGGCCGGAGGTCGATGATCGACTTTGTGGTTGTTTCATCTGACCTCCGGCCGTATGTCTTGGACACTCGAGTGAAGAGAGGGGCGGAGCTGTCAACTGATCACCACCTGGTGGTGAGTTGGATCCGATGGCGGGGGAGGAAGCTGGACAGACTCGGCAGATCCAAACGTACTGTGAGGGTCTCTTGGGAACGTTTGGCCGAATCCCCTGTCAGAGAAATCTTCAACTTCCACCTCCGGCAGAGCTTAGACCAGATCCCGAGGGAGTCTGGAGATATTGAGTCCGAGTGGACCATGTTCTCCACCTCCATTGTCAACGCGGCCACTTGGAGCTGTGGCCGTAAGGTTCCGGTGCCTGTCGAGGCGGCAATCCCCAAACCCGGTGGTGGACACCGGAAGTAAGGGATGCCGTCAAGCTGAAGAAGGAGTCCTATCGGGCAAAAATTCTGGCCTGGGAGGAGTTCGGTGAGACTATGGAGAAGGACTATAGGTCGGCCTTGAAGAGATTCTGGAAAACCGTCCGGTGCCTCAGGAGGGGGAAGCAGTGCCCTACAAACGCTGTTTACAGTGGAGGGGGGCAGCTGTTGACCTCGACTGGGGATATCATCGGGCGGTGGAAGGAATACTTAGAGGATCTCCTCAATCCCGCTGTCACGTCTTCCATTGAGGAAGCAGAGGCTGAGGGCTCAGAGGCGAATTTGTCCATCACCCGGGCTGAGGTCGCCGAGGTAGTCAAGAAACTCCTCGGTGGCAGGGCTCCAGGGTTGGATGAGATGCGCCCTGAGTACCTCAAGTCTCTGGATGTTGTGGGGCTGTCTTGGCTGACACGCCTCTGCAGCACCGCGTGGCGGTCGGGGACAGTGCCTTTGGACTGGCAGATCAGGGTGGTGGTCCCTCTTTTTAAGAAGGGGATCACACTTCTCAGCCTCCCCTGGAGAGTCTATGCCAGGGTACTGGAGAGGAGAATCCGGCCGATGGTAGAAACTTTGGATTCAGGAGGAACAGTGTGGTTTTCGTACCGGTTGTGGAACACTGGACCAGCTCTATACCCTCTCCAGGGTGCTGGAGGGTGCATGGGAGTTTGCCCAACCAATCCAGATGTGTTTTGTGGATTTGGAGAAGGCATCGACTGTGTCCCTCGCGGCATCTTGTGGAGGGTGCACTGGGAGTATGGGATTCGGGACCCTTTGCTAAGGGCTATCGGGTCCCTGTACGACCGGAGCAGGAGCTTGGTTCGCATTGCCGGCAGTAAATCAGAATTGTTCCCGGTGCATGTTGGACTCCGGCAGGGCTGCCCTTTGTCACCGGCTCTGTTCATAGTTTTTATGGACAGAATTTCTAGGCGCAGCCAGGGGCCAGAGGGCGTTGGGTTTGGGGACCACACGATTTCATCTCTGCTCTTTGCGGATGATGTCGTTGTGCTGGCCCCATCAGACCAGGACCTTCAGCATGCACTGGGACGGTTTGCAGCCGAGCGGCAGTGAAGCGGCTGGGATGAGAATCAGCACCTCCAAATCTGAGGCCATGGTTCTCAGTCGGAAAAGGGTTGGCTTGCCCACTTCAGGTGGGTGGAGAGTCCCTGCCTCAAGTGGAGGAGTTCAAGTATCTGGGGGTCTTATTCACGAGTGAGGGAAGGATGGAACAGGAGATTGACAGACGGATCGGTGCAGCTCAGTCACTCGGGAGGAGCTCACTGTAGAGCCGCTGCTCCTCCACATCGAGAGGGGTCAGCTGAGGTGGCTCGGGCATCTTTTTCGGATGCCCCCTGGACGTCTTCCCGGGAAGGTGTTCCGGGCATGTCCCACCGGGAGGAGACCCTGGGGAAGACTTAGAGCACGCTGGAGGGACTATGTCTCCCGGCTGGCCTGGGAACGCCTCGGTGTCCCCCCGGAAGAGCTGGAGGAAGTGTCTAGGGAGAGAGAAGTCTGGGCATCCCTGCTTAGACTGCTGCCCCCGCGACCCGGCCCCGAATAATCAGTAGAAAATAGATGGATGGATGATGACAGGGAGTAAATGAAATAATATAATTATATAAAGTACCTTTGAAAAATGTTAATTCCATCTTTTAAGGATTGCCAGCTTAATATACAGCTATGAGTGCAATATGAAAGGATATGATTCAGCAGCTTAATTATTTAAATAAAGTGTTAAAACTCAAACAAATTGTGTGAAACTGAGCTTAAAAGGCATGCATATTTGTAATATTTTGCACATTATGCAAATTAAATATTTTAAACTGCCATTTTAACTTTATCTCTGTCGCCATCTCTGTTTAAAAGTAAAATTGCAGGTTACTTTATGTATTTTTCTTCATATGGGTTGAAGTCAACAGATGTTCAATGTCTCACACAATCGTACAGCTCAACTCATAAATCACTACTATAACCATTGGTTAATCTGGTGCCCGGTGCATCGAGTAACCCAAAATACATGAAAAACAAGATCCCAGTTTGTTTGGATAAGCCTTTCCCTGCAACCATGTGAGAAATAGAGCCGTTCATATCTCGCTCCTGTTATGACGTAAATGCAGGATCTTATTATAACTTTACAGCCCCTTAATCTACACAATTTCAACCACCGTGCTGCCGCCATTGTTGTTTTCACAAGCGACAGCGGTGTTTGTGATGAAGTTCATGTGCAAAACACAACATGCCATGTAGTCGCTGCACAAATTTATTTTATTTTTAGCGGAAATCCCACAGAAACGTAAAAACCTGCTTGTTTGCAGGAATCACTTCAAGCCGGAGTGCTTTTTTCAACCTGGGACAGTACAAGCAGGATTAGCGTCAAAGTTGTTCCTCAAGAGGGATAGAGACCGACTGACAAAAATGCCGATGTAAGTAATGTTTATCAACAGTCTGAATTGATTTACATGTATGTGGCTGGGGAGGTGTGGCTTAGCGAAGTCTGGAGGGAGAGGGACAGGAAATCGGCGGGAAATAAGTAAGTCACAGGCCGATTATAAACTCAATTCAATTCAATTCAATTCAATTCAATTCAATTCAATTCAATTCAAGTTTATTTATATAGCGCTTTTCACAATGTGTATTGTTTCAAAGCAGCTTTACAGGGGCAAACAGGAAAAACAGAAAAGTTAAAACACAGCACAGTGCATGGTATTTATACAACGAGTAAGTTCATTCTAATAAATAACATCTAATTTCTAAATAAATAAATAAATGAATGAACGAATGCAGTCTCCCGGTGAGCAGGCCAACACTGCCCTGCTGTGGTGAGGAACCCAAACTCCAATGATTGATTAATGGAGAAAAAAACCTCGGGAGAAACCAGGCTCAACCGGGAGGGCCAGATCCCCTCTGACGTGTCATAGCTGCACTCAGACTGGTGACATGTGATTTTAGTTTAGCATTTAATACCAAATATTGTAACTTCAGCATTAATAAGACAAATAGTCCGTCTTTGCTCTTGGTTGGGGATGTAGTGGTCTGAGCTGGGATGGTCCGATGGTCATATTTCTCTTGGCAGCTGGTGGAATTGCCTTAGATGGAGCTGGGATGGTCAGTCAGTCTGCAGCTGTATCTGGTGTAATCTCAAATTGGGGATGGGCATCTGTCGGTCGTCTGGACATGGTGGAACTTCTTCCTACCTCGGGATGGGCATGGGGATGGGCATCTGTCGGTCGTCTGGACATGGTGGAACTTCTTCCTACCTCGGGATGGGCATCCCGAGGCAGAGGCGGAAAGAGAATAAAGAGAATAATTAGCGTAGCTGCTGTTCATTAACTATGCATTAAGTGAAAGCTTGGCTGAAAAGATGTGTCTTTAATCTAGATTTAAATTGGGAGAGTGTGTCTGACCCTCGAATAGTATCAGGAAGGCTATTCCAGAGTTTAGGTGCTACGTATGAGAAAGCTCGTCCACCTTTGGTGGATTTTGTTATTCTAGGTATTGTCAAAAGTCCTAAGTTTTGCGATCTCAGCGAGCGTGACGGGTTGTAACGTGATAAAAGCTCGGTTAAGTAAGTAGGTGCTAAACCGTTCAGGGCTTTGTAAGTAATTAAAATAATTTTAAAATCAATGCGATACTTAATGGGTAGCCAGTGAAGCGATGATAAAACTGGGGTTATGTGATCGTATTTTCTTGACCTAGTAAGAACTCTGGCAGCTGCATTCTGAACTAACTGTAGTTTGTTTATCGATGATACAGGACAACCACTAAGTAGAGCATTACAATAGTCAAGCCGTGAGGTCACAAATGCATGAATAAGCTTTTCTGCGTCTGCAACACATAAACTATTTCGTAATTTGGCAACATTTCTAAGGTGGAAGAAGGCTGTTTTTGTGATATTTGAGATGTGATTTTTAAATGACAGGTTGCCGTCTAATATAACGCCTAATATAAACACCTGTCTGTTGTTACAGTGATTGGCGAGAAGAGCATAAAAGCCAGCACGAGGGGAGGATCGAGAGGGAGAGTTTGCAGAGGAAGAGACGGTATCGAGAGGATGCATGAAAAAAACCTTATGCGCCAGCAGGCCATAATTAAATATTATTTACTTTTGCTTTATGTTTTGTATTTTGAGTAATAAAATATTCTTACCATGCACGCTGACCCTGTCTCCTTCCTTCCATTACAAAGAACCCCACTACAATGTACCATATATGTAAGTGGATAACGTTAGCATATGATAGCGAAGGGAGATAAGTCAGTCACAGGCTAAATAGAACATTCAAAGCCAGTGTTTAACTTACTGTGTATCTATTTATATGTTAATTGTCAAACGGGCATTTGGAGGTTAGCTGTATGTATGGTAATACATATGTGCTGTGGCAACCTGTTTGTTTTGCTAATTGTTTTTGCTCGTTTTAAACATCTCAAATCATTTGTCCTGAGATCTGAATGTGTGCATCCTTGGATTTTAGGCAAGCATACACACACAACGTGAACGCATTAGGATGCGCAGTTTGCTGTGACAGATTTTTTAGTCTTCAGACGAATGAGTTAAGGCGAAACTAACCGCAGAGGAGTTTAGGAAACATAATTTAGCTAGACAATTGCCATGGCAGTACTACACGTGTGTTGTTTTGACACACAGGACAGAAGGGTGTCGGGCAGAGATGGGAACAAGTCACATATGGTCAAGTCCAAGCAAGTCTCAAGTCTTAACCATCAAGTCTCGAGTCATGTCTCGAGTCACAGTTTAGACAAATCAAGCAAGTCAAGTCAAGTCAAGGGTTCACCCTAAGCAAGTCAAGTCGAGTCCTGATAAGTATAAAGTCAAGTCAAGTCAAGTCAAGTCAAGTCGTAGTACTAAAATAAACAGAGGTTAATTTTTTAGATACATGTTTATTTTTGCACAGAAAAGATGAACTTATATACATACATTATGTATCTTATTCACATTGCTATATATGAATTATATGCATATCCGTGCAACATTAATATCTGAAAATAAAAGTGTTGCTTACACAAAAGAAATCCAGTCTGAAATGTATAATACTATCTAGTTCAATTTAATTGAAACGTCTACACAGAAATGGAAATACTTGTATCTGACAGAATGCATTTATACAGGCTATGAAGCTTATAAACTAAGAATTGTGATTGAAAACTTGACTATTGTATGTTTTAAGTATATGATGCTGTAATACTTGTGCTGTCCATTAAAGTGCACAGTATGCCTATAGGGATTTGCATCTAGTTATGGGAATCCCGGATCATTTTATTGACTTCGATATTGAATCTTGTTTATCAAAATGAACGGATCTTTTTCATTTCGGTAGTATATAAATTAAATGTATGTTAATATAGCCCAGTGATGAAGTTATGATGCTTAATCGTCATCTCTGCGGTGGACGCGCAATATTGCACGTTTCATACGTAATATATAATCTGAGAATATTTGTTTTCTATTTGAACTGGTTTCATTATTTCACAGCACAAAACGATTTGTTGTAATTGTGAGTATAAAAAAATGTAGACAGTTAACAGATTCGAACTATGAAATTATTCTCGTCAGTTTGACCGAAAAGTTTTTAAAGAGTTATTTAAGTCCAAGTGATGTCACCGGCGCGTCCATCACCCGGTCATGCGCAGTATATAAGCGAGCTGCTATTCAGCTTCCACACACAGTCCACACAAACACTTGAACATGCGCACATTTAATATAGACATTCGCCTACATGTAATACAGAGAAGCCCTTCTTTATTTTAAGATGATTTTAATATTTCAAGAACATAAAAATCCGGGCTACGCCGTTATAGCCAGATTCCCCAAAGCATCTATTTATGAGATGAGATCATGTAGGCCTATCAGTGATGATCGATGATCACATTTCTAATAATAAAAAAACAACCAAAGCAAAATTATGACAAACAGAAACAATTCATTCATAAAATTAGTCATCGTTTTATTACACTGACAATAAAGAAATTACTTTCTTACCTTTCGTTGTGGTTCTAGTAATGTCGGATGAAATTCGCCGTTGTGGTTGTCGTGTCAGAAATCCTTGCGTTGCATACTCTGCATATGGAAAATCTTTTTTTTATTTTCACGGTCCAGTTCAAAGTCCTTGTAGCCAAACGTGACTATCTGTGGAGCTCGACTGTTGTCTGCCATTGTAACGGCCACAACTGTTTCAAACCGCCTCTCTATCGTAACTGCTCTACAGTAATTGGCTGTTTCACCTTGTTTGACGCGGTTTGAGTTGAGCAGCGTTAAAGGCACAGGCGCTGTAGTGCTGCTGAGTCACAATAATTATTTTAGCTAATTTCATTATTTTACAAAGTTCAAGTCATTGTCGAGTCTTCCATTTAAAGTCAAGTCAAGTCTCAAGTCACTTGCTCTCAAGTCAAAGTCAAGTCAAGTCATTTTCTTACTTCAATCAAGCAAGTCGCAAGTCATGAAAATTGTGACTCGAGTCAGACTCGAGTCAAGTCATGTGACTCGAGTCCCCCACCTCTGGTGTCGGGGTGCGTGTACCTCATTATTATTTAAAGAGACCACCAAAACAGGTTGCTGTGAGCAGAGCTGTTTTTGACGAGGCAAGAAGGGTTTGGTTTACACAGCCATTGAGTGTTTTTAAGCAAAATATGTTCCAGACATGTCATGAAGACCCTAATAAATCATACCAACTTGTTGAAAGTGCTCATACGATGAGTCCTTTAACATGGTCGACTGGTCAAAAAAACAGTTGAATGTATGATGTAGTATTTCTGTGATTTTTTTTCGAACATGGATTCCCGTTTCAAAACAAGTGTTCTTATTAAACAATTCTCCCGGAAAAGCACCTTGCCCTTGTGTCAACTTGCCAGCGTGAGAAAGAGCACGCCCATCAATGCCACTTCACTCGGCTAAAGGAAGTTCAGCTGTGTTTATTTGCTCACTACATTTCGGTTAAGAAATGTTATATAAACGGTGGAAAAAACGGTTTGAAACCGATAGATGGCGCCGTCCCAGAGCTAAAAGTTGCATGAACCGCACATGGTAAGTCAAACTAAGTCATGTGTCTGTGTTTTGTTCGGCAATCAGTGTGTATATGTATAATGTAAACAACACAAACTTATAGTAAATCAATTCAATGTGAGGATGTATTGTGTGCTCATGCTGTAGTTCCGCCCCCCTGCATGCCTCCAGGCCCTCGTCTTTTTCTGGAAATAATCATACAGCTGTATCTGTCGTTTATAATTTGATCATACAAAATAGTCTTTGAAGATACAAAGTATGCAACACTACTGTATAGGTTCTCAAGATTAATTGAAATCCGCAGAGATTGCTTGTGTTACCTCATCTTTAAGTCCTGTATACTGTATACTTACATTTATTAAATAATTGAACCAAATCTTAACTTCATTAAGGCAGTGTAGCATCACAAAAATCTGCATACTTTTGGCAAATTGTGGGTAATATAAGCCGTTTGAGTGTCCATGGATCTTTGAGAATACTCATTTCAGAATTCTATGATTTGGGACATATTCATTCTAGAGTCGAATAATAAACCAAATGCGCATGGCATGACAAGACACGTTAAATGTCTTGAGGACAACAGTTTTTATTATAATGGGTTCCAATGGGTTTCTGTCTTTTGTGGTTTCGCATTGCATCCGGTTTAGACAGTGTGCATTTCATTCCGGAAGTCCTCTAAAGAGTTTGCCCTCCAGAGTGAAAGGATGAAGGGTGTACTGTAGGGGAACCGAACAACTGTTTCTAGAAGTGCGTCATCACTCCATGACCATATGAGGTGGCATCATCATGCATTGAGGACCGAATCAGTTCCTTTAGAAATCCTTAATTTCTTTCAAGTGGCCGGTTAGGTTATGAGCACCTTGGTTTGGAATGACCCTTCAATATGACAGTCATTATTTTTTTTACTCCTTCGCATCGCAATATAACCCATTTGGAACAGTGTCTGGGATTAAGTGCATGTTTTTTTTTCACACCATATGGATTTGAGTAACATTTCCCAGTGCCCTGCACCCAGTCTGTCATAAAGCACACCTGCCAGCAATCACTCTCATCAACTCAAACCCATTAAGAAAAACAGTTTGTCCTGTTGCGGCTGGTGAAAGTTGTGACATATTTGTGTTTCCTGACAGGCTCCAGCTGCAGTTAATTGAAATGCCAGTTGTAGTTTAATGTCCAGAGACCGCCATTTCTATGTTAATCCAAATGACAGCTCCTCACTAAGCACTCTACAATTACATCTGAACAGTATCTGTAGCCCACACCTGTGTTCCTTGAAAACAAATGTTCAGAAAACTGAGGCTTCACCCAATAGAAAATACTTTATTTTGTAAATTGTGTAAAAATTTTAAATAACAAGCTTTTACAGAACTTTTATAACATAGCGTTACGTAAAAACAAATGTATACAAATGAGGTTTTTCCAGTTGATACAAAACACAAAGTAATATTAACCATTGATGTGATTATCCCTTTGGCAGAATAGAAGATGGGATTTACATTGAAAATCTGAAACCCTTGCATTTTGTTGTAATAATCCCCTTTATATAAATAGAACATGAACATTAAACTGTAACCATTAACCTCTGTAAAATGTGTATTGCTAAATGGGTATGAGGCTTTTTTTAATGCTTAAATGTTTTTGGAAAAAAAACTTAGCAGGACTAGATGGCAAGACTCATGAAATATTAAACAACATGAAAAAAAGCTACTGTTTATTTTGCTTTGAATGAGGACAAGAAAAATGATAAATGATAGAAATGTAAATTGAATTGCAAAAACCCAAAAATTGGTCTTTATGGCTAATGTGTAATGTGGGTAATACTTCTTAGAACTGTATAGCCCTGTTCTATTGCCGCTGGATCTGATTGGATATTTTCCTGACTATATTCAAGTACTTCTGAGAAAGAAAGATATGACAGATAAATAAATCTATGCTTCTGAGATGGCTGTTGGAGACAGTCTAATGTAGACTAGTTGTTGAGATGTGGATGATGGATTTCTGCTTGAATCACGCTTCACTGTAAGGCAAACAACATCATTTTAGATGTATTTATTTTAACTGTGACCTGCTTTAAAAAAAAAATGTTTTTCTTGAGCAGCAGCTGTTTTTTGCGCAAACCAGTTTTATTTACTAAGAAAAAATGGGAAGGGTAAACATATTCAAATTTCAGACCACAAAGAAAACAATTCTTGGAATGGTGAGGGTGAGGGCAACATTTAGAGACACTATTCTAACAACTAACCACCATATGTCAACATAAATCCCTCGAGTATATCCCTCGATTGGCAAATATGTTTACAATATTAAGCTGCATGCATGCACTAAGTTCTATTTAAAATGTGTAACAAAAACACATTGAATTTTGTGGTGAAAGTTATCTCACCTGTCATCAGTGCGCTCTACATCCTCTATTGTGTCTGGCAGGGGCTTATGGGCTGTCTCAGGCAAAAACATGGTGAGGACAGCACCTATCAGAGTGCACAGGCCAAACACCACCATAGGGGCATGATGGCTGCTGTCCCTCAAGAGGTAGATGACAGGCGCAATCACTCCACCTGCCCGAGCGCACATTGATCCCATACCTATTCCGTTTTGTCTGTAGAAACCAAGAGAAAGAAATACTTGTTTCCATATCTCACATCTAAACAGTCCATTGCAAAATCTTGAATATGGAAATTTTTATGGTGCGTGTATTGAAGCCCTCAGGAGCAACTATTTCAGTGGTAACCAAGTGGCTTTGATGTTTTATATTTTGTTTGCCTGTTTTAGATCTTTATAAAGTAGTAACCCTTTTAAGAAAAACTCTTACACTCTGGTACAGTGTAAAACATTTGAATGCATTTGAGTTTTATTTGGTATTTTTTCTGTTATGTTTTTTGCTGGTTCAAGGAGGGATGTCAGCAAAACTCACATATTTACTGATTCTTTACCTGATTTTTAATCTGCATCAAATGTAAGATTCAGTCACTATTCAATTCAATTTAATTCAAGATTATCTTTGTTACATACATAGTCATGTATGAACAATGCCTTAAAAAAATATTTAAAAGAATATAAGTAAAAAGGATCATAATTAAAAAGCTATGATTCGATTTAAAAGAACTGTGCAGGCTGAACATCATATTATAGTGCAATGCACAAGTATGACCTATACAATTCTTTGATCCCTTAAATGTTATAGTATAGCAAAGTATAATCAACTTGGCTTTACAAGTCATCATTTTAAGTTTTGGTCTGTGGTGAGTTTATATAACTAGAAATTTAGTTGAAACTTATTTTGATGTGTTGTATTATGTAAAAGTGCTGAAATGACTTGTAAAGCTTGATTGTACTTCGAAATTTAAGGCTGCAAATACACCACCAGAGTCGTTAAAGAGTGGGTGTGTCCACATTAAGAAGTCAGATGGCTTGAGGAAAGAAACTTATTCTCAGCCTCTCAGTCTTTGCTTTAAGACTATGAAACCACTTCCATATTGCAGCAAGCAAAAAAGTGAATTTGAAGGGCGGCTGGAGCCTTGCGATGGGGTGGCTTTTATGTTTTGCCAAAAGCCCATGGTCTTTTTTAAGATTGAAAAGTTTCACTTGTGTGGTATTATGACTTAAATGTTTTTCTGACGCAGGTTGTGGTAGGTTAGCGTTATTTTACACTAGTTGTGTCGATCGTGCTGTGCTGTTAAACAGTATCGTTACCTGATCCGACCAGCAGGTGTCACTGCTTTAACAATCGTCATTCATTTAAGAGCTGTTACGCAAAATTAACCAGGCTACTTATTTCTAAATTCTAAGAATTTTTTAACTGTTTACAGCGTATTTTTGTAATTTCATATTCTACTTAATTACTTATTAGATTAATCAATATGTAGACTTTTGTCATGGAGTACTTTGGGGATTAGGCTTACTGTCCTTTTTAATGTGCATATGAATGCCCCGTTTAAACAATTAAGAGGTTGTTAAACTGTCTGTCTGCTTACTAAGTTACCATCTTGTGTTGGCAAATTATTTACAGCAAGTAGTGCTGGCTGCCAATAGCTGCTGAATGTATATGTTTTAAATATGAGGTAAAATATGATGTGCAATACAATAATCAAGTATTGCCATGAAATTTAGGGCAAAAGTAATGGATAAGGACCTGATTTTTTCATATTTTTATCTCTCAGAGCAACCACTAAGTGTAAAATATCAGAAGCATTTGATTACTGATGACGTGTTATGAGGACATAGACACTATCATACGTTATAAGCTCAAGCTACAAATTGGCAAGAGAATTCTGTGTTCAGTTTCAGGTCATCTCTTTTGACTGAGAATCTTGCTCATACATTGGTGGAACAAGTTATGTTTTTTGTAATGTTATTGTACATTTTTATACTTATATGATATAAATGAATATCTGCTTTATTGGTATAGCTTTTTTGTTTCATAAACAGTAGTAAAAAGGGAGTTAATCAGTCATATTCTCTTTGTGTTCCTGTGGCATTGCTTAGCAACTCAAAAGTCATGGGTTCATTCCCAGGGAACGTCTTGGGCTACTTGCCTGTAACCTTGTTCCCTGAAAAGGCGGACGCGTCATCATGTTCCAATTTTGTCTGAAATGACGTCCGGGCACACCTACAGTGCGGAATTGAGGCGCAGCATCTCGTTCCCGCTTTTTGTGGGAACAGGGTTACAGCCAAGTTACCCGAGACATTTCCTATCAAAAGCTACACTCGATGCTGCGTTTCAAACACTATGGGAACAAGAATACCAACAGGCCCACACTGGAAGTGTCTGGACCCCCCAAGGTTGTGTGGCGAGTGTGCACAATCCGAGATGAGGCCTCAGATATGACTCTGGGATGTAGACTCCCTGACACATGAGCCTGAAGTGGCATGGACATCCAGACTATACAATCTGACAAATGTGTGCGTAGAGGACCAGCCCGTCGCATCACACACTTGCTGCAACACCTCTTGCTAAGGCCATAGAAAATGAAACCCCCCTTGCGGAATGAGCTCTGGTAAAATTTGAACAGAACGGCGAGTTCGATAGCACCTGAATATCACTGATTCTCTTAAGAGAGGTAATTTCCATTAGAACAAAACATTTAAAGGTCAGAAGCCTGACAGGCGCTGACTCCATAGGTTCGAATGGAGCGCTAACTAGACCCTTATGCACAGTCGCTTAGTCCACAGGATGAAACACTGTCCCCTGGGCCTGGGATAAAAGATCTCTCCTGACTGGGATCGCCCATGGCGAGTTGTCTAGGAGGGATACTAGGTCCGAGAACCAGATTCTTGTTGGCCAACGGGGAGCTATCAACAAGAGGCGAGACCCCTGTTGACGGACCTTCGCCAGGACTCCCGGGAGCAGAGCTGTCAGAGGAAATGCGAGAAGACGCAGTCTGGGCCACGTATGGGCCATCGCGTCCAGACCCAGGGGAACAGGATGAGTCGGAGAGAAGTAGAGGGGACATTTTGCTGTCTACTGTGTAGCATAGAGGTTCACCTCTGCTTCGTAAAATCTTTCCCATATCTGTTTGACTACTTCGGGGTGGAGTTTCCATTCCCCGGTTGTCACAGCTTGTCTGGACAGCAGGCCTGCTCCAACATTCATATGCCCCGGGATGTGAATTGCTCTGAGGGACAGGAATTTGCCCTCTGCCCAGGGCAGAATTTGCTGGGGCAATTTGTTCAGTTGGCGCAACCGCAGTCCGCCCTGGTGATTTATGTACGAGACTACTGAAGTGTTGTCCACCCGCACTAGGAAATGGTAGCCTCGTAACTGCTAGAGGAAGTATTTCAGGGCCCAAAATACAGCCATCATTACGAGGCAATTGATGTGCCAATCGAGAAGAGGACCTCTCCAGATCCCTTGGGCTGGACGGCCATCTAAGACCGCACCCCAAGCCG
The DNA here is from genome assembly GCF_015846415.1 of Triplophysa dalaica. NCBI lineage: Eukaryota > Metazoa > Chordata > Actinopteri > Cypriniformes > Nemacheilidae > Triplophysa > Triplophysa dalaica. The sequence continues at coordinate 4,282,696 of NC_079554.1, read as the reverse complement.
TGAGGGATGCGTCTGTCGTTAGCATCTTGCGATGGCAACACAGACCGAGAGTGGAACCTAAAGTCAGAAACCGAGGTCTGAACGACATAGAAAGGGTGTGAAGCCCCTCCACGGGCCTCTGGGGGTTGGACCTTGGATGAAACCCCCTAGGTCTGATCCACAACTGAAACTTTCTCATATGCAGGAGGCCCAGAGGTATCACTGTGGAAGCCGCTTCCATGAGACCTAGAACTCTTTGAAAGTAATGATTTGTCACTTTCTGGCCTAACCTGATGCTCCTCAGGGTGTTTTGGACGGACTCGACACGTGCAGGAGACAGGTGTGCCTGCATTTCGATCGAGTCCCATATGACCCCGAGATACGTTGTATTTTGCGTGGGGGAAAGAACGCTCTTTTTGACGTTGAGTCTCAACCCGAGAGCTTTGATATGAGCTAGGACGACATCCCGATGTCGTAGCGCTAGCTCTCGAGACTGAGCTAAAATCAGCCAGTCATCTATGTAATTCAAAATGCTGATGCCCCGGAGTCGCAGGGGGGCAAGAGCTGCATCCATGCATTTTGTTTACGTGCGGGGTGACAAGGCTAGGCCGAATGGAAGAACCCGGTACTGGTAAGCTTCGCCCCAGGGGAGAGATAGCTAGCCAGCGTCCCTTCCAACCTTGGCATCGGCGTGTATCCCTGTGTCCTCGCGCCAACGATGGTCGAATAGACATCGATGGCACATAAACACTGGAGGATTAAGTATTCTGCCATGAGCGAGATTGCTCGCTGTGGAGATCCTCTAGGAATGGGAGATCCCAATTTTGGTGCTCTTTCCTCCAGCCACCCAGCAGATATCTGTCGTCAAAGTACAGGGTAAGTACCTCAGATAGTGCTTAGTCACTAGTGTAAGAATCTTGGTAATATCTTTTTTTTTAAGACTTTGAAAACAACAAAGAGGGACACTTCTCCCTCACAACACATACGCACACGCACACACAAAGTGGTCCTTGAGGCCAAAAGAACCTGATGAATCGTCCGCATTCACGCGTATTTATAACCTGCAGGTGCGGGTGTAACTAGCCACATCACCTGCCAAGGTTATTTAAAGCCAAAATAATTTTTGCCGTGTTTGACACACGTGCTTCACAACCGGTCGAACAAAGACTGTTCTCCCATAGCGTTTGAAACGCAGCATCGAGTGTTGCTTTTGATATGGAACATTCATACTGATAAAAGACATGTATAAACTAAATGCACTGTAAGTCACTTTTGATAAAAATATCTGGCAAATGCATAAATGTTAAGCCCATATCACAAGATGGGGATCATAATGACTGGGGTAACCAGGGAACCAATGAACAAAATAACTACAAATGAATACAAAACAGGACAGGAAACAGGTTCTCAATAGAAACAAACTAAAATTCCAAACTACCAGGGAATACCCAGACAGGATCGTGACACTTATCAAGTAAGTTGTGAGAAAATAATCCCAACATTTTAACAGTTAGGTATTTCTCAATTACTGAATGATGTGACTCTTTATATTTCATAAGCATTCAAAAAGTTCATTAGAAAGCTTTCCTGTAGCTCAGTGGTAAGAGCATTGCTTTAACAAAGCAAGGTTGTGGGTTCGATCCCAGGGGATTGCAAATACCTATGTAAAATGTATAGGATAAAGCAATGTAAGTTGCTTTGGATAAAAGCGTCTGCCAAATGCCTAAATGTAAATGTAAATCCTCATTAAAATTATTAGGCTAATTCTATGAGTTTACCTGATGACTGTTGGAAAGACCTCTGCTGAGTAGATGTACACAATCGACAATGAGGCAGTGATGCCAAATTTGCCCACCATGGCAAGAGCAGTACGAACAGCCGACAGATCTATAAGGACAAAAATGATACATGAAAGATGTTGGTTATGCAACAAAATGCGAGGTTTTTAAATAAATGGGGGCTAATATTAACAGTCATAGTATTACAAGTATTAACATTAATGAAGTGTTAAAGTAATGGTGAAGTAGGACACATTGTAGAGAGCTAAATACAGTATATAACACTGCTCTCAGTGAACCCTAGGATTCTAAACGATGGTTTTTGAGCAGATGTCGGGTTTTAAACTCACCATCCGGTATGAATGTGGTGAGAAGGCAGGCCAGGCCACCTGTTGCCAAGAATGCTAGCTGGGATATCCTGCGAGAGCGGTTTAGAGTAAAAAGGGTAACGGTCCGTGCTGGCATCTCTACTAAACCGAAGATCATCTGCGTCAGGTAGATATTCATACCAAAGTCTGAAATATTGAGCGAGAGCCCATAATACACCAGGACATTTACAAACCTGAAACACAGACAGTCAGCAAAATCAAATACAACCTATTGATATGAACTGGGTAAATCCTCCCATGCAGTAATTGTTACAGTGCCAAAACTGTTCTGTAAATATGGCATTATTGTATTTCTATTTAAAATATTTTATTAGTTCATTTGTGAGGAATGCAAACTCATTTCTTATCCTTTTTAAGGCAAAACTCAAAGATTAATTATTTGGTTTAATTATTGTGAATAAAATCTCATATACAGTTTGTTATTAATCAGGCATATCCGTGTTAAATTTGTGTAATATTAATCTGCACCAGTAAAGATAACTCACAGTACCCAGATATTTTATTAGTTTTGACTGGTTATTGTCTGGGAATATCATACTTTGGAATGTTGCAACTAGCCAATCAGAATCAAGTATTCCAGAGTGATGTATAGTAATATGTGGTGTAGTTTATATTATGTAGCCGGATGAGCAATGGAGTGTCACGACAACAGAAGTTCATAATGTTGGAACATCACATGATTCACGTAGACTTCAAGGAGTTCCAGGAAGTTATAGTTATTCTTTTAACTATTTTATTCTTTATAAGTATTAAAGGTTATTTCCTTCGGGCTGTTGTGCTGAAGCTCAATGTGTTTCTAGTAAATTTCGGGAACTACTGAGAGGCATAATGCTATTGATGTGAAAAAAAACGTTTAGTTTACGTAAACTGAGATGACAGGAATCGCTCTAAAATAATAGTACATAGCACTTTACTTGCTTATGGACTGTGTATACATATTGTGAAAAAAAAAGTATTTCCTCATTTACCACAGGTAGAAGAGAATGAGAGACTGTTTCCTCATTGTGGGGGTTCGCACCAGATCGATGACTGTGTACTTTCGCTGGTCCTCCAGTTTCTCTACATTTTTTAGGCTCTGCAAAAAGAGAGGAACATTTTTAGCATAGTGATTCTTCAATGCAACAACCTATGGGGAGTTGTGAGAATTGAATTGGGTTAACATAAAGATGGCTGTTAGTTGGTTCAAACTGACCATTTAATGGTTCAAGATGGCTTTGACCTTTAACTACACTCTAAAAAAATCCATAACAATAGGGCACAATATATTGTATAAATATTCATTTTTACAGTTGTTTTACCTGTATTTTACATTTTGGATTTAAATTGTATTAAATTGCATTTCAGCATTATTGGAAATGTTCGTAAAATAAAGGAAAATGTACTGTTAGTTTTCTACCAGTACTTCATTCATTTTTTTCAAGATTTTTCAACAGTGTAGTTATTAATAGCTGGTGAGCACTTGGATGAGCTGAAAGACCATCTTGGATCAATGTCAAAACCAAGCTTTAAAGGGGAACTCCACCCAAAAATGAAAATTCTGCCATTAATTACTCATCCCTGGGACCTTTGTTTCTCCACAGAATGCAAATAAAGGTAGTTTTGGAAGCTTTCTGACTAAGATTGCAACACAACCAAACTTCAAAGCGCTGTAAGTGCTCAAAGACATCTTTAAATAGTCCAGGCGACTCCGGTGGATCAGTATCTACAAATAAAATGTGACGAGGATACTTTTTGTGCGCAAACTAAAACAAACTAACAACTATGTTCAAAAACCTTTTGATTTGAGTGTTAGTTTCCAGCGCACGTTCATGAAAGCCACACGAAAGTGCATACGGTGTTCTGACGTAAAGCCTGTGTGGTCAGAACGCACATGCGTCGAGCGGTGCTGACACCGGATGCACTGTCATGTGGCTCATATGTTTGGTTGCGTTGAAATCTAAGGAGGAGTCAGAAAGTTTCCAAAACTACCTCAATATGTGTTCTGGGAAAAACTGAGGTCCTAGGGATGTTGAACTAGGCTACTTCATTTTTGAAAGGAATATTTCTTTAAGGGAAACGACGCTGAAAAATGAAAACTCTACCCTGAATCACTCAACCTTAAGTCGTTCGACAACCCTAGGACATCCGTTTATCTTCGGAACACAAATTAAGATTTGCACTTTGAATTTCAGTTATTTTGTTGTCTATGGGGGGGGGAGTCAGAAAGCTCCCAATACCATCTTAAATGGTGTTCCGATGAGGAAAAGATGTTCTTATAGTGTTGAACGACTTGAGGGTGAGTACATTTAAGTGGTATGTGTAAATTGCTTGTGCAGGACTTTTAACAAATGTTATCTTCTAGTTTAGCTTAATCTCCACCAGCTGTAAACTTGGACACCACTAACAGCAAGAGTGATAGTAACTGAACAATGGTGGTATCCATTTACTTGGGTTAGTTTTGTGTCCATACAATAGAAGTGAGTAGGATCCGCCATTGAAAGAAAGAAAGTCATAGGAGCTTGAAATGACAAGAGGGTGAGTAAACGATGACAGAATTTTGAGTGAACTATATTAATTTGCTGTTCACAGGTTTTTCAAGTTATAGTTGACTGGAGGAAAAACAGATATGTGAATTGCGCCAAGGGCCACATTATGACAGCTTCTAAAGCTCAGAAGGGAAGAGGAAATACAAAAGTTTGAAATGTGCTTTGGTTAAAAGTTATTAAATGTTTTATAATTGGTTGTAATTATGAAATTATAAATAAATGTCTTATTTGCATAAACAATGAAAATAAAAGACTATCAATTTATAGTTCCCACAAACTCACAAAAAAGTCATTTAACTTGTTTTGAAGTATGTTTTATCTAGTCTTTGCAGTGGTTTTATGTAGATTTAGTAGTAGATTTAAATTGTTAAAGATACAGTATTCAATGATCAAATAACAATTTGTTAAGTTTATTCTCCCAAAACCAGCATTTTGGTTTGTCAGTTTACAAACAAACAGTTTTTGTGTTGGGTGCTGGTCAAAGATCTAGAAATGTGGAAGTACGACTATGCCAGACCTGGAAAAGTTCAATGTCATCGTCGTCCAAAGGTTTGCCGTTAATAAGTGCTGCCTTACGAATCAGATCCAGCGCTTCCTCATGCTTCTGATTGGCCATCAGCCAACGAGCAGATTCAGGAAGAACCCTTAAACACACAACCATGAACATACATAAATAATCATAGGGACTGTTCACCCAAATATTATAATTATTTCATCAATTACTCACACTCAGTTGTTCAAATTTTGCATACATTTCTTTGTTCTGAGGAAAGCAGAGAAAGGTATTCGGAAAAGAAACAAAACTGTTCTTGGCCACCATTAGGCGCTTTCTGATGGGATAAGTCCAGGAACAAAGTTCCCGAAAGAGTAAAGAGGGCTTTCCTTCGTGAGCTATGTTTTCACTCAGGTCAAAAGTGCCCCAGAACTGTTGGCTTTCCCACATTCTTCAAAATATCTTACAACGCAATTTTCCTATTTTGGTGGCCAAGAACTGCTTGGTTAAAATCATTCTTTCAAATATCTTTCTCTGTGTGCATCAGACGAAAGACATTTAAATAGATTTGGAACAACTTGAGGGCGAGTAAATGAAGACAGAATTGTAATTTTAGGGTGAACTGTTTCATTTAAAACAAATACACATGAAAGCACATGCAAGCAAACAATAATTTCCTGATGAAGGCATAACAAAACGAATAAAGTGTATAAATATTAAAGTTGAACATGTGCTTATTACAGTCCCCATAAGTAGGTTCAAATGAAGATGTGTCATTCATAATAGCACACCTGAGAAATTTTTGATCCGTAAACAAAATTAAAGATGATAAATCTGAAATGATTTAATAACACATTATATAACACATTTACTGTTTTGGGCACAACAATTGTGCAAAAAATTATATTGTGACAGATCTACCTTCAAGCCATTTTAGGTGTACATTATGATAAATGTATACAAAGCAATGAACAAAAGTGTCTTGTGACTAAATGTGAATATGAAACAGAATATGGTCTTTATTCCCAATTCTCCCTCCTCCCGCCTGTGAATCATCGGTGAAGTGAATATACTGTATGGCTTAGTGACCTCCTGTATATTTCCTGTAGATGAGCTTTCCGCTTCTGTGCAACTCACCAGATGTAAAACAGGAAAAGGAAGCCAGGGGCAGAGATGGCCAGCTGCAGTTTACGCCAGTCTGGAATCAAGTATGCCACTCCAGCCAACAAAATGTATCCAAATCCAAAAAAGTAATCTGTGATGACACCTGCCAGCATGCGTTGTTTGGGGCCTGTCCACTCAGTACCTGCACAACCAGACAGAATGCACACAGTAGACCGTGAACAAAACCGGAAGAAACCAAAACATAAACATAATCCTATGATAAACATTTTATAATCATAGGATAAGATGTTTGATAATTCCAACTCTGAGCCTAGTTCCCACTCTTTCCCTATCCTTAATTTTCTGGCCTGGATTGGAATATATATTTCTCTAGTGGATTTCTTACTCACCCAACACAAATGCATTCATGATCACTGCAGACACAGTCATGCCCACCACAAAGCGAAGCATGACATAGATATAGAAGTTTGGAGCGAAAGCTGCACCCACTCCAAAAATGACCTGTGCTGCTAAACCAATCAGTATGATTGTTCTGCGGCCGTACCTGAAACAAAAAAAAAATTCATTGATATATGTACTGTGATTTCAGAGGTGAATTTCATAAAACATCTCGATATGTATACTGTAAAACATTGCATTTTTGCAGCAGTTTTGCCAGTAACTTACTTTAGATTTAATTGACATTTTTGTTTTAAACATAAACTTACCTAGTTCTTATATTTGCTTTCATAAAACAAGACTAGATATCTTAAGTAACTTTTCTTGTTATGTAAATGTATCGTAATTTTAGACGTTTTAAATATTTTACTAGAAAACAAAACTGTCCTATTTTTGCAGTGTTGCTGTGGTAATGTCAGTACTGAGACCAGTCTTTTCTTACTCATTTTGCATCTCAAAAGAAGAATTGTTTTAATCTTGGTTAAAGGAAAGTTTGACCGCAAATTTGAAAACAGTACTTATAGGAATGTAGTTGAATCTACAGGAAGTTACTGGCAAACCTCCTGTAGATTTTTTATACATTACTTTCCAAATGCGGTGGCTCTTGACAGGTTTCACATCGGACTCCTGCAAGTGGCGAATCACAACAAAATTCATGGACACAAATTTTCCTTAATTTGTGTCATTCAGCACGACTTTCAATTGAATGTATTTTGATATGATACAATATATTTAACAAAGTGGCTCATTTGTATGAATTCTTATGTTCTCATTTTAGTATGATTTGACCTTGCCCCTGTGACATTAGGGTTAGGGGCGGGGTTAAAGTGGGCCTTCATTGTTGCTTAGCCGCCTCGTAAAATCTGCGCATTTTAACACAATTTGCCTTGGTGCCTATCGTGCTAAGGTTTGGAAAAAGTAAGGCTTATCTACCTTGTAAAATATATACAAATTCCGGTAACACTTCACATTAAGGTTCCCTTAATAAAGCATTTATAAATGTGTTCATTAATGATTAGAAAGACATTTACAAATGCATTAAAAAACAGTAATAACTGCATGAAAAGTGGGATTCCAACGAAATATCTGCCAAATAGTGAGCCATTTTTATCTCACATGTTATAAATGCATATAAATATATTTAATTATTTATTTGACTCGAAAGCAGATTCATTGTTATTCTCTATGTTGTTTGCAGAATAGGCTGTCAGACGGGAGACTGTAGAGTATTCTGTTGTTTTTTCTTATTATTGTATATTTCAAACCATGTTGCTCACCTGATCCGATTCCGAATGTCTTACAATGCCTTCAGATCATGATGCTTATCCAAAGCAGTTTTTTATTTTTTACCAAGATAAATTCATCAAACTTCATCAAACATTTTTTTCTTGCTTACCAAAATAAATTCATCAAACTTTTGATCACTAAATGCACAAAGGTTGTTGTAAACTTGTTTGTTCACAATGTTTTATTTATCATTCAATTATTTCCAATAGTTAATCAAAACCAGACATCGCTTATTTATCGTTGATGTGAATCATACATTTTGAAGTATTCATAGTAAATGAAAGTGCACTTTAAAGATATGTGGATGCCTGTGAAGTATTCATTCTCAACAATAACACCCTAAAGTCTCAAGTCTGACAGGCTTTTTTGCAAATAAATTACTTTATTAAGCATTTATAAAATGGCTGACTATTTGGCAGGTATTTCTTTAAAATCACTTTATATTTACGTAGTTTTGACTGCTCTATAATGCATTTGTAAATGACTTATTAATCATTAATGAACACATTTACAAATAGTAAACACATAAATTAATAAGTAAAACAAACGGTGTGTATATTGAAAGTTATGCTGAGCAACATGAAAAAGGGTTAATCCGTGTCCATAAACATGCATCATTAGATTCTAAATTGTGGCTCTAAAACATATTCTAAATCAAATGTTATGAACAACAGGCAGGAGCATTTTTCTAATGTCACCAGTAGCTTAAGCTATGTGAATCTGTAGTAAATTTAGTCTGGGTCTCATTTTTTTTTTACACTGTGTATAGTTGTGATTTGGTTTTTCAGAATGAGGCGATGGCTTAGCAGTCTATACATGTTGATTTGTACTTAATATGACTAGCTTCCAGATGTCAGATGAATCTAGAGTTTGCCTAGACACCTTTAACTTCCACAAAAGATATGGAAAGCATTTCTCTTTAACTTAAAATTTGATGATCTATACTAGCCTATCCATATGCAATATGAAAATTAATTCAAGCCAATTAGGAATTCATAGAAAGAGCCAGCTTGTGAAATAGGTATGAATTCCCATCAGATTGTGTTGATATATATATATTTAGATATCGCATATTAAGATACTTAAGATTGAAAGTCGTGCTGGGTGACCCTGAAAAATGTTTTGCTGACTGACACTGAAATTTGTGTCCATGAACACACATAAATAAATTACAGTTCGTGACAATGACACAAATTCCCCTTGAGACAGTGTTGACCATAGATCTGCTATTGTCTCTCCAGCTCTGAAATCAACATGTGCTGCTTATTAGAGACGCTTTCTGTAATCAGCATATATTTTAATCTAGAGCACAGGAAGGCATTTCAGCCCACACTCCTTTGGCATGCATGACCATCTTGTCAATCATGTTAAATAAAACTTCTTTTAACCTCGACATCCCCATATCAGCCCTTGAGAGTTCTGAAATGTGTGTTTATATGACCTGAGTTATCTTGGATATGCTTTTACTTACTTATCAGCAAGGGCACCAAATAGCACAGCTCCAACCAGCAGTCCAAACATATAGATAGAAGATCCAATGTTGTTTAACGTGGCATTTTCACACACAAGATCCCACTGTAGGGTAAAAGGTAAAAAGAGACTGAAATATGGAAATAGAAGGTTTCGGAGGACAGCAGCGACCTATTAACAAAATACTGCCCAGAAGAACATAACTTTACATATTTATACAAAAGTAGTAGTCGGAGAATACTAATAATATTAACAAGGGTAACCTCCCACTGCTCTTGGCGTATTAAATGGGTCTACTCCTCGATTGGGTCATGCTGGCATCACTATAATTACATCTGAACTGTTTTTGTCCTCAATAAACTTATTTTAATGAAAGCTGATATTATATTAATCAAATATTCAGAGACGGCAGGCCGACTTGAAATCTCAGTGGTTCTCGCAAATATTTTGAGTCAGTGCCACATGACAGTGGGAGACAGGCAAGAACCTGTTTTTGTTTAGCTGAAGACAGGAAGACATTAAAATACCTTAAGATGAAAAAGAAACAAGTGTGACAATTGCTCACCTTTCAATTGCCTACTTCTGTATCATGGCAAATGTTTGAGTGCAATCTGAGACATTATTAAGACATAGATTTTTTAAATAACTGTAGAGATAACCGTGCGATTTCTATGCTCTTTTTAAAAGAAGAATCTGGGAGGCATAAGAGTCACGCAAAAGCTCCCATTCCTTTGTTATTTAATCTCATTTCTTCAGAGGAGGAATATCGTATTTTTGATGATTCTTTCTTATGGGTTTGGTTCCATAGCCAGGTCCCTTTCTCTGCTTCCTCTTTCCCCCTTCCCTGCAATTCGTTTTTGGCATATCAGTTGGATCAGATTGTCAGACCCCTGTTGAGAAGCTGGGCCAGGGTCCAGCGTGTGTAAATTAAAGCAGGTTCTTCTAGACGGTCCTGCTGTGAGCAGCCCATAACTTCTGCTCATCTACTCTTCATATAAGCAGTCTCACATAGCAAAAGAAAGGCAGTTTTATTGATCTATTTCACAGCCCTGTGAACTACATCTCTTTGATGAAGCCGTCTGAGATTCCTTTACCATGAGACCCGAAGCCCTGCACCCAAGCCATCTAAACCACCGGACTAGTTTAGATAACACAAGATGCCAGGTGCACACTATGCTTATTTTTTCTGTCTGGTATAATATGAGCTCAGTGACATATGACATTGGTATTTTGTGTCAGGCTTCAAAATTATGTCTTAGCTAAAACCTTGACTGACAGTGATGATTGTGCTATCAACCATGCCACAATCTGACATCCTCATGGCTGTGTTTACATTGGGCATTAACACGCAACCTGCCTCTGTATGATGCAAAAAAGGCAAGTGAGAATAAAATGTTTTCTGAACCATGTAGAAACACAATTCAGCTGTTGTATTTGAAATTCATAGGTCAACATCACACAAAACCGTACTCGTGTTCATTATTGCACCTGCTTTATGAACTCCGAAGGCTGTCAGAAAAGACACTGCTAGCATGAAAAGTTTAGCATTGCAAAAGTTGCACGTTTCAGAGCATTATTATTATTATTTGTAACCTCTTCATTCTCTTCACATTCAGAGATTTGAAATCTCCAACAACTTAAAATAGCTTTTAGAAAACTTTGTCACATTTGCACCAGGTCCATTCCAATGGAGACTTATTGAAATATTACGCGGGTTTCGATCAAAACAGATATCTAGTTTGAGAAGCCACTTGATGTGGTCCTGACCGCATGTCAATGCCATATGAAAACTCAGCTATTGACATAGGAAATCGGAAGTAATGCACCAGCCCATGCAAGCCATTTTGCTCTAGCCAAATTTTCCTAGAAACAAAAATGGAAATTATAATACACACTGTAACTTTGCAGGAATGCGACCCAAATTTGCTTTGACACTTTTCTGCAGCAAGAGGCGGAAACTTATTACATTTACATTATTTTTTTAATCCAAAGCGAATGACCAATGAGTGAACATTACAAGCAGTTTGTCATAAGAGCCAATGATATACACATTGTTGTACACATTGCTATATTTTAAGGACGAGAATGATCAATTCATAAGCTAGACCAGAAGGGAAGGCCAGAAAAAGAAGAACTGAAAACCATTACAAAAGTCAATGAATTGGCAGTTGTAGTGCGTGTCACATATCACATTCAAAGACTGCTGATTTTGCACTATAACAAACATGTATGCTATATAACATACAACGTGTCGTAATGTTTCAAGATAAACACTCACCTCTGTGACAACAGTGCTAAGAAAGACATCCTTGCTGAACTCCCACCCTCCCTTGCAGCTCTTTGAGGTTGTTGAGTGTTCACTTATTGGTAAGCTGAGGTCACTGTGATTGAGCTGGTACAGTTGAACATTCTGTAAGGATGAGCAGGTCTCCCAAGAAGCATTGCTGTTGTTAAGGCCCAGCAAGCGGGGATCACCCACTGGCTGGGAGGATCTGCACAGGTGAGGTGGCACAGCACCAGTGAAAACGGACACCAACATGTGGAAGGCCAGGAAGATTTGCGGTAGGCAGATCCACACATAAAGTGTCTTCTGGAAGCGTCCAAACCCACCGATCCGGTCCAGGACCTCATCAAAACTCATTTTTCCTGTCTTGGAATGTCAGATCAGGTAAGATTAGCTGGGGTCGGAGCTCTTTTGAAAGACCGCAAATCTCTTTTCTTATTATGATGTTTTCAATTCTATGTCATGGAGCCCCTGTTAAGACCAGTGGGGAGTGGTGCTATGTGAATGGCTGTATGCCACCTGTAACAGAGAGAATGAGAGGTAGGGAGAGAAAAAGTGAGATAGAGAGCGTTATACAGCAGGCTGCAGCTGACTTCTGCAGTTTGGATTGTTTGAGGGAAATATAAGGAGGGAAGGGGGTGGGAGTTACACAGATATCTGAAGGCAACCAATAAGTCGTAGGGGGAAGGACCAGTGAGAATAAAAGGGAGGGGTAATTAAATGAGTGGGAGGAGATTACGCCACAACCTTCTTTACTTTGACACTCTCTTTCTATTGGGTATTTTTGCCATGTCCCTGCCAACTTGTTTCTTCCTTTTTACTTTGGTTTTACATAAGGTATGTTTGTGCGTTTGAAAGAGAAAACTGAGGAATGAGGCTAAGAAAACTGTTACTATTCGTAAACCATCACTTGCGAAGTTTGAACCTGCAAACTTTTAGTTGCTAACCCAAATCTTGAAGACACATGTACACAGTTTCAGAAAACATCTCAACAATGTCAAATACGCCAAAGCATGCAACTGTCAAAATGCATTCAAACATGTGAGTTTCAAAAAATATTGCCAAAATAAATTTTGTCAGAGTTCCTAAAAACGTAAGACACATAAAAACTGCTTTGTAGTTCTACAGAAAACTGTTTGTGTACTAAGAAATCAATATAGTACCGAGAAAAGGGATATTGTCACAACTTGCTTTTTCTGTGTCATTTCATTCCTTCATCAATTAATTTAGGCTGGAGTCAGATGTTTAAAACGAAAAAGCTCTGTTAGACAAACAGTTTATAAAACAAGGAATCAGAATTATCAGGATGAAATATCAGGAGAATTGAAGAAAATCTGGACGGATAAATGGGGACGCTTTGTTCAGCATTCTTATGTAAGGCGTGGGAGAAAATTACACCACACACACCCATCCACATAGTAAACACAGGTCTCTTCAATACATGAATATCATTCACAAAAACTCAGCATGCCCAAGCACAAAAAGCTCATTGTGGCTCTCTCTATCACGTCAGAGTTTAATTAGTTCACTAATAACAGTGGAGCTTCATAGCCATTGTGAAGAATATAATCAATTTCTACACATTTTAATACTGTAGAAACAATTCTTCTGGCAAAGAAAATGTTTAGACACTTTCTGAAAAATAGTTTTGTGACTGAGCCTTTTTACCTTAATGATTATATATTTATTTTATTAAAACTCTAAGGATTTCAACAATATCTTAGACTATTTGAAGGAGTCCATCACTTTGTATTAAATAATAACATGTAATAGAACACCAAATTTCTTAACATTCAGAAATGTTTTTGTAAAAATCACAGAGAAAACAGACCTGCTACAGTCGTGGTGAAACAGAAATACAAGAATGTAACGGGGACACAGATCTCTCATCTATGGCCTGGAGTGTCATAAGAGGTGTGGTACAGACCTGCAGCCATTGGGTAACTGTTACTTGTTTGAGATCAAATGAATTGATAGCACTAGATTTCCCTAAATAATGAAGGTGCCTACAGTGTATCTGTGAAAAACTGGAGCAAAAGACTTAACCCCGAAGAAGTAACTGTTGGATCAAATGTGAACATTTTAGTGCATTCATGAAATCTAACTGGGTTTGTTCATTTTTAAAAACAACTATCACTTTTAAAAATATATTGACCACAGTGTTAGTTCATGTTACCTGATGCTGATGCATTAGTTAATGAATGAGATCTTATTGTAAAGTGGCATCATACGTTTAGTTTGGTCTGTTGTCTGCAAAGCAGGTTTATACCATTTAAAATGGTTGTGAATTTAAATGACATAAGAGAAATGGAATGCTGGTCTACCGAAATTGTGGTTTAAATGCTTCCTTTTAAAATATTTCTCTATTCAGAGTACTTCAACATATTTTCGGTGGGTTTGAATGAGAGCCAAACCTTCTAAGGATACTGGAGGTCAAAGATTCACAATGCCTCCAGTCTCCAAATATGTTCATAGTGCCTTATGATAAAAATAGTTGGCATGGAATTTGACAAATTTGGAATTTTTGTTCAATTTAGAATCAAACTTAACACACTGTGGTAGGATACTATGGGGGAGAAAATACCCACTGCTCTATACTGATAAGTACCTGTGTTAAAGTGAAAATTAAAGCAAATATCAAGAGTGCTGCATCACAAAGAAATGAAAAGAAGAGATTTCCCCCTGTGTCAGGGCATTAGAAGAAGCCATACCCCTTGGGTCCAAGGCGTGCTAGGAAAGCTCTTCCAAAACCACAGCCAAATCCTAACCTGAACAGCAGGCCTCATTCTCAGGGTATCACGAAGAAATCGTGCGTAACAGAAACTCAGTTGACCCACCCTTAGAAGTTGGTCCCCCTCAGGGGCCACACCTACAGCTTCAACTGCTCCAGTCGGGGCTGAACTTTCGCCCATATTCTGATCTCCAAGAATATGCGTTGCCCTTAGAGATAAGACCTTGTTCTAAGACCACAAAAGAACCTGATGCCCTGGTTCCAAAGTGGGTGCAATCTCAGGCCTCCTAGATGATTTTCATAAGACAACCCTTACAGACATACATGTATTTTCTGTTTGTGTAAGAACATGTTAGTGTTCTGAGAACTGGGAGAAGAAACAGCCTCTCCAGGTAATTTATGTGCCATGAAAAATGATGACCTGTCCATAGACATACATAGGCTCCCAAACCTGTGAGGGACTCATCAGTCAAGTTCTGAGTCACCATTGCTGGGTTCTCATGTGCAACAGGCCAAAAAGTAACCATCTTTTCACTCTTACTGAGCGTGTACACTGCCAGTCTCTTGCTATGAGGTTATTAGAAGGGATCCTAGCTATGGTTGTCCTAAAAAACTGATATAAACAAACACTGCAGTAACTGATGAGACATTGATGACGTGAGCTCCACTACTTTTCTCCCATTTGTTGAAGATCCCGAAAGTTTCTCAGAATTTGCATGAAGTTGAACAACTTTGTCGCATCACTAGCAAAATGCAAACCTGACCAAACAGACATAGACACACAAGACAGACACTTCAACACAGGGTGCTTGCTGTAGAGCAGAAGCTAACGCTACTATGTTTCTACTTGTCTTGTATAGCCTCCTACATCCGCCGTCATACACATCACGTGGTGATGTAGAACCAATCGCATCTGACAAGCTGCACAAGTTCTTAAGAATGAATTGAACGGTGGCGTCCCCAGTAGTCATATGACGCACTGTTGTGTCTCTTCAAAAGGACTTTAGTACAATCTATTATTTTCTTCGGTAAATTGAAGTAAATGTGCTATTTAAATCACAAAAAGACTTCAATAATTTTAGTACATGAAATACAAAAAAACAAAAAGGAAGTGGTGAGATAATTGTATTGTACAATGTACTAACACAGAGCTTGTCCACTTTTTACAAATGACGAAGATGTGCACATGTTGTCACGGCATTGCGTGAGGTGCAGATGGACGGCAGCAAGTGATTTTCTCCATAGGAATTCACTATCACAAAATCAAAATGCTATGGCGTTCAAATCGATCAAACCATAAACCACAAGGTGTTTACATTGTTCAGCAAAAATTGATGTACATGAAAGTGGAACATACGAGAATTGACTGAGAAACGGAGATAAAAGTGTTTTTTCGACTCTGAATCACGCAAATGAGACGTGACCTATTCCGAGTCCTAATCCTCTAACCTCCGCGTATCTACGACACTAGAAATAGTCCCCGCCTACATGTAGCTGGGACTGACAAAACTTGCTGCAGACTCTCCTCCCCAAAATACTGTCGCTTGTTCATGATGCGTGTCCAAAATGTCTAGAACCTGTGTTCTACGTAGTGAAACTAAGTCTGTCTTATTTAAACTACCGAAGGAAGAACTTCTGAGAAAACAATGGTTACAATTCATTTTCAAATGACACCAGAGGAGTAAAACCCCAGAGTTTTACTGTGCGCACGTCATTACACCAAAGATTGCTTTAATAAGCTTGGCGCGTTCACTGCAAGATATTTTAAACGAATTACAACCTGTAAGTGTGACTATTATTTTGTCCTAACTTCAAGAAATATTTGTGTACCTTATGTCTGTGTTTAGCTAATGCATATAACGCTAACGTTAACATATACCGTTATTTCTAGGGTTTTACAGTTTGTTAATCTATCTATGAACTCGGCTAATTAAAGTGTTCAATCTATTATCATCTATCTATTATCTACTACCGTCTTCGGATGTTTCTTCCTTTAGATTCGGGCTCAAACTGGTAAGGTAAAATCCGCGCCATCTCTATCTATACACTGTATATAATACATAATAAATAACTTTTCAGTTTTTCGTGATTGTTGATTCGGTACGTTAAAGGCATGTTGGGTGATCCTGTCCAGAATTTTTTTTGTCATGTTGGTTGGAAATCTCTTTACATCCTGAAAGCAATCAAAAAGTATAGTGGTCATACACAATTTTGTTGCCGCAGACATCATACACACCACTGCCGCAGCACGCTCACGTCTGCTGTGTCAATGTAGGGAGAATGGCGGACAATCTGCAACAATCAAACTTTCCTGCGGAACTGACGTAAATCAAAAAAAATGAAAGTCCGTTTTTGAAAATGCAAAACGTCTGGATCATAAAAGAGGAAAATCTCAAACTAAAATCGGTTCAGCTTTTAAACGATGGACACAATTCCTGCAATTAATGAAATTAATGGATTTAGTTTTTAATTTGTAACGTGGATTTACAAAATACAATTATGTGTTTGAAGGAGGTGTGGCTTGGATGGCCAATCGAATCGAGGGTGGAATTATAATTTCAGTGCTAGCAGGCTAAAGTTAGCGCCTTTCCAAATCAACCACCCCACCTTTAAACTGTTTCCTATTTATGGACTTTTATGGCCAAGAAAAGCTTAACGTGAGATTTTTATTTTTTAATAAGGACTCGTTCTTTTAACAGAGCTAGTGTTTATTACATGTAAGGGTTAACATAAATTTTGCGTTGACTGGTAGTTGTTTAGAATAGAATAGAATAGAATAGAATACCTTTTATTGTCACTGTACATGTACAATGAGATTCGATAGCTGACTCCACAAGCAGTGAAATAAATACTATAAATTACATTACAAAAAAAAAAAAAAAGGTTTAGGTTGTTAAACATAATCTTTTGAGTTTTTGACTGTGAATTCCTACGGAGAAAATCATTTGGTACCCTCCATTGGCACTTCGCGTGTCATCAAACACGTGCTTGCAACAACCTATTGATTATTTGGAAAAAAAGAAATCCTCAGATATGAAGATTCTGTTGAATTGTCTAAAAAAAAGTATTCCCTTGCTTATAAATACAGTATATATTAAATACTCATACTGTATATACCCATGTTGTTTCTAGAAGAAAAAAAACACTAACCCTCTCTCTTTCTCTCAACAGGTAGTGGTCTAGCTTTTGTTGAAACTAGTAACTTTGAATTGGCACCTATTGCTCCTTAAACTCTTTGTAAGTCGGTTTAGATAAAAGCATCTGCTAAATGTCTAAATGTAAATGTAATGTATACAATCTCATATTATATTGAAGAATATTATTTCTCAGCTGTCTGAATCTTTTTGGATTAAAGAGATGAAATAATGACCCCCAACAGAAAAATTACAAAAGAATCTACTAAGATTGGCAGTTCAAGAATCCCCCTCGAGCAAATAACGTTTAAAAGTGTGAAACAAGTTGTAAGAAGGTGTTAAGACTTGCAGCATGTTAAATGTTAAAGAGGTTTGAGATTTCTTAGTATGCAATACTGCTCTAGACATGACATTCAATTCCCAAAACAGTTCTGGTCACAACAGCAGTAGTTTTTTGTGAATGTTTTAACTAGGTTGTCAATGGATAATAAATAATCGATGCAAAGCAGTGAAGCAGTAGTTCCTAATGATTTTGCTTTAAGAACTTAATATAAGAAGTGCTGACTCAATAAAGCTGAGATAAAAAAATCAGAAATTAATATATTAAAATTTTATCAGCATGAACTACTTATTTCACTGTGAACAATTATAGGGTAATTTGCAGTTAATTTAGGTTCTAACTTGTAGTCTGTGGTTTAATTTTTTCAGCAATTAATCAGATTTTTATGAGATAAAAAAGGTAATTTGCGCAGCAGCACACTAATGTCAGTGGGATTAGTTCTTTAGATAAACAATAAAGCCACTCTGCTAATGCTCCATTACTTTCACATATCTACACACAATTTTATAGATTACGTTTTTTTATGGAGGACAATACCATTTGCAAAAATGTCATGTATTCTACCACTTGCCTTGAGATTTCTAGCACTGCATCCAGTGTTGGTGTAACTAGTGACTTTTCATTGATAAACTAAAGTAAGGGATTAAACTGTAATTTAATTACAGTTACTTCTGACGTAATCAAACTAAATATTTTGTGTAATATATGTGTGTGCCATATTGGAATTGACATCAAATTCAAAGTCACACTTTAAAATCCGCGCTTTAGTGTATATTCCTCACATTTTTAATACTTCAATTAATATTACTACTTTATGTAGTTTTGTATTCTTTTTTTGAATGAATTAAAAGAGTTTTGTGTCTATCCTTGAATCACTTAACTAAACAAGGTTGATATAGGATATAGAAAGTAATAAGTAATAAATAATTCAATACTTTTTGTAGAAAGTATTTTGTACAGTAATCTAATTACACTATTGAATATGTAATAAGTAATTATCCCAACAGTGCCCAACACTGGCTGCATCCCAGTTTGCCTGCTTATTATATGCCCTCAAAGTAAGTGCTGTTTTATGTAAAGATATTTTGTACGTTGTGTACAAAAGTATGTACATTTTAGTGCTAGCAAAACAATGTGCACTGCAAATATTAGGAAAAACAAACACAAATTGGATTTAGCTAAAATCAAACTGCTTTTTGTCCTGACACTTATTTACTTTCTAACAAGTCTTGTTTTCTCATAGGGTTGGTATTTATGTCAGTTTATTTTTTAGCTTGAAAGGTGCTCTTCACAGGGAGAAGCTGTTTTCTTATAATGGACTTCTATGGGGGATAAATGCTTAACATGGGATGTTTCCCTTTTTCTGTGTAATAAGGGCTCTTTTGACAGAAGCAATTGTTTACTAATAAGGTCTGACAGAGATGTGGGTTTCCTTGTCGTTCTTTAGACACTTTAGTCCCCATTACCCAACTTGGCTCCTCCTGATCGCATATTCATGTTTACAAGCCACTTCTTTTCCCCGTTTTTGAGTCAATACTTGCAGAATTTGATCCATTTGAATAACCACAAATGCAAACATAGACATTTTGAGTTTGTGATAGAGAATTCTATGTAGAAAATCCCTTCCTGCACTCCAACTAGACTTCACACAGTGATGTGACATCTACAAACAACCTATTTAAAGTATTAAATAAACATTTATACAAAAAGAAATATAAACTAATACCGGAAGTACATCTGGATACATCTTGCAAAGTGGTCAGTGGAGTCCAAGGAGTAACGGGACAAGATGCGTCACATATTGATTCAGGAACAGCGCTAGTCTGTTCTTATTTACATCTATGAGGATAACTACAGTACATATTGTTGAATATCATTACAATCGACTGTTTCATATGCCTTTAAATGCTAAAAATGCTTATTTTTAGGTTATGATCCAAATTATTTTTCTGTCTAACTAGTGTGGTTATGGTGTGTGAGGGATGTTTTAGACAATATAAAATGTATATCATGAACATGATTTAAAATTATAACGAACTAAAGTAAGCCACTTAAACTTTGTAGACCACACAAAGATTTATGCAACAGCCTGTGTACAGCTGTTATGTGTACTGCCCAATTTGTCAAATTAACCCCCTTTTTCATGGAACTGATTTATTGTGTTCCAACCGGCACACCATTGAGTAATGCTAGAACAGACCTTTACCTATTATAGTCCGCCCTTCACAAACTTCCTATTGGAAAAATGGTTCTTAAATGCTTTTGTTTATGGCATTTGTAGTAACAACTGTATAATAAGCATTCAATGGCTACGCCTTAAATGTGTTCATATGGAATGCTTTATTTTGTCAGCTCATGTGACAGAAGCAGTCCTGTCATGTTGTGAGGAGGCAGGGTCACAGATGAGGTCAAACAATGACATAGTATGTTAGTTGTGAAACTCAGTACTGTTATAAATAGGTTGAGAATCTACAGAATAGTTTCTCAGTGTGTGTTTAAAATGAGAGCTTTGAATTGTTCAGATGCCATGCACCACCAATTGTGTCATTTTATTAGGTGGCAGAGGCAGCTGTAGCCAAACTGTACCCCAGAAGTAGAGGCGATTAGGCTTTTAAAACATGTTAACGTTATTTATTGTGCATTATATGAAAGTTATAATAAGGTTGCACTGTTATAGAGGTCTATTAAGCACTAAGTTATAGAGTAGTTTAAAAAATGGTGGCATAAATATAAATACGTATAAAAGTAGTTTTTAGTCACACTAGATGCAGTTGAACATACAGTAGTTAATAGTGAGTGGCTCATTGTATATTCTGGTGTGTTTCTAAGGAAACAGATCCTGCTGTAGACAGCAATAGGCAGTGTAGCGAGTGACAACAATGAAGCACAGTATAGAAAACTATGGAAAGTATTATTAAATTAATATATTGTTTAAAGAAGTCAAGTAAACGGCGCTAAACTTTAGTGAAAATACGGCTCTGCAGAACAATTTTATTGACCCCCCCCAATGTCAAAATCTACTCTTGACCTTGGTGGTGTCTAAAGTTGATTGGTTGCCCCCACGTGTGATCAATGGCATTTTTAACTCAACTGGCAAATAGAGATAAAAGCTTTTTGCAAATGCTTTAAAAATGTAAAACTGTATTGATGTACTCTTTATTGTTTTCGTATATAGTTTATTTATATAAAACATATGTCATTGTAAAATCGTGGCGCACTCTTTAAGCTTTATTCAAGATGTTTTCTTTTATTCTACAAAATAGAAAATACGATCATATATTATACATAAACATCAATTTAAAAACTCACAAAACACTTTGTCAAACACTTATGGCATGCAAGTAAATCAAATGAATTTATGAAAAAATACCTTTGCTGCCCACTTCCATAACTCTTAAAAAGCCGGACGCTGATTCATTTTAAAGATGTTATAAAAGTCTGTCATGTAACGAAATTATGCAATTAGATTCACAGTGCCCTCAAGTGGCAAGACTTAACATCTAAATTTTATGCAAGAGTTGTGAAACAGCAGGAAGCTGTATGAGCAGATTTTTTATAAAAAGAAGTAGATCTCTGTGTGGTTCTCTTCAAGAAATAGTTCACCCATATTATTATTAAAGATGGCAATGCCTCTAAAAAGCTCCAAAACGACCAATGGCCCCATAAAAACAATTTAAGTTCGTAAGACTCACAGACCAACACTCTATTTCTTAAAACTTCTCCTGATCCAAAGTCTGTTTACCTACTGATCTCAAAATGTTAAGACTAAATCTTGATTTTTTTCTGTCTGTGGGTTTAAGATTATTCTGTAACATTCAGGTAGTTATGAAAGGCATAATGTTAATATCTTGTTTCTTTGACCAGTTCTTATGTATGTGTGTGTAGTCGGCAAGAAGCCATCTGGCAGTAGTCACACTTCATTAAAAAAGCCAAAGTGTGTTTAACTCACGTGCCATCCTGGCCACAAAGCGTCTGCTTGTGTAACAACATTACCACGCACGTGACATGTGAGTGTTTGTGTAACATTCATTTTTTGCATAACATTCATATTTTGCATAATTTTCAACACCGCATGACACACAAATCATATTCTCACACACATGTTTTATTTAGTTATGAGCAATTTGTAGCTTTCTGTTAAAACATAGGCGTTCAGTGACTGTTAAAATAAAGTCTGACACCAAAGAGAAAAGTTTTGAATTATGTCAAATCTAAAGCAAAAAGATAAAATAAATGGAACAGTTGACAAAAAGAGAAATATTTTCAAAAGGTAAGATCAAATTTAAAGTGTTAGGCAACAAACACTGTTGACAGTGTTATCCAAGAAGGCCTTTCAAAAGAGGGCATTACACCAGTACACGTGATCAACTAGTTTTGCAAGTATTACGTGTACTGTGAGAACATGAGGTAATTAAAAACTTACTGTAGGTGAAATGGGATATTTAAGACACAAATGATTTGTGATTTTGTAAGATGTCTGAGGGGAAAATAAAAAAAGTAATCACTTAATTTTTGCTTATGCCAATGCTTATAACAAGAAAAAATGTCTGCCAAAGAGGTAAGAAAATCTTGCTTTTAATAAAGTTTAATTGTACTATTACCAGCCACTTGCAAACTTTTTTCCTGTTTTAAGTATAAGTTAAATTGGTTTAGATTTTTTTTCTGAAAACACGATAAAAATACATTTTGTCAAATAAAAAAAAATATACATATAATAAATAATTTATAACAAAATATTAGTTGTGACAAAATAAAGAACATTCTTCATGTAACAAATGTTTTACCTTCGTAAAAAATGTGAAGCCTTTTTCACAGTTAAAATTTTATCAACGTAGAATTAGTACAACAGTCAATTCAGATGGGAAGAGCTGAGCAGAAATAACTGAAATCTTCAACAGAGCAAAGGAACTGCACTGAAAAAAGATTTTTATATTTTTCTTTCAACCAACTTTAGGGTAAGGATACACATCTATATTTTATAACTTGAGCCAATAGTAAGGGCATTGATCACTGAGAGGGCTATTTTGCAAATGGTTTCATATGTAACTCTGGGTTGTGGTTCTGCCACACAGTAATCTCCGACCTGTGACCAATTTCGTTGAAGGGATCCTAAAAATTTTAATTAACGGAACCATTTTCCAGTTAATGGTTTTACATCTCAGATTTAAAATGCACAATTCGAACAATTTAAAATGTCTAATGTTATCTCAGCATTTGATTTTTCATCTGAATTATGGAAGTATGAGACATCAACATTTTCCATATTTCAGTTATCTAAAAGTTAGACATAGTTAGAAAAAACATTGTTAGTAAAAAACTGTCTTGAAAGAATTATGAAATCAACATTTACAGCGTTGTGGAGTCAATCTACAGTTCATGTGAATGCAAAAACTAAGTTTAGGCCTTTATGGGGAGGAGAGAGACTTTTCTCCCCTGTGCAAACATTACAGGAATGTCAAATCAAATACACTGAGGTAGACTACAGCAAAATACATCTCACAGGGATACATGACATGGATTCTAAAAGGTCTGGAGTTTTGTAAAAAAAAATATAGGCCTACAAATAAACTGCTCCATGTGTCCTACGGTGTGACGGCAAAAACGTAGAAAGAAAAACTTTATTTATATTATTTATATATTATTTATATTGGCATTTTTAATATAAAATTGCGTAAGAGAGATTTATCTTCATTGTTTTTACTTATTTTTGTTGTCACACCATTGTCACATATTTGCCGTTTGGTCAACTATCTTCAACTTTTGTAGGTCCAGACACTTAACCTGCCCAAAAATGAGTTTCCTGCAATCAAACAAATATAAGTTCTCGAATTTGAATTACTTTATATTAGACTTAAATGATCAGTAATTTTGTTTATTTATTTTAAATGTAAGATTGATAAATAGACTAACCAATATTCCTATTGTTTAATGGAAGAGTGAATAATGAATAAAATCGAGACAACTGTCCAACATACATGATTCAAAACGTTAACATTTTTAAGCAGTTATGATTGATGCCTCTTAAAGCAACAATATGGAAGAATTTTCTTATGAAATATCCAAAAATCACTTGCACAGTTTGATATATTTCATCCAGTTTTGTGCTTACATTATCCCAAATGTTCCCAAGAGTGTGCAAATCCAGAGAAATTCCTATTTAAAATACAGGCCCTTCCCTTGTCTACCTTGTGTTTGTCGCATATCAGTGACTTAATATCCGCTGCTCTGCAATAGATTCAGTTTCCGGTTGTAGAAACTAGGGCAACAAGAAAATGCGTAAGTGGTTATACAACATCTGAGACGCGCAGCATCTGTTGTTCTGTAATTATGGATCACGATTACTCTTTGGCGAATAAAGGAAACCCAAAATAGTGTAATAGTTTTTTTTACTTTTTAAAGTATATTTAACAGAATGTATGACTGTTTTACCCGTGACCCGAGGTAGTTCGGATAAGACTGTTTTAAACAGGTAAAACTGTGTAGCATTACGCTACCAAATCATTTAACAAAGTCCAATATCAGTCGCGGGTTAGTGTAGCTTTACATTCCACGTTTCTTGCAAGCTAATTCATTACAATAACATAAAATAAAATTAATTCATTACCTCGTCCGTAAACATGATGAGCGGCATCTGGATGGTGATAACGACATATCCCATAATTCCACTTTCCTACATAACAAAATTTTCCTTCGCCTTTTGTTGTTGTTTCGAAACTACCATCTAGCGGTCCAAATATTCCATATAGTGGCTTTAAGGCAGGTTTATATTGATCCCATGTAATTTTTTCGGTGTATCAGAAATAGATCCAACCAAGTGTGAGAAGAGTAAGAAATGTAGAAGGTATAAATGAGAGAGAGAAAGAGAGAGCGAGAGAGAGAGAGAGAGAGAGAGAGAGAGAGACACTTCACTCCCAGGGAGACAAACACATTCCAGGAGGAGATGTCCTTCCCCCAAGTACACACACACAAAGACTGAACTATGATAAAACCACAAACAAAATGGATTAAGACTTCTCCATGTTTGTCGTACACTGGGTCTGTACATAATCAATGGCGGACTACGAGGAGATTTGTCCGGTAGGAACACTTATAGTTCAAAGCTTGGGTAACAGCACAGACTATTTCATCACCGATCTAAATCCAAACTCCGAGTGTTCACAGTCAACCCATCATCCCCATTATCAGCATTGTTGTACAAATTACTTCCAAACTGTAATTCCTTACAGATTACTTGTTACTGTAATTTAAATGTAATCCCTTACCTTTCAATATTACGGTCTCAGAATTGTAATATGTCTCATGGCTCCTGTATTACTTTTCAGTTACTTTCACCAAAATAACTACAGAAGTGGAACTTAACATTCTAAAATGACAAAAGGTCTTTGTATTTCAAAATACAAAATACAAAATACTTTTTGCCAATAAACTTTATTAGACTGCTGATTTCTTGAATTAACTAGGCTATACAAAAATACATTCTAAAACATAATAAGATTAAATGCATTTAAATACAAAATACTCTTACAAAATAATAGTATTTTGTATTTTAAATGGATGTATTTGAAACACTGCCCATCCATGCAATCTAATAAGGAGGTTGTCTGGCAAAAAGTATTTTAGTTTGAAAATACAAAAATAATAAGATTATGGTTATATTTATTGCTATATTTACTTTTCTGAATGGTTTCCTAGTATGTATATATTTTGTTCTTTTGAATTTAAAAGATGTTTTAGGAGATTAAGGAAAGCAACAATTCTGGGTCACTTTTGACTACCATAATTATCTTTTCTGGTAGTCAATGATGCCAAACACTTGCTTACAATCTACCAAATATCTTTGTGTTCAACCGATAAAAGACATTTATACAGGTTTGGAACAACTAGAGGGTGAGTAATTCATAACAGAATTTTCATGTTTGGGTGGAGTTTCCCTTTAAAAAAGATCCGATGTGTGCTCGAGGCCACGCACAGAAATGGACGAGAAACGTGTTTTCTCTTAATAAGACATGCAAAAACTTGCTTAAGAAATCAGCATGGTAAAATGTATTAAATTTGTATAATGTGTACAAGCAGGTCAATGTTATACTTGTTCTAGACTGCGTGTACCGCTGCTCAACGTGATATTTGGCAGCCGGAAGAATCAAGTGTTGTTCACACTCGTGAGTTTTTTCATTGTGCAAACTTGCATGCATGCACCTTAGTAGCCTACAAAAATTGCTAAAAACATAATTCGGACGCATTGTCTAATACCGCCACTATATTTTCCTCTTTGGTTGAGCTGAGCTCCCTCGTCCCTCACTGTACTGTAGCCTTACTGTCAGACATTTGTTCCCCACACTTTAAAAAACAAGCCTGTAAATGAGAAATGGTTTGACAACTAGAAAAGCTAAAAAAAAGAAGTAAAAATTCTGTCAAATCAGAAACACAGAGATGCGGAAAATGAAAATACACGCCACTCTACCATGAAAAACTAAAACATTCTAAGGACATACCAAGGAAGAAACAGAAAGAAGATATACAAAATCAGTTAAGAGCAATTGAACAATCTCTAGAAACAAACCGCTTCTGGGAACATTGGAATGCACATAATGAAGATTTACAAATTCATTATCTAAATGATCGAAAAACATCTTGAGAAAATGCCAAATCGGTTTCCAACCAAAATACCGCACATCAGATCATATATACACTCTTCGTACTTTAATTGACAAAGAAACCAGCCAAAATAAGAGAAAGCTCTTCTCATGCTTTGTTGACCACACAAAAGCTTTTAACTCAATCTGGCATGAGGGACTTTTTCTTCAATTGATTCAATGCGACCTCGGCGGAAAAACCTACGACATCATCAAATCGATGTACATGAATAACACATTTGCAGTTAAAACAACAAATACACATACTTTCTCTCCCAGAGTTGTGGAGTGAGACAGGGCTGTGGTGTAAGTCCTACACTATTTAACATATACATTAATGAATGAGCTCGAGCACTAGAACAGTGACCAGCACCCGGTCACACTTTCTGTCAAACATGGGCCCTATCACTAAAATCATAAAATTTCAAAAAAGGCCCGGTCGCCAAAACCAACATCACAATTTCAAACTTAAAAACTTCCCCTTTAGAACACACCCAAAACTATATCAAAACTAAACATATCTTGGTATAAACATTAGTAACACTGATAACATAGGGGCCATTTACACAAGACCATTTTCAACGGAAAACGCAAACAAATGTAGGCGTCTCTGGACAAGCATTCTGCACAAGACGGAATTGGCATTTTGGTGGACTGAAAACGCAAACTTTTGAAGACGGATCTCAGGGCACGTTTACACGCTGAAAAACTGAAACGTTTTTCCTTTGAGTTTTTGAAAACTACTTTCATGACGTATTTCCTGTTTATGGCCCTAGTGTTCTAGTGGGCATGAAGATCCCAAGTGAGCATGTAGTATTTCCAACCCAAATGGGACACACTTAGCAAGTGAAGACATGTAACGTTATTTAATGTGGTGTTTCTCATTATGAGATAAAAACTATTTTACAAAATACATAACTCTGGAGTTTTAACCAATAAAATATGTAACACTACATTCTATAGTTAATTATATAGTCAAGTCAGGTTTATTTTTATATCGCTTTATTTGTATTGTATCAAAGCAGCTGTACCCAAAAACAAATAAAAATACACGTTAGCCAAACATAGATTAAATAAAGATCTAACCATAAAAAGTATTAGTATAACATACACTGCAAAGCTTTCTGCAACATCTTGCAAGACCCGAGCAAAAAGTCTCACGATTCATATCCACAACATGATGCATGATGGGATACACTTAGCCTTAATACGGCTCCGAAGCAGGATTCAAGCTAGTGTGGGTTTAGTGTGCGTTAAGTGCACTGTCCTTTGGCATTTTTAAGACATTGGACAAACTTCCGCTCTTATTTCCTGTCGCGTAAAAGTGGGGGTACTTGGACGCAGCCATTGTCTTGACTATACTAGCGTAATATGCATGCGCGTGACGTCATCGGAAAGTTCAGTCTTGCAGTTTACATGGAAACGAAAAAGGCAGCATTTTCAAAGAAGTTGGACTTTAAGTTAGGCTTAAGTAAAGCCTTAAGCCATCAAGAGCTGTGATTCAGACTCAGTGATAACAAGCTCACAGTAGAGACAAGCAGACACAGACAGTCTTGGACACGAAGAAAGGAGCGACTGCGTCCACACTGCACACAGAATCAAGTGAAAACAGAGCTGCACTTTTTAATCTCATGCCAAACTATACACACTTCAGAGAAACATTCTTCCCCCAGTTTACAAACGTACACAAATACTTTAACCAGTTACAACGAAAGGACAAGATTTCATAAATACTGGGAGAAAACTCAGTAATCCCAAACCTAGCTGAAAGATATGTCAAGTCCTGCCACGACAAAAGAACAACCAGCACAACACAACAAAACACTGACACATCACACACAAACTGACACTATATGACAGCATCCTGTCAACCTCACTAAGAACTGTCATCAATACTTTGCTCTTTTTGTCTTTTTAGGATATACATTTATTTTATTTTATTTTAATCTGTATTTGTGCCGAATGTTTCATATAATTTTCCTATGCTTTGGTAGTGTTAAATTTGTTTTATCATGCCAATAAAGCGTATTTGAATCTTGAATTTTGAGAGAGAGAGAGCAGAGGGTGGGTGGAATAATTGAGATGGAGATCTGTGTGAACTGCTGTAAGGGAAAGGTGTGTTTGGAGAACAGACAGAGGGAAGCTTTGTAAACCTCTCAGACAAGTCAGTTCCCTCTCATTCCCTCTCACCTCTCTCCATTTCGTTCTAGGTGAACAGAACTCCTCTGCAAAAAGTATATGATGCTGTCGCTACTTTTCTGTATTCCAGTGCTCATTCTGAGTCAGGTAAGGGCCACTGTATCAATTCTCTCCTCACCATTAATGCTGAACTAGACATTAGCATCCCTGTGTGTTTAAGAGCCACTGTCATCAGTTGGACTAAAATAAATATAATATGCTCATTCTCTGTGGTAATACAGTTACTGGACTAACCAAGCTGACTGGGGTTCTGTAATGTGTTGTGAATATTAACTGTGCAATATAAATGTGCCTTTATAAAATGCAATTTTTGTTACATTCAGATTTTGTGGATATTTTAACATAACTGTTTGATGTCAGTTTAACTTTTGTCTAAAAGTTTACAACATACAGTAAGTGTTGTAACAAAATGGTTATTTTTATCTCCGTCAGGGGTTGATGCAATAAACTTTCTTTTATGTGAGATTCTGACATGAGACTATGAGTGAGAACATTTCTAAAATGAAACTTCAATAGAGATGTGTTTTTCTTTGCCATGCAAATTCTTGATCAGATTTTTCTCTCACAGAATAAGCTCACCCTGTAAACTTGACAAAAAGACTTTACATTTTTGTTGTGACCTCTGTTGACCTCAGAAACATTTGGGAAAGGGAATTGTTAAAGTCTGTTGTAAACCTTACAGTACAGAGAAATGTCTTTATCTCAACATAGTTTTAATGTTATTAGCCTACTAGCAAATTAGCAAACAAACTAATCAAAATGTCATGAATTAAGATTTGAAATATACAGCAGAATTTATTTTTGGTGAAAAATAGCAAATTGTATTGGAGATATATCCCATTTCTATCTGTATCAAAGTGCTATTTGAGTTGCAAAGAATGAATTATTTATTTTATCTATAAACAGGTGTTTTTGTTTATTATGTTAAAACTATATCTAGGTCATTTTGTACTAAAG
Organism: Triplophysa dalaica; assembly: GCF_015846415.1. Taxonomy (NCBI): domain Eukaryota; kingdom Metazoa; phylum Chordata; class Actinopteri; order Cypriniformes; family Nemacheilidae; genus Triplophysa; species Triplophysa dalaica. The sequence goes on along the minus strand of NC_079554.1, from coordinate 4,252,934 downwards.
GTGGATTTCGCTGAATACAGTAAATACTGTGGTGCTATCAGTACATTGCTCTGTTTGTTTTAGAATCCCAAGCAGTCTAACACTAACTCAACCAAAGGTGTGATTTCAGGGCAGTGGTCTGTTTATTCTTCGACCAGTTGAAGATGAGGCAATTGCTGGAAAACTGAAAATAGTAGCCTAGTATTTTTAAATTCTGTGGTGCAGACATCTTTGGGAAAACAAAAACATTTGATATCAAGAACGTTCTGTGAAGTAATGGTTAAAAAACATTAAGCTCTGAAAAAAGGAATATGGGCTAGAAAACGGTATGTTACTTAAACCAGTTTAAAGCATTCGTCTTATTTTTGTTGAGTACCATCAGTAAGACTCTTGTCCTAAACATAATCTACCGAAATTGAGAAAAAATGGAAACTGAAGCTTACAGTTTGTAGTGCATACTTGTGCCACTTAAAAAACCCCTAGTTGAGGGATACTGTAGTATATTTGTGATATATGTGCTGCCTGCAGACAGTGTAGACCCTGTCAAGGCATCTGGAAAGGTTAGTGTTTTTTTTTCCACACACTGCTAAAACAGTACAGCAGTCAGTAAAGCCGTATAAAGGACTGGCTTGTTGACATTCAGATTTGACTTTTCACCTGCTAGGGAAGCTTGTGGATTTGCTGGCAAACTTACAAAAATAGTCTGAAAATTACATTACCACAATATTTAAAGAGGCAGTGGTTAGGGTGAGACAGCCCATGGAGACATTGATCCCAGTAAAATTATAATGATCAATCACTAATGCTGTGTATGTACTGTATGTGTCAGACTGTGTCCTCTGTGATCGAATTCACATCGCATCAATAAAACCAGAGTAACACATGGTGTGTGCGTGTGTGTGAAAAACTTTTACAATCAAGTGTGTTCTTGCTTTATTCAGGGTGCTGATTCCCAGCAGAAGCAGCGAAGAGGGACAGGTGTGGCAGAAAGAAGGCAATTCTGTAGCTGGCCGTGTAAATGTGGTGTCCGAGCGCAGTGCGCCCCAGGTGTCAGCTCTGTTTTGGATGGCTGTGGATGCTGCAAAACATGTGCACAACAAATTGGGAAGTCATGCAATGAGAGGGACATCTGTGACCCGCACAAAAGCTTGTACTGCGACTTTTCCAAAGACCAGCCACGTTATGAGGTTGGCGTCTGTTCTTGTGAGTGAATATTTTATGAAGTACACCGCTGTGTTGGAGTTATTTTCTTTTACAGGTACACAGTCAACAACACAATAATAAGATACGTAGTTAAAGCTAAGGGCCAGATTTATTAAACTTTCTGTTCAGATTTGTATAAAGATCTTACATAATGAAGCGTTATGTTTTTATAACCTAAGAATGAGCTACATGTACTTATATGGAATTTGCAATGTTGTTTCTACAGTAGTCTCAATCAATCAATCAATCAATCAGTGTTTATTTATATAGTACGTTTAAAAAAAAAACTGAGGCGGAAAACAAAGTGCTGTAAAAGCAGATAGAATGACTAAATCAAGAGTATACCAGTACATTCAGCAACATCATCAAAAAAAGGAGATAAGTATAATCAATCAAGGAACATTAAAAGAAAAAGAAAATAAGTGTTGGTAATGAGTTTGGTTTTAAAAATGGAGATAGACGCGAACACCTCAAACTTTAAGTCTTGATCTGGGAACCATGAGTAACCCAAGCTCACAAGATCTCAAGGTTCAGGTGGAAGTGTAAGGGAGCAGGAGGTCTGTAAATATTGAGGAGCTAGAGGGGTTTATAAACAATTTAAACTATTTTAAGGGCTTTTTAAACAAACAATACAAATTTGAAATCAATCCTGTTTTTGATAGGAAGCCAGTGCAGTGTAGATGGGTGTGACATGATCATGCTTGTGCTTTCCTGTAAGAAGTTTGGCAGCAGCATTCTGTACAAGCTGAAGACTAAAGATAGTGGATTGAGGCACACCAACATAAAGTGTGTCTCCTGGAAATCTTGTCAATTTCAACCAATCAGATGATGACTTTGAACGTGCTGAAGTGTTTCCAGAAAAGTGTGCCTTATGCATCAGACTGTGCGTGCAACTTAGTTTGCAACCTCGCCACTAGATGCCCCTAAAAATGACACACAGTACCTATAAGAGACAATGGTAACAAAATTCCTCTCTCTGCCTTTCTACACTTATATTCTGAGTGTCATTGCCAAAAAAGAGGAAAAAATAAAGCTGAATTTGACTGACTTCAAAATTCAATAGATGTTGCAATAATATTGTTCTGCGCAATTTTGTTTTGCCGCAATAATCTTGACTGAAAATATGCTATTGTAACAGCCCTGATAAAGACAAAAAAGTATTCTGTATCCAACTGAAACGTTAGTTTTGTCTGGAAAGTCTCACATCTCTCCCACAAAAAGTGCTTCAAAACCATACACAAAAACATGCTGTAAGCACAGAAGAGAGGAGAGTAAAATAGTTTAACAAAAGTCCTGCGTGTTATTTCAGACATGATGGGGGTGGGTTGTGATCTCAACGGGGCTCACTATGACAATGGACAGGCCTTCCAGTCCAGCCCACTCTACAAGTGCACTTGCATCGCTGGAGCTATTGGCTGTACTCCTGTCTTCATTGAGAAACCTGCAGGGATGCTGAGTGCCACTGGCCTTCAGGGCAAAACACCAGCAGGTCTCAAGAGTAACAGTAGCCACAAACATCAGCAAGACACCACCTACAGGACCATGTCAGGTAAATGTGGCTATATTAAAACATCAAATACAAGAATAATGTTTGAAGACTTTAAGCTATGATGTTTGGTTGATATCTCAACCCGGCCAGAATAACATTGTTAGTAATATTAAATAAGTGCACTGCAGATTTATGATGGTATAATGCATTAAGAAAATAAATGACAATGATTTAAAGCCTATTGGAACTTAAATATATTTTAAAGCAACATTTGTGGTTACAGTAAGACGCTTACAGTGAAAGTAACATAGATAATCTCTTTTAAAAGAGATCATTGATGTCAATGGGACTTCCTGGAAAATAAAAGTAAAAATTTAATTAATAAAAAATAACTATGCATAGTTCACATTGTTAGGTACACCATTGTCCCCCCAATATCATCTTTCAGAGCTTAATGTTTAGCTTAAAAAAAACGAAGAGAACCGAGAATACTATAAGCAAAGACTAACATGCCCAGTTGATTGATTTTCAGATAAAAAGAGTTTTAACAAAACATTTTAGACTTGTAGACATAAACATTCTTTATCTACTATCCTTGTATTATTTATCATGTGAATGTTACTGGGTAAATGGATTCGCAAGGTCAAGACTTGTTATAACATAGATATAACTTTACGCAAGTAAAGATAAGAGGATTAAGCTATAATAAGACAATACTATACGTTATTTTGTTATTATGTCTTGTGGCTATGCTCTGAAACAGTGAGTATTTTAATGTTTGCTGCCTGGCCCCACTTACTTCCATTATAAGTGCCTACTCAACGTTTTGAGACTGAGGGATCAAAATGATTAAAGATAAATAAATACACAGAGCTCAAACAGGTATACACAGCGCTATCAAAAAATCTGCAATTCCGTTTAACGTTTGTCAGAACCATGGGCCTGAGGTAAGGCTGGGTGTTTGTATATGTACTGTGAGATGACATAGTGCTTTGTGACTGTAACACTGAAAGCTTACAGGGATCCTCCTTTAGCCTGGAAGAAGAACTGCTTAGTGCAGACTACACCCTGGTCAGCATGTTCACGCACCTGCGGCATTGGCATTTCTGTACGGGTCAACAATGACAACAGCAAGTGCGAGATGAGAAAAGAGCGCAGACTTTGTCTTCTCAGACCGTGTGAGAAGAAAGCTCTGAAAGGGATGAAGGTAAGCATCAATCCACTCATGATGGTTTATTAGTATAACATGTTTACATATGGTTATCAGTTGCCATAAAAATAATTTACTGGATTAATTTAAAATATAATATTTGCGAGCCAGATTTTATGCTGTTTTTACATTTTTGAGCAATTTTAAATGAAGTTCACCCCAAAAAGTGTAAGGGGTGATTCACATTTTGCGTCTAAAACCGCACAGAAAACGCAAGCTGCTTTAGCTAGTCAAATGACCCGTGGTGTGTGCACACCACTCTGTACTATGTACACTCTGTAGATGTACTATTTCTAACTTGATACATATGCCGCGTGTCTACATTTAAAATAACGAAACTGCGCACGCAAAAGACGCAAAATGTGAATCGTCCCTTAGGCAACTCCTTCTTTGCATTCTTTGCATTAGATTGTGTCTCAGTTTGAAGCTTGAAAAAGCGCATCCATCTATCATAAAAGTAGAATCAAAAAGTAAGAGGCTGATAAATGTATAATGCGAAACCGATTATTATTTTGAGCTCATTTATTTAGCTTTGTGATTAGTTGGTGATAAATTCACTGAAGATTAAAGTCCCAAAGTTAAATTCTGAAACTGCACTTCCACCCTGAAATGACTATCCATCTCAAATGAGGTAAATCGATGGCTTTGCTGGAGCAACCGTTAACTCCTCCCCTTCAACTGTAGGCAAGCCACGCCCAGTAATTTTCTCCTTTGAAATTCCTTTTCACTCGGAAATGTGTCAGAATACAGAAGTAAAAAACGATCGCAACTTCTGGTTGCAAGACTTTAAGTACACCAAATATAATTGGTATGTGGAATTTATTTACCTATATGTCAAGACCATATAATTAATTTTGCAGGCTATATAAAATTAGATATATTCATTGTTTATAATGTTATACAAAAAAAAGGTAATACGTTCTCATAATGAATTTAGCTTGTATTAAGATAATGAATACTTTCACATTTCTTACCACTGTATTGTTAAAATGTATCCAATAGAAGAAGAGGCCGTGCTATCAGTTAGAGAGCTGAAGCTGAACTAGTATTAAAACTATACATAAAATGCTGACATGTGTTATATATGACACAATGGAAATGGTATTTCATGGAAGCACAACATGGATGTTGGAACATATAAAAATGAAACATCCCAGCATGACAAAATATGGAAATGGCGAATGGTTAGTGTGCTTCATGTGGAACTAATGTTAATTCTTTTTAGTAGGTAATGTGTAAAAAAACATGCATTACAGAAAAGTAATAGTTTGATTTGCATATATCAGACTTTGATCAAGCTCAGGAATATTTGATCTTCATAACATCAAATTATTATTAGAGAGGAAATAACTGAACGACAGGAAGGGAATATCTCCGTTATGAGTATAACACTGTTTCCCGATGAAGAAGCGTCCCTCATGCCACAACACTGTTTCGACTGCTATTGTGACGGGCACACATTTCCCAGATTCCTTATCACAAAACCGAAATAAATTGTGCTTTTATCCCCGTGTGAATGGATTAGAGAATGGCATGTTTCAGCGATTTTTTTTGGCCTTTTGAAATTACAATCAAAGATGATAGGTTCATGTTCTAAACCCTAGTGTTCCATGTCTTGTTCCCTTCGTAAGGGAAGAGTGGTTACAATCGTAGCTGAGATGTTTCCCAGCCTCACAATCCCTCCACTGGCTTGTTCCCCATCACTTCTTCAGGTGAAAAGTGTGCGGAACTCATTTTACCAAACGACCTTCTCTAAGTTCTCCAATGAAGGTTCTGATGGTTGTGCGCCTAAGGGTGGCACCAAATAACTTTTAAGTTATTGTATTAACTACAACTAAACGACTATATTTAATTTTAGGAAATTCTTAGCTTCCAAATTAAATAATAAAATATTTTACATATACTGTAAACATTCACTGACATTTTATTCTAAACATTCACCGACAACTTAGAATTTCAATTAAAGGCAAGAAAACATAAATACACCAATAGCACTGTGGGTATATTTACAGAGCCAAATAACTTCCTGTTTAAAGTCTTACATCAGGACAATGCTGTGGTTGTTGTGGTTGACAGCAATGCATCAATGATCATCGCATCCCTCTTCATGTATTGATGGTCAAAAGCTACATCCCCATCGTTGCTTCTCGGATAGGTTTTCAAGCTTCGGAGATAGTGGAAAGATCTCTCACATGAAAGAGATGTCACAGGAGGTGTCAGGGATATAAAGAGTTTGTACAAGTCCATAAACACATCTTTATATGGAGAAACATGAGAAACATTAATTCCTACGTATTTTTAGAGTGTCCTCGAGTGTCCTCTTTTTGTCAGACTTGGGGAATCTTTGGGTTACTTTGTCTCCAGTGATGCCATAAAACTGGATTGTCTAACAATGACATGTGCTGTTAGTACACTGTTAGCATCTGTAGAGAAGCACCTTGTAAATTCACTGACTAGCCTATCTAGTATTTGATAAAAAGCATTCACAACAGAGAGTGCTGAGTTTCAAATCCAACCTTGTTGCTTTCATTTTCATGATTTGATCTGAATGAATTTAAATGATTTAGGTAATTTTCTTATATTTTGTGGCTGGAAGAAGAAATGAAATAGACTTGTGGATATTCTAAGAGAATTGAGGGGAACTAATTTCATTAAGATTAGACAAAACTGTCTCCAATTATTAAAATAACACTATCTTGTATCCTTTTTTAGGCTGTACACTGAAGCCAGACAAACTTTAAAAGTGTTATAAATCCAATGAATTTCGATGGGTCTCGATGGAAACAAACATTAAAGAAGCTTGTGTGGTCATGACATGACAACGAAAGTTTCTGAAAAAATAACATAATGTGATGGTGATGATAGGCGAGCTTTTCAATATTGTTTCCTAAGTTAAATTAAGAAAACAGATTTTAAAAAGATTTAATTACTCATTTAAACATAGGTTTATTTACATTTACAAATGTACTTCACTCTTAAAAATAAAGGTGTTTCACAATGCCATAGAAGAACCTTTTTGATCCAAATGGTTCCATAAAGAACCTTTAACCTTTAATCCAAAGAAGCTTTCTGTTTCACAAAAGGTTCTTTGTCGTGAAAAAGGTTCAGATTATAAAAAGGTTAGTTCTTTAAAGAGTGTTGATCTCAAAGGTAAATGTTTTACAAGGTGGCATTAATACATTGTCATGTGAATTGTACAATAAAATACGATTATTCGTAAAAACCAAGCATGCAGTAGGTCATTTCCCCTAATCACAACCAACACTAGGATGAAAACAGTCACTAAAAGGTCCAAATTTGTTTTTATATACTTTTATATCAAGCAAGCGAACTAAAATGTAACATTTGGAATGCGATTGTGTTGATTTTAGAATTATTTTTATTCCCTATTTTGAAACCTATGAAAAGTGCCAATAATTATCTCTTTCATGCACAGATGCCAAAAGGAAAGACCTGTAGACCGAAATTCCAGGAGAATAAAGCTGAGAAGCTGGTTCTGTCTGGCTGTACCAGTGTTAAGAAGTACCGGCCGATGTACTGTGGCATCTGCACGGACAAACGCTGCTGCATTCCCAATAAGTCAAAAATCGTGAAGATAGAGTTCCGCTGCAAAGGAGGATCCAATGTACTATGGAAAATGCAGTGGATCATTTCCTGTGTGTGTCAAAAGAAGTGTAATGATCCCGAAGACATGTTTTCAGAACTACACTTAATATAAAACAGACACGAAGACAGAAATCTGGGGGATGATCATTCTGAAATTGTACCTGAGGTTTTCTATAATATGTGTGCTATTAAAACTTTATACGCACAGGAAGGAAAACATGGCCAATACATTGCTGTTTACAGATTCTAAATGTTTGTCTTAAATTGTTTAGCCCTAAAGGTATTTTTGTCTTTATGAATTGATTTGAACATGTCAAATGTGTTAACACGTCAAACATTGCATCTGGATAATGTGCCTTCACAACATCTCAGTCACAAAACCCCTGTGAGTGTGAGACGATGTGAAAAGATATCCCATAACCTCTACTGTATGCGCTCCCACTAGTCATCACATCATTGTATTGATGCTCAGTTGTATAAAGTGAATCTCTGATCATTGCTGTTACCTTAATTCACCAACTCTTATTGTCAGTGAATGACTTCTCGTAGCTTTGTTGCAAATGCCACAGATCTATTATTGTTTGTGATGTCAAAATTCTTTAAACTATCAATATTCTTGGGCGACTGGACCATAATTTGACTGGCTGAAATCTCAGCTGCTACAGTTACAGTACACTTACAGCAATTTCATAGTTGGGGTAATTTTTTTGTTGGTCATAGGAAGCATTCTGACTGATAGATGCCCTATTTGTGTTTTGCATAACTGGACACAGTTTTTAAAAATCATGAGTCATGTGATGTTTTGCTTGTAAAAATAAGATTCATCTGATTCGAAGGATATTATATTCTAAATGAATAATGGGTCCAATCATTATCAAAATAAATTATCCAAATGGATGAATCATGTTCATTTCAGGAATGCTTTTATTAAAAACACATTCCTGCATATGGGCAAAGATAACTCATAAAGAACTCATTCACATTAAACAATCCATCCTGTCAACACTTTGATATAATAACTCGCAGTTATGCAGTTAATTTTTATAAAATGTCTTCAAGTCTCTGTCACATAATTTTCATACCAAATTACTTTTTGATATACAGTATCTAACCACAGCAAATGTGAGAAAAAAGGGCAAAATAAAGCTACTGCGGAGGTGACAAGCAACAGAGCCATATTAACTGAAGAAATAAGTATACACCATATGTTTATTTTTATATTCTTATAAAATTATAATTTCCTCCCAATTTTAGGGTTGAGGAGGCATTTCTTTGAAAGAAATGTTGTGTCAGGACCAACAAGATTCAGGATCTCTTAGCAAAATCACGCTGCTCTCGTTTAAGGGTCAATGTCTCCCGCCTACACGCTGAGATAACAAAATATATCTGAACATTTAAATAAATTACACACTGCACACTTTAAGGTCTATGACAAGAGACATTTTACATCAAAACACTGATTATTGACATGTGATTTATAAATAAACACAGTTAATTATATTAATATACACATAAGCATAACATTTGTATCTGCATACATCTTTCACACAATCATGTTGCGATGGAGAGTCTGGGGGCGTTTGGCATGAGTGGGCATTCAAGGTGTGTGTAGTCCTGTATAAGATCTGAGAGACATGACAGCGCTTCAGTGAATCCAGCTGACTCCATACCATCCACTGCTAAATAGTGATGCAGGTGAGCCTGGGGACGCAAAACAAATGCCATTAACATTAATCTGCTCCTTAGTCTACATGCACAGACACATTGTGGGTGGCTTTGGGACACGCTGTACCTTTCTTCGGTAGAGCTTCACAAAACGCTCCCTTAGCTGACCGAAGGCAAACTGGACACAAGTGTTGTTGGCCAATGCTAATAGAGAATGTGTGTGACCCACAGGAGGGACAGAACACAGGCTTGTCTTCCATCCCTCCTGATTCCATTGGACAAAAGGCAGAGTGGGCTTTAGACTGAAAAAAATAATAAAAAAACAAGGCAATATGATATTTGAAATTGTAGAATGTATTAAATTAAACATATGGAAATGATCATGGATAAACTTCCTCTTCAGGTCCAGAGACCAGTCAGTGGTACTCATCAGATACAACTATGCCAGACAGATTTATTTCTCTTATGCACAGACTTTTTTAATGTATATCAAAATGATTTAATATTATTGTATACTAAAATGATTAACAGGGTTATGACGGGATTTGGCTGCTACGTGATAAATAAGCAGAATAAAAAGACTAAAAGGAGGAAGAGACAAACCGGTCTATGTTCCTACGCAGGTCAGACAGCTGAACGTTTCCACGCAGCATCAGAGCACAAGCCAGGTAAAGGTTGTGTTTAGGGTCAGCTCTTATCAGCTGATGTTCCTTACTGAATGCATCTGAGAACATCTGATCCAGCCTACAACACAGAGACCAAGTAGTAGACAAAATTAAACTTAACTCTTTGCTGTGCTGATATATTTCAATTGTATTAACTTCTGACTAGTGCATCAAGAGCAGCTAGGGATTGCATGAAGATATTGGAACGAATTAATCGGAATGTTCTTAAAAACTTACAGTATATGTTACCCACATTGCACAAAACAAAAGTCTGTGTGAATCTGTACAATGCATACTGTGGTGGTTAAGCAGCAAGTTGTTTTGTTGTTGAGGAACGCACCCCAGAACGACTTATATTTACATTAAAGAGTACATAACATGAGATCATGAAAATGACATTTCATCCAGTGTGTTGTGTTGCCATGTTTTAAAGTAAGCAGTCTGCCAAATTGTTAATCCGAAGTTAAATGAATAACAAAGTTATTGGGTTGGAAAAAGGGGTCGACTCTGAATCCCGCAACAAGTTGTCCTTAGTCCGATTCGCAAACAGCCACGGATTTACATCACTACATATAGTCCCTGCCTATGTTTGGCTAGGACTTCTTCCCCAAACACTGTAGCTCATGAGACTCATTCGCTGTAGACCAATCACAGCAGCAGCAGACTAGGCTATCGGAAAGGAGGGGATTAGGCAGATGAATCGCGGAACGGATCATTTGAGAGTCAGTCAAGAAGTAAGGTAAGAATAACTGCCTATTATTACAAAATAATAGCGTTTTTACTCCTTAGAATAGAAATAGAAATAGATGACTGTATCATTGGGTCAATTGTTGACAAATATTGGGTCAAGTGTTGGAACATGAGAGAGATTTTTTGCCTTTTTGGGATGCACCAAAATATGGTGTTTGCTAGAAGAGCACAAGGATCTGGAGAGTACATTTTACTGAGTGGAGGTATGGGTCACAAGGCTTATACCAGGTAGCTTTCCAGTAGCTCAGTGGTTAGAGCATGGCGCTAACAATGCCAAGGTCGTGGGTTCGATCCCAGGGGATTGCACATACTAAGAAACAAAAATTCATAGGATAACGCAATATAAGTGGCTTTGGATAAAAGCATCTGTCAAATGTATAAATGTAAATACAGCTGACTCATTGCTCTTCAACAAAAATCTATAGATCTCCAGCACAGCATATCTCACTAACTTAAGTTTATGTGTTGATCCCCTTATAATTAATTATATAGTTACCAATTTCAACTTTAGACTTTATAAATCAGAACTGACCACAAAACTGTGCTTTCAAAAATGTCTTATTAACTAGTTTAGGTTTACAGTATCTCTAATCGCATTTTTTTATATCGATCTAACTGGTTTGCTTATTTCCCTTTAATAAAATAACATGACGCACAACACTTTTTCTACCTTAAAAGCATACCTAAAGGCCCGGTTTCACAAGTAGGGCTTGGGTTAAGCCAGGACTTGGCTTTAGTTAAATTTGTATATTTAAAGTCCTAGAAAAATAAAAAATTACAATGCCTATTTTTTGATGAAATATTGCAGCGTTAATTGTAAATTGTTTATCAATGTGGGTCATTCTCTTTTTAAAATTTGTGAGCCCTCAGAATCTTCACTTGAAATCTAAAAAAGTACTTCCTTCCTGTGGTGACTATCCATCTTAAATGTTGTATGTTAGACGGCTTGGGCTGAGCATCCCTTAACTCCTCCCGTCCAACTGTCAGTATACCATCCAAATAATTCAGAGTCAAAGACAAAACAGACGCCCACTATTTTTCCTCATTAGAAATTCCATTTCACTCATAAATGTGTCTAAATACTCAAGTAAAAACGATCAAAACTTACGATTTACCGGGACTTTAAGGTGTTTTCTTAAAAATAGTATAGTAAAAAACATTACTGGTGAGCATCTTGATACAAATCAATGGCACTGGCATATTTTAAGATATGTCTTTGCAAATTATTTTGTCTGTGAAACGGACAGATAGACTAAGAAATCAGCCTATCAGTACTGTATAATATTTTAATATTGGAGAACTGAAGTACGGTAATTGAGTTCTTAATATACACAAAATAAACATCTTTCCAGTACAATGTCTGCCAGAAAATTTGCAAATACATATTTTTCTCAAATAACACACCCTTAATTGAAAACACGTAACACTTGCTGAAATAAAATGCTACTTACAAAAATGTGAAGTATATGTTACCTAAATTATACATTTAAGTAGTGTTTTAAGATACTTAGCGATACTTGAGTAAAACAACTTCAAACATATGGTGACGGACCTGCGTGGTGGAACATTAACATCTGCAAGTGTGTAGAGAGGAGTAAGACTGGACACCAGATAATGTAACCGTGGGAATGGTACCAAGTTCATGGCTATCTCATTCAGGTCCATGTTGAGAGAGCCCTCAAATCGTGCTGAACTGTAAGTGTTGAAAAAAATTTTTTTATAGTAGACTCGAATTTGTCCAGACTTCCATTTAAAAAAAAAAGGGTAATACACATACAAAAAAATACAGAGTTAATGGTTTGATTTGATCTTTAACTCATTCAGTACCTGGTAATATTAAGAAGTAGGTTGGCAACAATGTTATTCATGGCATCAAAAGGCTTCTCAACCTTCACCACCCCTCCCTGTCCAGAGATGATGGTACTGTTCTTCTTGATGACACAGCTTGGTTTACCAGTGTGAGACATATGTTGTATCTTACCAACAATATCCACCAAAGACTACCAAAGAAATATAAAAACTAAACATGTTGCTGTATGAAAATGGTCCTTAAATATCATAAAAAATATTCAAAATAGCACTGCTTAACCTTTAATATTACTGTGATTTCCATGTGATGCAAATGGTAATTGAATTGATCTGATAATGGGACTTTTAAAACCAACAGTGTTAAAAACTTAATCTGCAATCATTTACTGCTAAACTATAAAGGCCACTAAATGTAAATTTCAATATAAAAATCCATTACACTTAAAAGGTTTGTGGTACTAAAAAAAAGGCATACTTGGTTATCAACAGGCAGGACGCAGTCAGCATGCTCGGTGAGTTCTTTCATTGCCAGGACGCAGTTGTATGGAGAGGTGATGACGTCGTCTTCTGCTGTTGGGTACACAGAGGTCACTATCCGACAGACCTCTGGGAACTCCTCTTCGAGAAGCTTTAACACAAATGTGCCTAAACCCGAACCAGTCCCTAAACAAACAGATGTACTTTGAAAACCCCAGGCAGAATGAAAGAAAGCATGACTGTGATCATTCGACAGAAGCTCACCTCCTCCCATGGAGTGAATGAGAAAGAAGCACTGAAGGCAATCGCAGTGTTCTGCAGCCCTGCGGACCTGATCCACTATCTGCTCTCTGTAGACTGAGCCATATGTGTGGTGCCCGACTGCCCTAAAGGTAAGAAATAGAATCACAATGAACTAAAACTTATCTATAAAAAGAAAATGTCTATTTCTATCTCTCTCTTATACTTAATATAGAATCCTGATATCATAATTATGATACGTCTCGCAAAAAAGTCCACAATACACACTTATAACTACAACTAATGAGTGCTATTACTGTTATAAGTGATGTGTGACACATACTGTTTGTATCTGTTAACGTCCCCAAAAATGTGTCTTTGACCTTTGTGACACTTTAAAGGGATATTTCACCCAAAAATGAATATTCTGTCATCATTTATTCACCTTCGAGTTGTTTCAAATCTGTATACAGTTCTTTGTTCTCATGAACACAGAGAAAGACATTTTGAAGAATGCTTATAACCAAACAAATCCTGCCCCTAATTGACTCCCATAATAGGAGAAAATATAATGGAAGACAAAAGTGCCCCAGAACTGCTGACTACATTCTTCAAAATGTCTTCTTTTGTGTTCAACCGAAAATAAAAGATGAAGTATTTTGTTTTACTATGGAAGTCAATGGGGGGCAAAATCTGTCTGGTTACAAGCATTCTTCCAAATATCTTTATTGTGTTTATCAGAACAGAGAAATGTGTAAAGATTTGGAACAACTCGAAGGTGAATACATGTCGACAGAATTTTCATTTATGGATGAAGTATCCCTTTTAGAAAAAATGTCACCTACACTTCGGATGCCCTTGGGGTGAGTTAATAAACAGCAAATTTGAATTCAAGGGTGAAGTATCACTTTAAGTACAAGTATGTGTGTAGATGCTTCACAATTTACATCCTGCACAAGTCTCACCAGTTATTTCCTGAACCAGAGACATCGCTGATGAGCTGTGTGCTGCTGAAAAGCTGCCGCAATGGCCCCTGCAAAATCTCTGCCAGAACTCCTTCTTCCATGTCCACTAGCACTGCCTGCTCACACACACACATGGATAATGCATACACGGGCATACACAGACATTAACGGAAATCTATCAAGGTTCTCAGGATGACTGTCAAAATCGCAGACAGGTGAATTTGTTCAGGGGTTGAGGTTAACTCTGCACGGCCTTCAATTGGACTGATCTGAGGAACCCTTGTCTATATTGTACATCCCCTGGCAAGATGCTCACCCTGGCCTTCAGACCGGTGATCCTGCCACCTATGCAGTTTGCTCCATGTCCTCTCCTGCAAAAACATCACAAGAATAATCAGTGCTTATGTGAGGAGGGTAGGATCGTTTTTATATTAGGATAAAAGTGTCGGTGGACAAAGCATTAAAAGCCAGACAGGTTACCTTGGATCATCGTTTCTAAAGAAACTGCTAAGTGCTTCATCATAAACTCCCTTCTGCAGAGACACAGTGACACGTTAAGTTACTGTTTTAATGGAATAAAATGCCTTTCAGACAGGACTGGGAGGCACAGCAGAAGAAAAAACAAGCAATAACCTATTAGGCTGTAAAAAACCTGCCAAAGTTGACCTTAATGCATAAAAGTAAACACACTTCTCATTTTCATTTTAAGATTACTACATCACAAAATAAATTCTGAAACATATACAGTGTCATGTGTTGGACAGTGTTTTGATGTAAAAATGTGCAAGACATCACTTGATTGACGTGAGAGTGCTCTCTTAGCGCGAGGTCCCAGAAGCGGCAGCCCACTTGATTCCCGCACTGACCAACTGCGTTCACAGACAAAACATCGAGGAAGATACATATGAAAGCTCACAGAAAGAAATTAATTGTAAAGATATTGGCCCTGTCAATAATTCATAGTCTGTTTTAAATACATCTCTTTTGGCCAGATCTGAATCGAGAGAAACTATAGCTGCAGTTTTGACAATAGAAATAACACATTCTTACCTTGAACTACTACGGACTGCGTCATCTTTAGAGGTAATAACAATCGAATAACTGAAGTTACTACACCATCGATACCTTCAAACGGAGGTATCGCATGTTTATTTCCGTAGCCATAGAAACTGTACTCGACGCTTTTCGCGCCGCAAATTTAATCTAGGTTGTCGCTCATTGATGACGTATAACAGTGAGAAAGGAAGTTCTGCTTTCACATCGATTTAAATCCTGATATGTTTATGTTCCCGTATAAAAAAAGGCTGTGTGCGAAATCGCCCCCTATACCATCATTTACTATTTCCTACATTAGTTAACTAATATTGATAAAAAGGGTTTTGCTTCAAATTATAAGTTACGTTACAATAATTATGAACATTTAGATTGAAAGTTCTACATGGGATACATTTCAATATCATGTATACCATTACATATGTAAACATAATACATAAAAAAGAAGAAAAAAAGAAAATCATAAACTTAAATAAAATAATAATAACAAAGAAAAATATAAAAGTACTTTTTTTAGCAGAGTAAAGGGGGTAGAAAGGAATAAATTAACGTTAAACATTTTATTTCTGTTCAATGGTGATCTAATAATCATATGTAATATATTGTTTGTTTTAATCCCTTTTTGTTTGTTTTTCTTCAATTTATATAGGGTTTCGCCAAAACCTTTTAACCCAGAGCCAAAAACAATCTATAACTTTACATTTATGTATATAACGTTTTCCAAGCAAGCACGGGATTCTGATAGCATTTTCTAAAGAAGTGAAGCCAGTGTTGGAAAATAAACACATGACCATTTCTTCTTAAATATCATTCAAATCATTAAACGAAATAAAAGTAAATAATGAAACCTCAGTCCACATTCGGACACTCAGTGCACTGAAGCGCTGCGGGCGCCATCTTCTGTCGAGACGCGGGGATTAATTCAGCGCGAGCCTCACGATAGTTAGCAGCAGCTCCTTTTTATGATGCATCATGGGATTTAAAGAGTGCACGCAATAATGTCCACTGTGAATTTGGACACCACTAAAAATGGATGTCCCCTCAAATATTTCACTATATTAGGGTATAGGGGGCTATTTCGGTCAATTTGAAAAAGTGGCCAATGCAACAGTTCACTAAACCCAAGTGTAACTAACTTATAATGTAAAAGTAGACTACCTTGTACTCAAAATGTGCCAAAAAGTTGAACTAACTATTATTTTTGAGTTCATTCAACATCTATTAGAGATTTAAGTTAACAATAAATATTTTTTTGAGTTTTTATAACTAGGCTAATGTTTAGAGTTAGTGGGACTTGAAAGAATAGATTCAACCATAATCAAATATTTTAATGTCAAACATCTAGTGCCGTTTTTTACCTAAATTTGACGTCATCGCTGAACGTCCACCAATCAGATGCTTCGCTTCCCTCCACACAGATACCCAGACGTTCGAACTTGCAGGCCAGTTTGATTAAAAGCATTCTTCCAAATATCTTTCTCTGTCTAAGAACAAAGACATTTATACAGATTTGGAACAACTCAAAGGTGAATAAATGATGACAGAATTTTTATTTTTAAGTGAACTATCCCTTTAAGAGTCAGGGATCTTACTGTGATCATTTGTTTTATGTATGCCTGTGTCAACTTTTTGACATTCACTCCATGTTAAATTAGCATTGTTTGGTGCTGGCTAAAACGTGTGTTCCACTTTTTACATTGGTTTCAATGTGAACTTTAAGGATCAACATGATGTACACACAAGGCGAACAACAGTTCTCTGTGAAATTTCTGTTTATCCGAAAGAAGACACCTCAAAACATGCATGGTAAATCATGTATTCTGCATATTTCTTAGTAATATATTACAGCATTTTAATCTTTTTTTTCACACTGGTAAAGTAACATTTGGTAATTGTGTTTCAATACTTGTTACATCTAGATTGAGAAAGATTCAGAAGAGCCAGATGTTGATTCATCAGTTGTCCTTTTGACAGTCGTCAGACCAAGCATTGCTCTTCAGTACAATTTAGATAAGATTTTGATCGTCCTTGAGAATGAAGTTGTCATAGACCTGCGGAGACTCTCTGATGCTTTACCTTTGATGTTTGACTAAATCTATGCGTTGGATCTTTCATAATCAAAAGAGATGGCCAACACATTTGAGTTTATTCAGAAGGATCTTTTTGGTCATGATGATGGCAAAATAGGCCAATGGTGCTGGTTCTAAAGAATGACTTGCTAATTCATGCACAGTAATTTTCTTCAGTCACAAAGTTTAAAAAAACTTTGGAGACAGCAGATTTGACCAGGGACCCCTTTCAGAAAGGAGGTTTAGTGAAAACACTGAGTATTTTAGCCCTGAAATGACGGAAACTCTGGGTTTTCCGTTTCAGAATGTGAGCTATGTCAAACCCGAGAAAGCAGGTTAACTCAAGCCTGTTTCTAAAGGAGAGTTAACTTATACTCCGAGTCAGTAACCATAGTAACTTACTCTGTGAACCTAACCTGGTCAGGAGCAGGTTTTCTTTGGCAAACCCAGAGTTTATTTCGATATTCTCCCCTTTTTAAAGCACAAGTGGTGTACCTCATTCATTCTTTCCTTCATACCTTCTCTTTTTAAAAATCGTGTGCCCTCATAATCTTTAGTTAGAATCTGAAAATGCACTTTTGTCCTGTAATGACTATTCATCGTAGATGACGTATCTTAGACGACTTGGGCGGAGCATCGGTTAAGTCCTCCTCTTCAACTGTCAGTCTGCTGCCAGTTCCGTTTCAAAATGCAACAGCTGATTTTATCCAATCTAATCGCAGAGAGAGACAAAAGCCACGCCCACTATTTTATTCACTCAAAATTCCATTTCACTCGGAAATGTGTCAGGATACGGAAGTAAAAACGATCGCAATTTCAGTTTCACAGGGCCTTTAGTCATTTTTTAACAACTTGCATATTTTTTATTTTCAGTAAAAATGTTTGACGATTGATTTGAATTTAATCATTCTGTTTAATATGTATGCTCATACATCAATTCCTTTGTGAATAACTCAATACACATTACATATGTTAGAAAACATCAGCTTTACTAAAGACACAATATTACAGAAATCTGCAAGTTTTCAGATAAAGCAGTGGCAAGTCAAGTGAAGTACAAAAACTTGGCCTATGATAGACGCTCCTAATGGCTTGGTTAATACTTTGACATTGCAATTTTGTTTAAAATCCTTAAACGACCAGTGTGGGTCCCTTCATGAAATTCGCCATGTGATGTCAACCTCTGTAGTGCTTCGAAAGGGAGGGGTGGAGAGAGCTGTTGGTTGCAATTCGCAACCTCAATGTCAGATACCCCAAGATTTTACTACTGGTCCTTTAAGACTTCGATGAAACTGGAACTTACAGTTTTTATTTTTAGCAATAAAAAAAACTGAAGACATTTTGGTGTCAAATAGTGAATGCAGTGCTCAGGTTTGCAATACAATGGTAGTTAACTGTTGCATTGTGATAAAATAGCATTAAATGATGTTGAATAGGTATTTGTTAGATAAAACATTAGAATTACTGCTTTGTTCTTTATTGAAGACTTATTTTGGCGTGGGGTCTCAGAATCCGTCACTCAGGAAGCAGGGCAGGTGCCCACACCTACTGCACCACTGACCAGGGCTGCCTTACTGAAGCTTACAGGAGACTCATTCACAGACAGGTTTCTTATGCAGCCTGTGTAGCCCCTCCTGCCAAGAAGGTTGCGAGGCATCATGGAGTCTAGATCAAAAAAAGTTATGTGAATGAATTATAAACTCTGAGCAAGATTTCATGTAAACCAGTGAAAAGGAGCGAGATTTCTGTATTAACAGAATTTTCACTTTGGGTGACCTATTCCGTCATGTCTATTTCTCCACCAATACCTGCACCCAATAGACCTGGAGAAAACCTTTTTAAACAGCTTTATTGGTCAGTAGGTCAAACAAACAATTTAATTTGAACTGACAGTGTTAGTGGTGCCAAATATATAGACTGTGTTCATTCTCACAAATCCACTGTAACACAATGGCATTTTAATTATAAAACATATAATTTGGTAAAACAAAAGATGATCATAATAAACATAATTGTTTTCTCTACTTTGCACAAAGGATAGAAAGGATTTTATTTAATTGCTTTTCTGATGAGATATCATCACCATATGGCGACACGATTTATCCGAGTGCATTATATATTGTCATTTAAACTTGGTAAAATTCAAATATTCTGAAAAAAATGGATGTTCTACTAGACATTCTTACATTTTTTTTTAAATGTCCATCACTGATATTCTCATCCTCTGTAACATTTTTAAGTACTGTATTTTATATATATATATTTACATTAAGTTTGATGCGAAGAAACACATCTACTTATACCTTCCAAATGCCTACTAGGTTTTTAATTTTCTATTAAAATGTAATTCATTGATCAATGTCTAATGATTCTTACTGATATCAACTTGGTTAGGCATCATGACTTCTCTTTAAAAAAAAATGCTATGGAATTGGCAGTTTTTAAATGGATACAATAATGGTTCTAATTTGTAAGAATTACCCATTTCTCTTTTATCCAGGATAAGCTAAATATAGTCTAGAACCTTCGATTCCATTTTCTAGAATTCTTGTGAGACAAGTGGTGACTAACCTGGTGCTCCACCAATAAAAACTGGTGAAAGAGTATCCTTTGCTGCTTCATTGACAGCGCCAATAACATGATTCACCTCTGAGTCCACGTCTAGTTGCACCACATTAGTATCTTTTATCACTGGAAAGCACAACATATTATGACACAAGTTAGAAAGCGGTAATAATGTAGACAGACAGATATTGTTTACATGTGGTCTTCACCAAGTTGGATTTACGATGTACAGTAAAATGACGTGAAGAAACATTTTATGAATTGCTTTTTGTTCAACGGTTTAAAAATACATTGTTTTTGGATAATTATCTACCTGTGACCTTGTGCCAGTTTCCATCACAGATTCCCTGCCTAGGAGACAAGTATGTGGAAAATTCGCGAATGCCGTTATTCACCACAACATGCACCTACAAGACACCAACAAATCAGTCAAATAACTTCAATGTTACGGATTGACATCTGTAGATTTCTGTGTGCAGTTTTTCATAAACTGATCAAAACTGGATACAAGTTACACGATACAATGAAGTGTAAACTGCCATTTTAAAAGTGGAGAAATCCTGCAGAAACAAGCTTAAAAATCCCTAACATCTTCTAACATATAATTAGACCACATTCAATAGGATGGTCAAATTAATCTATCATATGATCTTCAGACCTGTCCTTGATAGATGTACATGGTGAGATATTCCCGCTCTCCGGCGAACATGTGCAGTAGCACCCCTGTAGCCATGCGAGGGCGCACATCCATCATCAGCTCAAATCTTCGTCCAAAATGAAAGGAGTCATCTAGATGTTTGAAGAAAAATAGCATGCTTTAAGTCAAGACACCATCCCTGGATCATGCTATAAACACAAGATTAATAATTCAAAGAAATCTAGAGGCATATTACAGAAAGTTTCTGTCTTTGGTCTTAACTTTGGGACTAATGATTGTATTGAGCACCACGTGTGTATGTTGGAATATTGTTCCCAACTGTCGCATGAGGATGTGAAATTCCATTTCCCAAGACCCTGCTTGCTTTGAGTCCTAAATCTTTGCATCAGTCAGATCATTGTGTTATGTTGTCACATTCCACTGCATCCTCTGTCTGTCATGGCTTATATGAAGGGCTGCTGGCGATGGTGTTTTTTGACCTGGTGTCTCAAACTGCCAGCTGACAAGAGGTGATGTAAGGCTTATGTTTTGTCTATGTAGTCATTCAAACGCCAAGCAAAGTCTGAAATGATTAATTTATCTATTAATACCTTTTTTATGAATAAAACAGATACAAAATGTAAATGTGACTACAGTATGTGGAGGTCATGAAGCCATGGTGGAAACACTGTTTCCTTTTGTGACTGAAACATAGATTTCAATAGGAGATATGCGATAAAGCATAAAATCATATTTTACCCAGAAGTACATATCCTCCGTCATCAGTGAAGTATGTCCCTGGCTCAGATGAGCCCTCATAACAGGGTGTGACCCCAAAACTTTGGGATGCAGTGCTGAGCATGCGACCATTTAGCTGGAGACTCCTTACACAGCCAGAGAAGCTAGAAACAGATGTCTTCTAAAAAGAAAATAGCACAGCTTTACTGAGGAATCACTGATGGTCAGTTGTTTGTTGGCCCTTTAAGGGTAACTGTCAGACAACAATTTTATATTGAAAGAACAATTTTTTGCAATATAATTTCAATACTGTAAATGTAAACCAATTGTATGGAAGAAGATTTTGAGATCAGTGGGCATTGTTCAATAATCCAACTTTGCACTCATCGGGAAGCAACGTATAGGTTTCGATGACAATACAGAATAGAATGTCTGAGCCTCAATCGCATGATCTGACAAATTGACAATCAAAACATTCCGTGCTGTCTATAAGACAACAGTAACTGAGATTTAATAAACATAAATGATTGACTGTTCTCATAATTGTCATTCTATTTGAATTATTTGCTGCACCTGGGGCCATAGGGGAATGATTTTGTTTGGGTATACTATACCTGAATGTTTTTCAGAGCTCGTTCCGGCGGGACACCACCTATGTAAAGAGGATCTTGAACATGCAGGGATGTATTTCCACCGGGAGCACTTTCGTCTATTACCGTCAGACCATCAATTATCAGTCTGCCCATTTTGCCTCCTCTGATGAAGATAATCTATAGAGAGAAGGTCACATTAGCATAGATGGGAAAATTCTAACCAAATGTAAATTTTCGCTATTTGAGAAACAACTTGTTTTACTTCCCAGGCAGCCTCCTTTGGAGGCCCTAAACAGCAACAGTGTACTTTGTCAGCTTAATACTTTCTTTCTCTCTCTCTCTCTATGATTGTTTTCTCTCTCAATTACAATATAATGGGGAACAATATAAACAATAATGTTTTTGCCATGCATAAGGTATTTTAATATTGAAATAAAACTTACCAATACATGACAAGAAACATTAAAAATTAAAAAGAATTGCTAAGTTGATCTTGTAGCTTTCCTGTAGCTCAGTTGTAAGAGAATTGCGTTAACAACGCAAGGTTGTGGGTTCGATCCCAGGGGATTGCAAATACCTATGTAAAATGTATAGGCTAAAGCAATGTAAGTCGCTTTGGATGAAAGCGTCTGCCAAATGCCTAAATGTTAATGTAAAAACTATACTGAAAGAGAACAAATGTATATGTGTGTTCTTCCCATATGTTAAGTTTGGGAACCTTGCATTTGTTGAAAAACAATCAGGATCCATCAAGTAGGCCCTAGCTATGTGGAGGAAAACATGGAAAAAAATATTTTCGAGGCCACGTGTATTGCATAGACTACAGTTTGGTCAAATACAGTATATATCATGGACATTCAAATTGTGTTTTTAAATTTGCCTATATAGTTCAGGAAACTATCTGTTGTTAGTGTTTCCATTTATTATAATTTTGTTTTGAAGAAGGTAGCTGGTTTAAGTTGGTCTTGTGCTGATCCTTAGCTAGTACTAAGCTGGTTTAATCTGGTTCTTAGCTATAAACTTGCTGCTTGGGACCAGTTAGGACCAGCTTTAACCAGTTCATGACCAGCGCATGACCAGTTTAAACCAGCTACCTTGCTTCAAAACATACCTAACCAGCATAAGCTGTTTTTTGCTGATATTAGCAACGACAATCCGTAAATGATTTGGAAAGTCGGAGAAAGCAGAACTGCCCTCGTTTTCCACACTTTTTTGAACGTTTAAAGGCCACTACTACACCCCTTCTGCAATTTTATTTTTAATTTCTTCCGAAAGTGGTTGAGACACATTTGACTTTGGTAAAAAGTGGTAGGGACATGTCCCACTCCCACATTACGCCTATGGTCTGTGTTAGTCCCTGCCTACACATGCACTCACAGGAATTACTTTCTTTAAATGTTACATCCCGACACCCCTAGCCTGTGGTCGTAACTGTTGGTTGAAAGCATTTGATAAATGTAATGCATTTGTTTATTTAACCTGTTAACTAAAAATATTAATACATTTACAGTTGCTATTGTTTTTTTTTACCAATATAGTGATGAAGGACATTTTGGTAAGCATGGTGGAACGATTATGAACCACAGACTGACTGTGAGCCGACAGCAATCATTACTGATCAACAAGTAAGCGGATCACTGTTTGAAATATGGCGGCTGCTGCTGGAAAAACTATGAGCAAAACACCAGTAGACCGCAGGCTGCTGCTGTCAGTGGACCGCTAACTTTGCCACGGGTGGTCCGCCACTGGCCTGCTGGCCTTATGTTAGATGGGGAGGGGCAAACAGGACAGCGAGAGGCAGAAAAAGTTTTGAAGGGCAAAAAAGTTATGAACAGTGAACAAATTTTTTTTATCATTTTTTTTTAACTCATTCCCCGCCAGCCTTATTAAAAAAGTTGCCAGCCTACGGCAGCGGTTTTTACCATTTCACCCAATTTAAATGGCTCACAGTAAATTTTCAGTAAAGAATATATGGACAAACAATATGTCAAATGAAAGAAAAGAGTCTCAGGTTTTAAACAAAAGCTCCACTTGCTGCATTCCTGTAGCTCAGTGGTAAGACCATTGACTTAGCAACGCAAGGTTGTGGGTTCGATCCCAGGGGATTGCATATGCCTATGAAAAATGTATAGGATAAAGCAATGTAAGTTGCTTTGGATAAAAGCGTCTGCCAAATGCCTAAATGTAAATGTAAACCAAATAAAACGTATTCTTCTATCTTCATTTGTTTTTTATCACTCCGTAGATGTGGGAAGGTTTCTTCAAAAATGCATCACTTTGATTAAACAGCTGAGATAATTAACATTTTTTGTCAAAGATTCTGCCCAGATTACACTCAGAACAATCATTAAAAGCCGCTAAAACATATACGTTCTAGGTTCTGTACTTTTTCCCCAAAGGTGTGTAATAGCTCCACCTGCTGTAAAACAGTACAAACACTGATTGCCATAATAACTCGTCTTTGGCGGGGAACAGTTTATTTTGAAATGACGAGATAACTCGTCAATGGCGGTGAAAGAGTTAAAGAGCGAAAAGAACAGTTTCAAGGAGAGAAATCAGAGAAAGAGAGAGAAAGTCTTTGATTTTTCTCCCCACAAGTTTTTTTTTCACGTTGTGGTTCAGGGCCACTGTATCCTCCCAATGTTATAGGTCTTATTTACTCTGCTTCTCACTTGCCATGTGGGCTGCAGTGTCCATTACACTGTGCTATTTTATGTCAGGGGACAATTTATAACACATGTATGTGTTGCAATGTGTGACCTTGTGTTAATTGTGATTTATTGAGCGTTAAAATAAAGTTGTTCCAGAGATGTTCTAAAGATCTTATCTGGCCTTAATTGCACCATATTGTGACGTGGAGGCGAAAAGCCACAGTAATAAACAAACACATGACTAAAATATGGAAACAAGTTGTAAAAGCCCAACCCCAGTTCATTTGGCACAGAAATTACACCTTTACAGTCATCAGTAAACTTATAAAAAGCTTCCTTACATCATGCCACTTTCCATCGCTGTATTTCTCTTTGGTTCTAATTTTGACATTGATTTGGCCTGTGCTGAAAGTGAACACCAGCTTGCCATGTGTAAGGAACAGGGCCATGAAGTTCTCCTCAGACTCATCTGCCAAGTAGAAGATGAGACCAAAGGCCGATTGCGTCTTCAGCGATAGTGAAAAATTTGATCTACAAGAGATGAAAACACAGAGAATACAAACAGATTGGAAATTAAGTTATTATTCTACTGCACACAGCATTTGTAAAATAGATAATATAGTATACAGGCTTCACTAAGGCCCATAATCCAAATTTTTAATTCTAGTTAGCAGTGGCAATTATTTCATAGCCTTCCATTGTCAGTTTTTGTTTCAAAATGACCTGAAAATATTTAGCACTTCTCCAGTGATGTTACGTTTGTGAATGAATCATTCTATTCTTGAACGAATCTGTTAAGTGAATGAATCGTTCTCGTTCAAATGCATTGACTCATATTTCTTCTTCACTGAAATCTCTCCCTCAAGCACAGAGAGCGTCTAGTCTTAAAAGAGTGTCTATAGCACGAGCCAATGGCATTCCAGCAATGGCATTCACCTCATTCGAAGACTAACTGAATTAGCTGTTACTTCTTACTCGTGCACGTAAGTACATGAAAGAACTTCTCTCTCATTCAACAAATACAGAAACAGACACAATGTGAAGAGCATTATAAAAATAAAATTAACCATGGTGACATGGTTAATGTCACCTTTTTGGCATATACTCTGTCTTAATAATGGTAAAACAAATGGTTATACTGTAAATATCTTGCCTAAATGATAGTTACATTGTAAAAAACCTAAATGACCATTATACAAACATTGATTTACCTGTGGTTTGTACTAAAAAGTTATTTTTATAGGCACAAACAGTGAGCGAATCAGGGAACTCGTTTGAACAAATTATTTTGGTGAACGAACTGAAAAAGAGCTAATCCCTCGAATTCATACAAAATCACTGTAGAGCAAGACTTTAAACAGCTTTTATAAACGGTTATTCCATGTGTAGAACGGTTTCACAAAATAAAGCACAGCTAATAAAATTCTCCACATCATGCTCACATCACCCAGACTTTCTGCTTACAAAACAATAACAATAATTCATTGCTGGACTTGTGTGTTATCGCACACACACATATGTCATTACTTTCATCAGCCCTGTCTGTCCAAAATAAGATAACTGGGTAATTCCATGAAAATGTTTTTACCAGCGGTTTTACTATTGTAACAGCATAGATTTTAACATTTGGTGGCTCAAGTAGCCATGTGAGATCTCTGTTCAAATTTAAAATTTTATAGTTCATGATTTTTCATAGTCAGGAAAGTGCCATTTTTCAGGATTGTCACATCCATAACGCTACATATTCCTCATAAATGGACACATGAAACATAATATAAAGTAACTATTTTATGTTCTATAAGGAGGCATCCCTACTCCATTCATTGGGTATTATTGCTTCAGGATTGTGCATTTTATTTTACACATATCATACAAAGTTTATCGTCTCCCAAAAACCGCAACCTTTTTTGTCATATCCGTAACGCATGTTTATTTCCCGTTTTTTAAGTAGAATTTTTTTTCATAGACTGATATGTTTTTTATGTTTAGACTCTTTCAACAAGGGTTCTGTAAAATATAAATAGATTGTTCAATACAATCGTAACAAATTCATTTTCTGAGTATTTTTATGTCACGTCCATAACGCAAAATGTCACATCCATAACGTTTGAATTGCCCAACTCTGTTTTAAAAATTGTTTAAAAAAATCATGTTATTTTATTGTGTATTCTAATAAATATTAATCTAACTGCAGTTGGTGTGTTTTGATATGAGCCATAAAACTAAAAAAATACAGCTAACTAACACAATAAAGGTTTTTCAAAACAGAGGTATCTCATTTTGGAACCAAACTCTTCATATATACCCAGTTGTTTCAAGTCTTTCAAGTTGTTTTGTATTTGCAACATTACTTGTCATTAAATTACTTGTATTAACATTACGAGTTGTTAATAGTATTGTGGTTCTGTTTCACAGACGCCATAGGTTTACAAAGTCTTCAAAAAGGTACAGAAATCAAAAGTTTAAGAAATCATTATAGTCACTCTCATTTCTGATGAAACAATGTGTAAATATTTATTGAAAGTTCTTAATTAGAACAGATAAAAGTATTCTGCTCCTGTGTGCATGTGGTCATATATTTAATTCCTGTTTCTACTATGAGCACCAGTACTTACTGATATTCAATAAGTTTGGCAACGCCTGTATACTCGTGCCGGCTGTGAGCGGAACCACCGTAGAGGTGACCATTGTTGTTTACTGGTGGGTGGGAGGACAGGTAACATGAGGCATGCTCTGTCTCTGCAGCATCCAAAGGCTTGCTTAGCAAGCCATGTACCAGACTAGACTCATCCCTGCCAACCTAGAAGAAAGAGAGTACAGAGAGTACAGCAACGTTAAACATATGTGCATATATACATACTGTAGATACAGTGAACCTTAGTCACTTTGTGTACAAGTTTAATACACCTTGCGGGAATGCCCTGGTCTATGTCTAGAAGAGTCCCTGCTCTCTTTAGTGAGCATAGCAGCAGGGGGTCTCTCCACCGGGCAGTCCTGTAATGACACCTCCACTTTCTCAATGTAATGCTGAAAGTCCTCTGGCTCTATATCTCTGTCTTGCCTGGAAAACATTCACATTAGGGTTGTCACGATACCATAAACACTTATTTTGTTACTGCACCAGATGACGTATCAGAATAAGTAGTTTCATGATACTGTGCAATCTTTTGGTAATTCATGAATCAAATTGACAAAATAAACCAAAATGTCAAAAATACGCAAATCTAGATGAAAGTTTTGAAAGTCAGTTTTGAATAACTTATTCATCAGAATGTATCACTGGACATACGAATAACTCATACAAATGGAATAAATTAACACACATGAAAAATACTGTAGTTTTCATTTGTTCTTACTATAGTAAACTAAATAAGTGTAGTAATACTGTAAAATATTGCAATGTTCATTCCGTATTTTGTAATATTACTAACAGTTATTGTATAAACTGTAGGAAAAACTGCAATATACTTTATATTTACTATTGTTAGACTCCAAAACACATATATCACAATTCCACTTGAACGATATGGCTTTAATACAGCATTTATACAATAGTTCAACAGCAAAAGTGTGTAGATAAATGAGAAGGAACATCTGGGTGTTTTTAAACCCTCCTTTTAAAAGGAACTGGGGAACTACTTTTTTCTGCCACAAATTCCAGCCCAGCATTACAGACAAACCTCTGTAACCAATTCCGAACCATCAAGTCTTTAAATTTGCACTGTGAATTGCTTGAGAGAGACTTGCATGAAAAAACAGTTTATATGTGAGATCATTTGAATTTTTTGTATTAAGGCTATATACATGTATGATATCTGAAATATGTTACTGCAAAGTTAGTTCCATTGAAACTGTACACATGAAACCAACTTCCTTTGCCATTTTAGTGTGTATAGTGAACCATATAAAGTGATCTACGATTAATTCTACTTTTAGGTAAACACTCCAAAAGTTGTTCAAACTAACATAAAACTATATATATTTGTATTTTAGCATCTGTATTGACTTGACACACATGATCTATTCTTAAACATTCTCCAGTTGAGACCCTGTTTCCAATTTTCTTAAACCTGCCTGGACCCTTAATTGCAGCTTGCGGCTATATTTATACTTCAGATACACTTCCATTACGCTGTCTAAAAGATGTGTACGAAACATTTTTTCCAGACATACCTTATAGTAATGTTAAGGCATCTCACAGGGTTTTATAGCATGGTTTTGTTTTAGATGTTAGTGGTGTAAAACTGTAGAATAGAATGTTACCTGCTTATGTATGCATAACTGATACAGCCAGTAAAATTCTGTATGGGGCTTTCTGGAGAACCACCATAGTAGAAGATATTTTCAGTATTTTCTGTCTCTGATGAGGAGGCTGGCTTCTTCTTATCCAGCTTGTCTTTATCATCGATAACCAGTTCATACCTACAGTACCAAAAGATGATGAAAAATAACAGTTTTACACAATTACATTCTTAGTTTTTTTGGGGGAAAATCGACATTCTTCATTCAACTATTATTATTCATGTTAATATTAGGAGTAAGCAACTGACTTCTGATTGGTCACCGTGGCAACAAGAAAATGTGGTCGTCCATCATTGTAATTCTTCTTATTTGATCTGACTCTGGTTCCTTTAGACTGGAGCACCACAGCTCCATTCTCCAGTGAGAGAGAAAACTCATCTTTCTAGAGTAGAGAGAGAAGCTTGCTCCATGTAACATTATGGGAAAATCTACCATGGTATTAGACATACATTTACCCAACCCCTCCCTTATTGTAGTTATAAAACAATAAAAATGACTATCCCAGTGTGGTAAAATTAGGGAAATAATATATTAAAAAGGATTGTACCCCATCCTTGTGGTAGAAGAGGAGTCCATTGGACTGTAGTGTTCTGAAGTTTAGTCCTCCATCAAAGGATTGGAACGGTGAAATTTTATCTTTAGACCCCAGGTAGCCTTCACCCTTGAAATATGCTTTACGTGACATCTGGAAATATAACATGTTTTCTGTTCTTACTGTAAGTACTGTAAATTTTGCATTATAGCGGTCTAAATACAAAAAAAAATCGTAACTTAAAAACTGTGTGTCGTGACGAATCAGATAAAAATAGAAATAGAGATTCTAAACAAAAAGTCAGATTTTAACACTCAATGTTGAGGTGTTAGTAGCATAAATGTAAAACAACCAATATTCACAATTTCAAATATACGATGCCAATAATGGTAGTTCATTCAGATCTGCCGTTATTAGCTGCTGATATTCAATTGGCCTCTGCTGGCCATTTTTATGTATAAAAGTAATAATGGACTTTGTTCCGAAGATAAACTTCAGAAGTATTTCAACAGTTTATAAAATTACCATAGGTAATAATACAAACTATCAAAATGCAATATATTATATTACACTTATTCAGGTTATTATACAGTTGAAAGAAAAAGTATGTGAACCCTTTGGGCTTACTTGGATTTCTTCATAAATTGGTCATAAAATGTGTTCTGATCTTCATCTAAGTCACAACAATAGAGAAACACAGTCTGCCTAAACTAATACCGCACAGACATTATACGTTTTCATGTTTTTATTGAACACAACATGTAAGCATTCATAGTGCAGGGTGGAAAAAGTATGTGAACCTTTGGGTTTAATAACTGGTTGACCCTCCTTTGGCAGCAATAACCTCAACCAAACGTTTCCTATAGTTGCAGATCAGAACTGCACAACGGTCAGGAGAAATTTTGGATCATTCCTCTTTACAAAAGTGTTTCAGTTCAGCAATATTCTTGGGATGTCTGGTGTGAATCGATCTCTTGAGGTCATGCCACAGCATCTCAATCGGGTTGAGGTCAGGACTCTGACTGGGCCACTCCAGAAGGCGTATTTTCTTCTGTTGAAGCCATTCTGATGTCGATTTACTTCTATGCTTTGGGTCGTTGTCCTGTTGCATCGTCCATCCTCTGTTAAGCTTCAGTTGGCGGACAGATGGTCTTAAGTTTTCCTGCAAAATGTCTTGATAAACTTTGGAATTCATTTTTCCATCGATGACAGTAATCCGTCCAGGGCCTGAGGCAGCAAAGCAGCCCCAAACCATGAAAAGTGAAAGTGACCAATTTGTCAGTTATGGTGACCCATATCCGAGATACTCCTCTGTTTTTAACCCATCCAGAGAGTAGTGAACACACGCACAGCAAGTGATGAACTCACATACACCCAGAGCAGAGGGCAGCTATCGCTGCAGCGCCCAGGGAGCAAGTAGGGGTTAGGTGCCTTGCTCAAGGACACCTCAATCTTTACCCGCCTGACCTGAGGATCGAACCGGCAACCTTCTGGTCACGAGTCCAACCCTCTAACCATTAGGCCACGACTCCCCCCTAAACCATGATGCCCCCTCCACCATATTTCACAGTTGGGATGAGGTTTTGATGTTGGTGTGCTGTGCCTTTTGTTCTCCACACATAGCGTTGTGTGTTCTTTCCAAACAACTCAATTTTGGTTTCATCTGTCCACAGAATGTTTTGCCAGTAGTGCTGTGGAACATCCAGGTGCTCTTTTGCAAACTTCAAACGTGCTGCAATGTTTTTTTTGGACAGCAGTGGCTTCCTCCGTGGTGTCCTCCCATGAAGTCCATTCTTGTTTAATGTTTTCCCTATTGAAGATTTGTCAACAATAATGTTAGCATGTGCCAGAGATTTCTGTAAGTGTTTAGCTGACACTCTAGGATTCTTCTTCACCTCATTGAGCATTCTGCGCTGTGCTCTTGCAGTCATTTTTACAGGACGACCACGCCTAGGGAGTATAGCAACAGTGCTGAACTTTCTCCATTTGTAGACAATCTGTCTTACCGTGGACACATGGACATCAAGGCTTTTAGATAGACTTTTGTAGCCCTTTCCAGCTTTATGTAAGTCAACAATTCTTGATCGTAGGTCTTCTGAGAGCTCTTTTGTGCGAGGCATGGTTCACATCAGACAACGCTTCTTCAGAACAGCAAACTCAAAACTGGTGTGTGTTTTTTATTGGACAGGCCAGCTTTAATCAACACATCCAATCTCATCACATTGATTGGACCCCAGGTTGGCTGACTCCTGGCTCCAATTAGCTCTTGGAGAAGTCATTAGCCTAGGGTTTCACATACTTTTTCCACCCTGCACTATGAATGTTTACATGTTGTGTTCAATAAAAACATGAAAACGTATAATGTTTGTGCGGTATTAGTTTAAGCAGACTGTGTTTCTCTATTGTTGTGACTTAGATGAAGATCAGAACACATTTTATGACCAGTTTATGAAGAAATCCAAGTAAGCCCAAAGGGTTCACATACTTTTATTTCAACTGTAGTAAATACTAATGTATAGGCTACTACAGTATTTTTGCTTAGAGTTGCTTTATGCCATGTGTATGATTGGTCTTGAGTTTTTCATATAGCTAGAATAGCCTAAATTAAAATCTAGTTTAACGTTAAAATAAATGTTAAAAATAATTAAACATAAAATACTAATACGCTACCATGGGTTTTGTGAAAACAATGACAGCAAAATAGTGTTCATGCAACACAAACTTTGAAAGCTAAAAATAAATGACAAACAAAAAGCACTTCTAAGCATGTTTGTTTGTTGAATATAATCCCAGGCCACAACCTAATTTGTTTACAATTGTAATTTACAGACATAAAGAATGTTACAAATTTGTTATCTGTATCAGCAGTTTTAACAAGATAATTTCCTTCAATCTGATCCATAGAAGATAATTTTATGTTTCTCTTCTGTTCATGTGCCACTGACAATTGCTTTACATCCTAAACAAAAATTTAAATTAAAACAATTTTCAATTAGGTGATTTGGGTGTTTGGACTGCAAAAGTGCTGTACAGCTCTAGTAAAGTGCCTTTCATTCAGGTGGCAATAAACATAAAAAAGTAGATATGCTACATACAAATGATTCTTCTGGGCATCCACTGCTGATGCCGATGGTTCCAGGCTCCTCAAGGAGGTTGAAGTCCTTTTTCTGAAACTGAAAGCCCTTCACACATCCTTTCAACCCCGTCAGGTATGACAGCTCTGGCCTGTGGAGTGTTTACATACTGTAGATATGCATTGAATAGTACAAGCAAAGCATTGCTATGGGATCAGCCTTCCTAACTAATCTGTGCACAACCTTCAAGAAGTTACTAAAACAAAGGTTGCATCTTGAGAATTCTCACCTAGAAAGCAGAATGCTTGAAGGAGCTCCTCCGATGTAGATATCAGAGAATGGTAAAGGTTTTTTCTCATTTTCCATGGACTTCACATGACTTTTGTCCACTAGTAGAATGATCTTCTTAGAATTATGATAAATTACAGACACCTGAAAAAAAAAATGGCATGGTGTTAAAAAGTGCAATGCGTATTAATTCGATTATTTACATTACTTCATAAACACAACATTAAAAAGGCACATTTAAAAACCAGAGTTGAGGAATGTCTAAGAAGTGGGTCTAAAGATAAATGTTACCTCGTGATATCTGGCATTGTTGATCTGGAGTTTGGCTAAATTTTCTTCCATGATGAGAGGGCCATTGGTAAAACCAAAGTCGTACATCAGACGGAGAAATCCATTTTTCAACTCCAGCAAAAAGAAATTATCCTGAGAAAGTCCATCACAAATTCAGTCGTTTAGTACATCCACACTTGCGATGTTTCGTATTTAGAATAATTTAAGAACAAGATTTTAAAGAACACATACTTACTCCATTAACCATAAGGAAGAGAATGCCATTGTTGGCTACAGTTCGCACTTCTATATTAAATCGAGTGACTATGCCAATTCGGCCTCTTCTCTCGATGTTGTTGACCAAAGCGAAACCAGTGCCATCAAACAAATAACTTGCCACACGACTCTGAGAGAAAGCCAACTTGTGCCTAAAAGAAAATATTACTGTATTAACTGATCATAAAACAGTGCCAACAGTTAAGTGTCATGTTTCACCTCACTTAAGCACAAAGGACACCAGCAGTTTCTGACCTGTAATCTTCTAAATCTAAAACGTTTACTTTTGTCAAAAATTTTGTTGCCCATTGTAAAGAAATTTAACTCAAATCGCAGTTTTGCAACTGCATTTAAAAAACTAATCTTTTCAACTCTGTTATTGTAAGAAAGGAAAAATGATCAAACATGGGCTAAAAGTTAAGGACTTTATCCTCCTGACCATTCATTAATATTTATATTTGACATTTCAAAACCTACGCCATTCTCTATAGACAACTTTTAAGCTGAACATGGAAGCAATAAACATTTCTTTACCTTGGACAAGGCACAGATGCCACAACATTCATTTTGTGAAGTTCCTTAAAGTTGTACAAACTGATGACATCATTGTTCAACGTTTCTAATTCTATGCAGCCAACTAAAGGAAGCAACATCAATTCCTTAGGAAGCTGAAAGTATGTGAAGTCTTGTTATTTCCAAACAATTAAAACTGTAAAATAAATACACTTATATGTACAGTATTATAGATGGACAAAGTCAGTACACTGTTCAGCTTTGCTACAAAAACATGCCTGGATATGAAGGAATTCACAGAATACATAATAAAAGAGAAAAGCACCTGAACATGAGGGGGTCTTCCTCCCACGACAAAGACAGTGTCTTTGGGGTCAAGGTCAAACAGGGAGTCTGTCCCACTTGCCGTTCCTTTCTGGATAAACTTCTGCTCTGCTGTACTATCTTGACTTGGAACCGTGAGGAACAGTTTGCCATGGCGGCCCAACCTAGCAGAACCATCAAAAGGGTGTCAATCTAAAATGCACAGCAAAATGCAATTTTAACACATTAAAATATGTCTTTGTTTTAGGGATATAGTATGTCACATTGTGTTGTCCTGTAGTTCAGCTGCTGTGGCAATGTGTAAGCAGCTCAAAAACTGTGGGTTTGTATAGCTTAAATACACTCCATGCTTTGGATAAATACGTCTACGAAATGTATAAACTTACATATTAAAATGAATGGCTTATGAATATCACACCATATCTGTCAATGAACATATACTAATCGTGATTGCAGTTTTACCTCTCCACTTTAACAAGGTTGAAGACAGGAGGCCAGGAGGTGACTGGCTTTGAGCTGAGGATAATTTCTACTAAATTTCCTCCAAGTTTGTACATGTACACTAGCTTATCATCCTTTATGATTAGTCCCATGAAGTCCTTTTTTCCCTACACAGAAACACAAACAAATGAAGATAAGCTTTCACACGGAGCCATGGAGAATGTGCCGGTAGATAGCAACAAAAGACGCCCTCGGCTGCGATTCGTTTTGTTTATTAAAAAACGCTACCCTTGGGCAATTCCATGAAAATGTCAACCTTACCATGAATAAATAATGTTTTAACCAACAGTTTTTACTTTGGTAACAGCACAGAAATTAACATTTAGTGGTTCAAATACCCATGTGAGATCTCTCTTCAAATTTGTAAAGCATTTGCTTCATTAATTTTTTAGTGCATGATTTTTCATAGTCAGGTAGGAGCCATTTTTCAGGATTGTCACATGCATAATGCTACATATTCCTCATAAATGGACACATGAAAAATAATATAAAGTAAAAATTTTATGTTCTATTAAGAGGCATCCCTTCTCCATTCATTGGGTATTATTGCTTCAGGATTGTGCATTTTATTTTACATATATCCTACAAAGTTTGCGGTTTCCCAAAAAAATTGTCCTTTTTTGTCACTCCACAACCACATTTTTTTCCTTTTGTAAAAAAGTAAATTTGTTCATAGACTGACATGTTTAGACTCTATCAACAGGGGTTTAGTAAAATATAAACCGATGATTATATATATTTGTAACAAAATTTTTCTCTGAATATTTTTATGTCACGTCTGAATAACGCCCCCACGTCAAAAAAAACACCAAGTGTAAACAGGCCAAAACTCTGACATTTTGACAGGTTAGCTATAGCTTACAGATGCTTTAATGGAGTGTTTTCTGTACATGTTCACGACATGATTGTACCATGGTTTAAATAATTTAATACAAAATATCTGTAGGCAAAGGTTGAGGAATTCAATTGCCATAGTTCAGGAGATAACAGAGATCATCAGCATTATCGTCTTTATAAAGTTAATGTAATGTTTAAAAGTGAACAGTCCCTTGTTCTTAAAGGGTTTTTTCAATAAGTTTTTTGTTTACAACTATTCATCCTCCATCTGTTTAATGCCTGTGTCTGAAGTCTTCACTGTGGCTATTGTGTTTATTGTGTGGTGGGGGTACTGATCCAGGGTCACATCACCTTGGAAATCAGCCCGGCATAAAAGCTGCACAGTCACAAACACTAGTTGAGCTTTGTTTCTCCCTACTAACGTTGTGTTCTTTCTACCAAACAGAATCAAGAGGCTAAAAAGGGACATTATCACGGATCACACGAGCACTTGCAAGACAAAGACAACTGGACACCCAAGGTATCTGCACTTGCACCATTTCCACGTTTGTTAATAAATCTCCATCCGGGGTCCTCAGTTTAAGCTGTCTTGTGTCTGTGCCTTCTCTTACTGTGCCACAAGTGGTGGAGAATGCTGGCACTGGGGTAAGAGAACACTTATCCAACCGCTTGTGTATTCTTTTCTCAGGAGATACATAACCGCTCTCTCTCTTTCGGCGAGGATGGAAGAGGTTCTCCGCCGGCTCACCCATGTGACGGTCCACTAGCAGTAATACTTTGAACAGCTATCAGCCCGACAAAACAGGGAGGGACCGGGGATGGAACAGGTGCAAACACGCAAAGTACGCCGCTCTCCAGACCTCGACTTACGGCCCATCATATGCTGGTAAAGATGACCGAACTGGATGATGTGGAAGCGTACCTGCAAATGTTTGAAGTCGCCGCTGTCCGGGAGGCGTGGGACAAAGAACAGTGGCCTCGCATTCTAGCGCCTTTATTATTGGGGGAAGTGCTACTACGCCCTTCTTGCCGACAGGATCGATGACTATGACTTGCTAATAGCCGTGACCCTAGCTCAGGTCGGCTCAACCCCCGTGTGCGCGGCCCATCAATATCACGTCTGGTCTTTTAACGAGCAGTCTCCCGCTCAGCCCCAAGCCACGCAGTTGATGCGCCTCGTTCACATCTGGCTGCTTGAGGATGAACCTACGGCCTCACAAGTGGCGTAGTGAACAGGAATCGACCGGATGTTACACGCTTTACCCGGACACTATAGAAGATCGGCTCACTATACCGGAGCTGGTGAAGGCCTTGGAACACACCGAAGCTTTGTTTGGTCGAGACACGGGAAAGAGATGGGGGATTGCACCCCGGAGGGCGACCATCAATAGGGTCCCGAGCTCGTGGATGGCCAGATGCCACCTCCACCAGGCAGTGCCCACCGGGGCCCCCGATGAGGCTCATTCGCATTGCCAGAAGGACCCATCGTGGCCTTCTGGACTCTGGTAGATCTATTACTCTGGTCCTACCCGCCGTTGTGTGGCCACAATCGGAGTACAAAGCCACCGTTCCCATTACGTGGGTGCACGGCGACACTCTACATGTGCTGGCACGGCGCATTGCCATCTCTGCAGAACCTTGCACGTGGAGGTGGACATCGTTCCGGAACTTCCTGTCCCTGTGGTGCTGGGCCGTGATTGGCAAGAGTTCGAGAGGCTGCTGACCGCCGTGGTCCGGGAACGCCGGGAGCCTTCGAAAAGACCTACCCACCGCGGCTACGGACCCACCAGCTAGCTCTGATGGCCACCGGAAGCGAGGTGAAAACATTCGTTTTATAACCTTTATCTGAAACTATTTTAACAGATTTCTTCCGGTGGAGCGTTTGGACGGGAGCAGGGCTCCCTGCAAAACTGCTGGAACCAGGTCCGAGTCGTGGAAGACCGGGTCCCTGTGCCTCAGCCTCTCCCGCACTTCGTCATGAAAAATGGCCTACTTTACTGTGCGGCACAGCGGCGGGGGGACATGGCAGGACATCTTGGGCCGCAGAACACTCTCCAGAGGTTACGGGACTGGTTCCATTGACCGGGAATCGACACAGAGGTCAAGCTATTCTGCCAGAATTGTCCCACCTGCCAGCGGACGTCCCCACGGCGCCCTACCCCCAGCCTGCTTATCCCGATGCCCATCATCGAGGCACCCTTCGGCCATGCTGAGATGGATCTAGGGGGGGCCGTTGTCAAAGTCTGCCGGGGTCATGAGCACATCCTCGTGGTCGTGGACTACAACACCCGTTAATGAAGCCAATCCTCTCCATAAGGCCACAGCTAAGAACCCTGTTCATGTCCCAGCTGATGACTGACCTCTGACGGCTCCTCCAGGTAAAGCAGCATTTGTGTATAGTTTGTATAGTTTGGTGTTGAATGATATATGACCATACCTGTCAGCATTTGAGACCAGTGATCCCTAACCGGACAAAAGATCAGAAAGTTTCCATGAAAAATAAACAAACGGGAGACTCCCAGTAACTAATGGATATCACCCAGCACCCGAAATAATACCAAAACTCTTCAAAACAGCCTCCATTATTCGGAAACCATGGATAAATCATTAAAATAAAAAGATCATTATATATAAATTATTTACGAGCCCGCCAAATCACAGAGTTGCACCATCTTAAGATCACAGACAACCAAGTATTACAAATGACTAGAGGCCCCCAGGTAATACTAATCTTGTGCGAAT
Organism: Triplophysa dalaica; assembly: GCF_015846415.1. Lineage (NCBI taxonomy): Eukaryota > Metazoa > Chordata > Actinopteri > Cypriniformes > Nemacheilidae > Triplophysa > Triplophysa dalaica. The sequence goes on along the minus strand of NC_079554.1, from coordinate 4,214,911 downwards.
CTCCAACAAGCGATCTCTTACAAAGCAATAGTGAAGCATAGTACAAAAATGTTTTACTCATATAAGATTTCTGCGCCATTCCTCTCGGATCCAATATTGAAGGCACAGCACTGCTTTTAATTTCAGTCATTCCACAAATCCTGTGTCGAGCTCTGCCTTTTTCACGAGAGAAATGAAACGAGTAAACACTCCATGTTTTTTCCACATGAGCTCGAACGTATTAAAAAATAAACTTTAACCACTCGTTACTAATGTCGGAATCCGAAGGAAGGATATACAGCGACTGTATTTTTCCACAACCAGGAGTGGCACAATACTTAGCTATCTTTAACCTTTGTTTATTGCTTGCTCGCTCTATCTCGTTCCCCAACACCTGTGTTACTTCAGAATTGTCATGCGCGAACCAGTGGGCGGGGCTAGAAAAGTAGTCGTTGATATTTTTATGTGGAGGTAGTGTTCAACCTATCAATCTAATCATAGACAGATAAATTCCAGAACCTGGCGTTCGATGGGTCTGGTGTCAATAACAGATGTAATCTCAGTAACAAGGGCATTTTCAGTTCTAACACTTACATGATGTTTGCGTGAAAACGAATCCCTTTTAATTTTTTATTTAATACATTTTAATACATTTTTTATTCGTGCCTCCTCTAAATAATAATAATGATTTTATTAAATGACATTAAATAATATTAATGGAACATTAGTATGAATAACTTGGCATCAAACTAATCTTGCTACAGTATTCTGCGTTCTTCTCAGCTTGGTCTTTTAGTTGTTCCCAAGACATGGCTTCGCTCCATGAGTGATAGAGCATTCTCCTCATATGCTTGTAAGGCCTGGAACTCTCTCCCGGCTGTCATCAGGGAGGAAAATTCACTAGCGACTTTTAAATCTCTTCTTAAAACGTATTATTACTTGATTGGATTGTTTGTTTTAGTTGTGTTGTTTTAAAAAGTGTTGTCATTGTGTTGTTTTACCTGATGTGCTGTCTGCTGTGAAGCGCTTTCCGAAAGCAACTTTTAATAGGCTATATAAAATAAATATATTGTAATTATTATTAATTAAAGCCCCCCTAATCCGGAAAATACACTTAAACATGTTAATATAACCTACATTTGAGTCGCCAGTGTGTGCGTGGAACCCCCCTGTCATCATTATACAAATTGATCCATACTGTTATCTGTAATCTTATATAAACCACAACAGGCTGTTGGTGATCTCCTAAAAACGTGATGTCAATCTTGTTTTCATTTTTATGAATATGAAGCGTTTGTCCCATGTATTGCCACATACAAAAACAATGTGCATGTTGTAAAGACACATCGCGTTTCACTCATAGGGAGCACGTTTTAGGTTTATATAGATATGATGCGTTTATCTATATAAACGCATCATTTATCACTAGGGCTGAAAGTGCCCTAGTGATCGGTGATTCTATTGTCCGGAACGTTAACATAGAGACACCAGCCACCATAGTCAAATGTTTACCGGGAGCCAGAGCGCCTGACATCAAGTCAAATTTAAATGTGCTGGCTAAGGCTAATCGTAAATACAGTAAGATTGTTATTCATGTCGGCACAAATGATGTTAGACTCCGTCAATCGGAGATCACTAAAGATAATATTAAAGAGGTGTGTGAGCTCGCAAAAACGATGTCAGACACTGTAATATTCTCTGGCCCCCTTACTGCTTACCGTGGTGATGAGATTTATAGCAGATTATCATCACTAAATGGCTGGTTGTCTGAGTGGTGCCTGCAGAATAATATAGATTTTATAAATAACTGGAAGAGTTTTGAGGGCAGACCTGACCTGTTGAAACGAGATGGTCTCCATCCCTCCTGGGATGGGGTTTTCCTCCTCTCTAGAAATTTGGCACACAGTCTTAATAATGCTAAAGGCTGACTACCTAGGGCCCAGGTCAGGAAGGAGACAGAATGGCTTAACCAACTGTCTGCTTGCCGTCTCGCGTTACAGAATACACAAAATATACAACATGTAATAATCCCTTCTTACAAACAACATAAAATAGAGACTGTGTCTGTCCCCCGGATTAGCAAACATAAGATATTGCGTAAACCTCTTGAAAGTAATTTAATAAACGTTAAACAAATCAAACATGAACAAAATACAGATAATCAGCTGTTACGACTCGGATTGCTTAATATTAGATCTCTCTCAAATAAAGCACTTTTTGTTAACGATTTGATAACCGATCATAAAATAGACATGCTTTGTTTGACAGAAACATGGCTAAAGCCAGATGATTTTATTACTCTAAATGAATCCGTTCCCCATGATTATTACTATAAACACGAGCCTCGTCTAAAAGGTAGAGGGGGAGGTGTCGCTGCACTTTACAAGAATTCTTTTATTACCTCTCAGAAGTCTAATTTTAAGTACAGTTCTTTTGAAGTCATGGTACTTCACGTATCGACACCTATTACTAAGGACAAAACATTTTTAAAATTTATTCTAGCTATTGTATATAGGCCTCCAGGGCACCACACAGATTTTATTAAAGATTTTGGTGGGTTCTTATCAGAACTAGTACTGGCCGCAGATAGAGTCCTTGTCGTCGGTGACTTTAATATCCATGTAGACAATGATACAGATGCCTTGGGACTGGCTTTCAAAGACACTCTTAACTCCATGGGCGTTAGTCAACATGTGTCAGGACCCACTCACCTTCGTAATCATACTTTAGATTTAATACTTTCTTATGGTATAAATGTGGACGATGTTAAAATCGTTCAGCAGAGTGAAGATATTTCGGATCATTATCTGATATTATGTTTGCTTCAATGGCCTACGGCTGCAAATCAAACTCCTTGTTACAAATATGGTAGAACGATTACTTCAACTACCAAAGATGCGTTTCTCGATAATCTGCCTGAATTGTCTAAAATATCCAGCATGAGTAATAACGTTGACGATTTTGACACTACTATTGAAAATTTTAACTCTACTTTCTCGGAAATATTAGACACAGTTGCTCCTCTGCGTTTAAAGAAAATTAAAAATAGCAGCCCAACACCGTGGTATAATGAACACACTCAGACTCTAAAAAAAGCATCCCGTAAAATGGAGCGCAACTTTAAGAAAACGAATCTAGAGGTATTTCGTATAGCATGGAAGGATAGTACTCGAAATTACAGGAATGCAATAAAAACGTCTAGATCCGCCTACTTTTCAACACTAATAGAGGAAAACCATCACAACCCTAGGTTCTTATTTAACACCGTGGCTAAATTAACAAAAAATAAGTCGTCATCGACGTCAGATTCTGATTATCAGCATAACAGTGATGAATTTATGAACTACTTCACAAGTAAAATCCAAGATATAAGAGAAAAAATTATAACAATGCAACCTGTAGTGAAATCCGCTGAACAAACTAACTACAGCACCCCTAAGGAGAAATTGCAATTATTTTCTACAGTAGATCACGATGAACTGTCTAAAATCATTAAATCATCTAAATCATCAACATGCATGCTAGACCCTATACCTACAAAACTACTGAAAGAAATGCTCCCCGAAATTATAGATCCTCTTCTTAGTATTATTAACTCATCTCTGACATTAGGACATGTGCCTAAAGCATTTAAGGTGGCTGTTATAAGGCCTCTTTTAAAAAAACCCAAACTCGACCCTAAAGAACTAGGGAATTACAGGCCTATATCGAATTTACCTTTTATATCTAAAGTTCTGGAAAAAGTAGTTTCAACCCAATTATGCTCCTTCCTCCAAAGGAATGACATTAATGATGAATTCCAGTCTGGATTTCGAGCATGTCACAGTACAGAGACTGCTTTGATCAGAGTTACAAATGATCTGCTTTTAGCGTCTGACCGTGGCTGTATTTCGTTATTGGTGCTGCTAGACCTCAGTGCTGCATTTGACACCATTGACCACAGCATACTTCTACATAGACTCGAAAATTACGTCGGCATTAACGGAATAGCATTGAAATGGTTTAAGTCTTATTTATCCGACCGTTTTCAATTTGTAGCAATAAACAATGAGGTGTCCCGCAAATCACAAGTCCAGTACGGTGTACCACAGGGCTCAGTCTTGGGACCCCTGCTCTTCGCATTATACATGCTACCTCTAGGAGATATAATAAAGCGACACGGAATTAGCTTTCACTGTTATGCTGATGATACTCAACTTTATATTTCCTCGATGCCTCATGAAACCCAGCAGTTTCATCGAATAAAGGATTGCATAGTTGACTTAAAAATGTGGATGAGTAACAATTTTTTACTACTAAACTCGGACAAAACAGAATTGTTACTTACTGGACCGAAAACTGCTATGCGTAACAACCAAGAATACTGCTTAACGATTGACGGATGCTCCATAAAATCCTCGTCATCAGCTAAGAATCTTGGCGTTGTATTTGACAGTACTCTCTCATTTGAAAGCCATGTCGCAAACACCTGTAAAATTGCATTTTTCCATCTTAAGAATATATCTAAATTACGTCATATGCTGTCACTGTCAGATGCAGAGAAATTAATTCATGCATTCATGACATCAAGACTAGATTACTGTAATGCACTTCTAGGTGGTTGCCCTGCGGGCCTATTACAAAAACTGCAACTGGTTCAAAACGCGGCAGCTCGAGTTCTTACACGTACAAAAAAGTATGAGCATATAACCCCGGTTCTGTCAACCTTGCACTGGTTACCTATAAAGCATCGCATTAACTTTAAGATCTTGCTTATTACCTATAAAGCCCTACATGGTCTAGCGCCGCAGTATTTGAATGAACTTCTATTGTATTACAGACCACCACGTACATTACGCTCTAAGGGGTCCTGTCAGTTGGTAATACCTAGAATTTCAAAATCAAGTGCAGGTGGTAGATCCTTTTCTTATCTAGCGCCTAAACTTTGGAATATTCTTCCCTGCACGGTCCGGGAGGCAGACACACTCTGTCAGTTTAAATCTAGACTAAAGACTCATCTTTTTAATCTTGCATACACTACACCTCCATAATATTAATCCTCAGAGGATTTAGGCTGCATTATTTAGATCAACCGGAACCAGGAACACATCCAACAACAAATGATGTACTTGTTGCATCAAAGAGTGCAGAACAGTACTCTACTCTCAGCCAGTCTTGTCTCTTTGTTCCAAGGTTACCGCAGGATGCAGTTCATGCCCAGACCTGATGGCAGAGCTGAGAATGGGAAGCGGTGACCTGACAAGTGCTAAGAGGATAGAGCTGGATAAAGGACGCGACAACTTTGTTTTTTTCTACAACATTTCAAATGCTATTAGATTGTTAATGATAATCTTTAATTTTTATATTTTTATTAAGCCTTGTTGTGCAAGCACTGATGAGCTTGTGCAGAGGCAGCAGCTTTTGCCAGAGGGGAACTGGAATCCCCTGGTTGGGCCTGGGTTCCCCTGAGGTTTTTTTTCTCGATGGGAGTTTTGGGTTCCTCACCACCGTTTGCATATTGTTTTGCACTATCTGCCTGGCCGGGGGGGCTGCTTTAGAATTCATACTTGTATTAAATGTGTCTCATGTACAGCTGCTTTGTAACAATGAAAATTGTAAAAAGCGCTATATAAATAAAGTTGAGTTGAGTTGAGTTATCATGTTAACTGTCACTTATAAGAGCAATGTGCCAGATTTAAAGACGTATTTTAACACATTGTTTGTGATAACCCATTTAAAACATTAACAAGAGTTTTGTTAAAAGTAACACAAAACGTGTTGTCCCAAGAAATAATACAGAGATGTGTTCAGTTAAGGACGACACATTAATGTGAACATAATAATAATTCACCCTCAGTACTTCACACAAAGTTGAGCATTTCTCCCACTTACTTGCTTGTCTCCAAGGTAAAGAAGAAAGCGGTCCTCAATGGGGTCTTTGTCTGGATCCAATCTGATGTAGAAACTGATAGATGTGACAGTCTTCAGCTCATCTACATTGGTCTGGGGATGAATCTCTACAGCAGACTGTCCATCAAACTTCATGGACACTTGCACCTGCAATCATAGACATTTCTTGAGGTGAAAACTTCCTCATTTTTAGATTTTGTATTGATAAATAAACAGTTGCATGCCCACTTTCTCTGTGGTGGTTTGAGAAGCATTTTTCCAGTTTCTTTACTCTATGGGAATGGTCAAGAGATCTTTTTTAAAAAGCTGTGATGTACCTTTTTGGCCACGTTGCGTGCTTGAGCGATAAGTTCTCGAATTTTCAATATATTTGAGGAGACGTTATTTACAGGTCTTTTCTCTTCAACCACATGCAGCTGATGGAGTAGTTCGGGAACAATATCTGTGAAGTCTTTCACTAAACACATCAAGAATACAGTCCTTCAGATTGCCTTATAAGACCAACAGAAAATATATAATAAACAGATGGTAATTAATCATTTAATAGATTGTAGGAGAATAGACGGTTTGTTCTGCCAATCGCTGATGTTCTGTGGTTGACTGGTCATGAATGATAATATAATGTTACACAGAAGTACATTTCCCTTCCCACAAATTGGGTCTGAGTGTAAACGCGTTGAAGGTTAAAATAAAGGGAACCCTTAGAAGTAAGTTCACCCAATAGTACAAATTCTGTCATCATTTACTCACCTTCGAGTTGTTCTACATCTGTATACATTTCTTTGTTCTGATTACCACAGAGAAAGATATTTTGACGAATGTATTTAACCAGTTAGTGGACCCCATTTACTACCATAGTAGGAACAATTATTTATACAATTTTGCTCTGTTGAACACAAAAGAAGATATTTTGAAGAATGTAGGACGGCAAACAGTTTTGGGGCAATTTTGTTACCATTGTTACCAATGCCATTGTTATATTTCTTACTATGGTGGTCAATGGGGTCCTATAACTTTTTGGTTACAAGCATTGGTCCAAAATGGAATAGAGAGCGAGTAATTCATGACCAAATTTTTATTTTTGGATGAACTATCTCCTAAACCCTGTTTGTAAAACACATGTATGAGAGTTATACTCATCTGCATACTATAAACCTGAAAAAGTTTAAGGTAATCCTATTTTATCAATACCACTTAAAACTATTCATATTTCCCGTGGCAAAAATATTGTAAATCTTTAACAGAAATACACATTAACAAGTCTTTCTTATTACATAATAAACACATAGATCAGACAATCACATAAAGATAGATAACCACAGAGATAATCACACAATAAATCAGTGGTCCCCAAACTTTTTTTGCCAGGCCCCCTTTTGTAGAGAAACATGTTTTTTGAGCCCCACTAGATCCCCATCGCCTACATACACACACTAAAAGACTATAAATAAACGTCCTTTACCTCCAACCTCGCATAATATTTATTTAATTAAAAATATTTTTTAAGCAAGCTCTAAACAGTAAGCACTAGAACTATATGAAACTATATTATAACTTTATACTAAAATATAATTTTAAATAATGTTATGAATTTTAAAAATAGAGAATTTTATATTTTGTATAATCTAGATAATGTCATAATAATAATAACAGTAATAAAGAGAGAACAGTCACGACTTTATTTTGAAACATTGTAATAACAGTACTGAAAAATGTGTAATATCTTACTGAAAAAACGAACTGGTCACTTGCACAGTGGAAGTCAAAGATCGGACAAATACCAATAAACAGCAACATTGTAATCGGGCAGATGGATTTATAATGTTGGGAATCATAGCTGACAATAACTAAGCCTTATTGCACCCCTCCTGGAAAAGACCTCCTGCCCCCTCTAGGGGATCCGCCCCCAGTTTGGGAACCACTGCAATAAATAGATAGATTTAACAAATATACCTCTAATGCCCCACTAGACCCAACAAGATTAAATTACAACAAATACAATAGGTTTCTAGCCCTTCGGGCTCGAACCCTAAATATATTTGAGCTATTGTGTTTTTTTAAGTTTACACTACATTTGGGTTTACAATGATAAAACAATACATTGTGTATAAGTGAGCCCTCTAGCTAATCAAATCACAAGCTAAATCTGCACTCCTACAAGTCTTAATAGACTGAGTATGCACATGTAGTATGAATATATATACAACATTTAAATGCAGTTTTTATCTGTTATGTGGAAGCGGGTGGGCTACCATACCCGCATTTCCTGCAGACAGAACGCTGCGGTCAAAAGCTGTGGCGGAGTACACCTCATTCTCCATATTGTCGTTCCACTCCCTTACTTTATCTGAAATCGGTTTAAAAAGGTCCAATACTACAGCAGAGCGGTTTAGAGTTTCCTCAGCCACCTCCTGAGTAAACTGTAGACGCTTTGGAGTTCGATCTGAAACACACATTTCATAAACAAAAATGGTATCTGAATTAGGAAAGATTTAACAATACCAAAAAGGGAATTTAAAATGATTTTTTTTAATGAGACTTTATGGGAAATCAGTAAAATGCAAATGCAACCTAACCATCTTGTGTCAGTTTGTGTTTTAGTCGCAGTTTGTCTGTGAGGACTATTTCAACGTTTACACTGGATGGTCTTCCTGTTTTTCACCACTGCCTTTTCTTTGACCACATTTATCTGCCTTATGATTTTGTGTTTAATATCATTAAACTACAGTGTATGGATTCTACATCAACTATGAGTAAGAGGTCATTACAGAATAAATCCGGCTTTTGAATGTCTAGCTGATGTGAAGCATGTTTCTGATGAGTTTTGCAAGCTTAACCTCTGGTTATCACCCATAGGCCAAGTTAAATGTAAACGGATCATGCAGAGACTTGTTTTTCTTGCCTTTCTGAATTGCATTGATGTCATCAATGATCCTAGCTAGTTTTTTGGTGGAGCTCTCCATCATTTCATTAGTCTCTTCTATGTATTTCTTATTGTCGAGGACTGTAGATTCAACTTCTGCAAAAGAAAATTAACATTCTGCATTAGAAGTCAAAACTTTAAAAAGAAACGTACATCCAGGAAGCAGAACAAAATGTGAAAGGCCCTCTCTCTCCTTTACCTAACTGTTCAGAGCGTAAGGATGAAGCCTCTTTAAACACATTGTCACTCTGAGGGTGCATGAAGGTCAATTGAGATTTCAATTCATCGACAGCCTGAGAAAAACATCAGAAAGTCAATTACAATATTCTAAGGGGGGAAGTTAGGACCATTTAAAGGACTCACACACTCTTGCAAGAAACCTTAGTGGTGCCCCTGTCACTAAGCTTGGAATTCCATGAACAAACAACCATGTGGGCAATAATAATTAGTATGGTAATCAATTAATAGCATGGTTTTAGCATTTTATATAATGTTACTGTATACCATGGTACTGCCAAGTACCCTTTTTTGAGAAATGTAAATATTAAGCCTTGGATATTTTTAATATCCTGGTATGTCTAAATAAAATCATAAACTTGATGTGTACAGTGTTGCTTGTAGGTGATCTCTACATTGGTATTACGTCTTTTTTTTGCAAACAAAAATAAAAAATATCACCTCTCCACATAATCTGAATGATCATTTAAGCCCAACAACTAATGTTTTGCTTAGAACAAGCACAGAGGATATTGCAAAGAACATTTTATAAATCCTGACACATACAGAATGTTAACAATAATACAATAATAAACAACACTTATAGCAATAACACAATAATAAGCAGCACAGAGTATCGTCCCTTACGTCATGAGTCATGCTGGAAATGTTGAGCGTTGTCAGTCCAGTGATGTTGGCATCATCAATGTATTTGACGATATTGTCATACACATTCAAGGCGCTCAGGGCTTTTTGCACATGTCCATTTGCATCACTCCCCATTAGATTACTAAAAGAGATTTGAGAGTCATTTTAAACATAGTACTGCAAACCGTCATGTCTTGAATACGTAAATAAGTACACTTAAAGAAACAACGTGGAGATCTTAGCAGCATCTAGGGGTGAGGTTGCGAAATGCAACCAACGGCTCACCCATCCCATTAAAAGCACTATGATGGCTGACACAGGACAAAGATGTCTTCACGTTTTGGCTTCTTTGCCGAAGGAGATAACTTATTTACGAAACATGCTGTGCACAGTTGTATGTCCGTTTATGGATAATGTAGAAACAACATGGCCAATTGAATGTAAGGGTACCCGCTGTGAATGTAGATGGAAATAGCTCATTCTCGGCAAAGGAAATAAAAACATAACGCTTCATTATGTAAGGTCTTCTGAAATCCTATAAAGACATAGTTATGTATTATATTGCATTTCTGTCAATAAATATTACACATGGCACCTTTACGCTGAAAGCAAATTGTTTACAATTAAGATTTATGAATTCCTGAAGAGGAAATGTGGGTTCGAAAAACTTGATTAAAGTTTACGTGTCTTGGGCTGCTGTGGTGTCTTTTATCACTATTCTGAATGTCAAATGTCACAAAGATTAGTCTTCACAATTTTGGAAGATGAAGTAGAATGAAACTCACTACTGAAGTTCTTCAGCATGTCGCTGTAGTTCATCCACATGCTTCTCAGCGTTCAACACTAGATCTCTGTCTGACTGGGACAGTTCATCTGTTTTTCTCTCCAACAACACCCTGGCCCCATCTATTTCAGCATGCTGTCCTCTAACACGCTACAAACAGTGTAAATACAGTTCAAATTCAACACTAGTAACATAGTAAATGTTCATTTAAAAAGGATCAAAAGTTGAGCAAAATATACTTTACCATCACAATTTTTTCCACCTCATTCACGGTCAAGTTTGCCTCAGAGATGATTTCTTCAGCAGTAACAATAGTTTGATTAACTGCTTCATAAGTGTCTTTAAAACGCTGCTGCTGTGCCTGCATTAAAGCAAGAAACATATATCACAAAAAAGTCATCCCAACCGGAAATTGCAGAGGGTTATCGTGTTAAATGTAGAAGTAATGCATGGATAGAGCTCATTGGTGATGTGGGGGTTCTAGAGTGGATGCACAACCTGCCCTTAGAATCCTCCTTACAGCATGTGTAAAGCAAGTATGAGTGTATTAATTGCATTTGTAATTTTGCTGTGATAATTTACACTCAACATTTTGTATTGAGTGGATTTTGTTGATATGTTGATGGGTTGATATTGTATGTACTTTTAATACAGTTCAAACTAGCGAAGGAAGGAGGCGGGAATTGGTGAACGTTAAACAAACTTTAATCAAAATAAACAAACCATAACACAGAAGTAAATGGCCGGCCGCCACCTCACGGTCCACTGCTGGCTCCAAGAACATAAACACAAACTTAGCACATGCCCGGGCATGGCCCTCTCTCATTGTAGTGAAGTAGGCGGGACGAGACCGTGAGTTGAGGCCGGTGCGTGAGTGATATCGAGTCTCGTATCACAGAGGAGATCGGGAGCATAATAGGACGAGCGACTGGACCGTCAAGGAGAGAGGACCAGGCCTGGCTTTTAGTTGTGGTTTATGTTATTCGCCGGCAGTCGTCCGTGAGGGGCTGCCGGCTGTTTATTTACTTGGTTATTATTTTATAAAATGTTTAAATGTTGGCAAGTTCCCGACTCCTTCCTTCCCTACTTTGAATTGTATTACACTCATCCTCAGTCCTCTAGCTCCTCTTATTATGCTCCCGATGTCCTCCGTGAGATATGCCGGGCCGGTTTGCACACAGCTGATTCCCACTATCACTCACGCCACCAGCCCTGCCTCGTCTCGCCTTCCTCGTTACAGTACTTATGTGGATTATTTGGTTGGTCATGAGTGTCTAATTTTAGTGACACAAACATCCTGTCCACCCTGTGCATTTTCCTCTTCTTATCCTACTTATCTGTGATTGCCTTTTCATCTACTGAAAATTGATTAATGTAAAGTGAAATGGGTATCTGCAATTGATCCGTTTGACATACTGAGGTTTTAAGGGTTGGTGCAACAGTGTTTCATGCATTCTGACTTTTTAACAATGTTTAAAGAGCACATTCCCTATGATCCATTTTTCAACCTTTAGTTAGTGTGTAATGTTGCTGTTAGAGCCTAAATAATAACAAAAACACGATAAAGCTCAAAGTTTAGTGCCTAGCGAGATATTGTCTTTAACAGAATTCGCCTTTCAAGGACTACGGAGAACGGCTGGATCGGTCTATAGCCCTCTACTTCCTGGGTATCTGACAAATAACAGCTTCCATGACTTTTGATCACAGTGTGCGCCGTATGGTCTGCCTACTGACAGGCTGACCCTCCAACCCTTCAACCTCTGCAGCAATGCTGGCAGCACTCATACGTCTGTTTTCACAAGTCAACCTCTGGATACGATGCTGAGCACGCAACTTCTATGGTTGACCATGGCGAGGCTGTTCTGAGTGGAACCTGTCCTCTGAAAGCGCTGTATGGTCTTCCGGTTTCAGGGTCTTGGCAATCTTCTTATATCCTGGGCCATCTTTATGTAAAGCAGCAATTCAATTTTCAGACCCTCATAGAGTTCTTTGCCATGATGTGCCATGTTGAACTTCCAGTGACCAGTATGAGAGCGATGACACCAAATTTAAAACACCTGCTCCCCATTCAAACATGAGACCTTGTAACACTAACGAATCACATGACACATGACACTAGGGAGGGAAAATGGCTAATTGGGCCCAATTTGGACATTTTCACTTAGGGGTTGCTCACGTTTGTTGCAAGAGGTTTAGACATTAATGGCTATGTGTTGAGTTATTTTGAGGGGACAGCATATTTACACTGTTGTACAAGCTGTACACTCATACACTTTTTTACATGTACTACTATTTAAACAGAAGCCCTACAATGTGGATTCTTTGCAAGCTCAAGTCTAATGTGATTGTAGGAATGTACCTGTCTCCTCTGTAGTTGAAGCTGATTGTTCTTGTATTTAAGTAGTGTCTGCATCAGAGCATCGTCAGCCTTGTTGAGGAGGTCCTGAGCTTGTAAGAGTCTTGAAGTGAATCGACCCAACACCTCCCGCACTGGTGGCAGGCGGCCCTGTGTTGTCATTAACGATTTCTCCAGTTGGCGCACGCGGCGAAGCACTACATTCACACACATTAAGGGTGTGTATGAGTATAAGTATGAGTATGAGTATGAGAATCCTCACAAGCACTATTCAGTTTACCAAACACAAACACTCACATTCAGTGGCCTCTTTGGACTCATCAATAGCGAGTGGTTCTTTTGGTGAAAGGTTTCGATTTCTCATCATACCCAAGATTTGTTCAGCCTGTATTGTTTTCTGCATCTGTACCTCTGGATCTAAATCCTGATGGACACTGTACAACTCCCAATCCCTGATCATGTCTGAAACGACATATTTATAACAATTAAATTCTCTTAATAAAGTCATAAGACACCACAGACATACGAGGACTGGCTCCTTGTTTCAGATGTGTTTTATTTAGTCAACGACTTATAGTGTATAGGTATGTTCAATTGGGAGAGTTGTCTCAGTTTACCTTCTAAGAGGATGTTAAGGGATGAGAGGTTAGAACTGAGCGTCTTGGCTAGAGTAGAGCTTTCAAGTGTTGCTTGATCCACACGCTCTCCCAAAACCTTCACAGTTTCTTCCTGACAAAACAACACATCAAACATCAGCTCAACATCACATCAATATAGCAAAATTTCATTGCTAATTCTTTTCCATTATGCTAACAGGGCTGCATGAAAGAGGGAGGCTAAATGAAGAATAGATGGACAATAGGAAGGTGTCATCATGTCAGAATTACAGTAGTAGAATCGAACTCTTAAGGCTTCAACATTACCTTGCAATTAGGTCTGTTTAAATGGTAGGAGAACGAATGAAGTGTTACAAAATAATAAAATCAGGAAGTGCTGAAATCAGCGGTACCTCTCTACCAAGTTTCTCCAAGTCAGTAAGCATCTCATGTGTTTTTTCCTCCACCTGCCCGGTGTCAACTCTCATCACTGCAGATATATTCCTCCAACCTACAAACTGAGCCTGTGACAACACGTTAACATCAACTGCTGTTTGAACGTTTCCTTGTATTTTGGTCTGTGTCCTATTCATAGTTTTCAGTCACGTACTTTCTGCGGTGACCTGGAGAGCAAAACAGTGGGGCAAGCTGCTCTAGGCTCTCCGTAGAGAAACCGCACTACCTATCCATATATAGCACACACTACTGTATTTGAGTCACCACTGCCTGTTCCCATTTTCAGTTTATTTACATATACAGTAACATCCCAGCTATTTCAGAAGATCACAAGATAGAGACACAAGATTTATGACTGTGATTCGTTTCTGTAAAGATGACAGTAATTTATATAATTTTTATGAAGTGTTAAATGCATATACGACTTTACTTTGACAGCTGGCATTGTTTGTCCTCTCCAGGGAGAGAAGCATGTTTAATGGCAGAGTTCCATGAAATCTTTCTTTCTTGAATGGGATTCTATAGAAGCTTCTCGTCAAACTCTCCTCTTTTACTTTTTGACCATATGTAGTACAAGGACAATATGTTCAGTTTGTGTTTTCATTGATAAACTTTATTATTTTTTCATATAATTGCACAATTACCATACAGAATTTTGCCTAACAAAAACGATTTCACCGTTTTGCCCTCCAGGGGGAGCATTCCTCTAAGGGCATGACATCACTGGAAAACTATGAATACGTTGTTGCAGTTCCCAAACTTTTATGGGTATTTTTAGTGTTGTTACCTGTAGTCTGTGTGCAGTGTAGTTGTAATATTTCAATCTGTCATTGGCAGCAGCTCCAGTAGAAATATTCAACACGCTGTTCCTAACAAGATCCAGGGTTTTGTTGGACTGACGCATGTCTCCGATCAGACTCCATATACAGGCGTCACAGTCTACAGGGATATTTCCAATAGATTTTAATAAATTTTCTGCAACGTTGCTAACGAATATGTGAATGGTAACATTTAGGGTTACACAAAATATCTCACTATACTCTTCCAGGTATAGACAGTTTCATCAGACTGGCTGGCCCAGAAATAACTTCTGGTGTGTGTTTGTTGATTGGTATGGCTAGTGGCTAATAATGTAACTATTTATATTTTATTTTATTTAAATAAATATTAATTCACCTTAGAAATTTATTGCATAATGATTGTTTTAAATAAATAAAAAATATTGAATTTTATTGTATATTCATTTTATTCAAAAGCTTTCCTGTCTGTTTCGATCCCAGGGATTGCATATATTCAGAGACAAATGTATAGTATATTTCAATGAAAGTTGCTTTGGATAAAAGTGTCTGCCAAATGCATAAATAAAATGTAAATCGTATTAATTATGCAAGTAACGATTCTTACTGTTAACCCTAAATAATACTGGCAAGACATATTTTTAACTTGCTGCTGACTAATGTCATTTCCTTGATATTTCTTTTGCTTTTTATTAAAAATAATTTAAGTATAATGCTGTAAGTAAACAGTAAAATGAGTATAATATCAGTCTATGGTTTTAAGGTCCCTATATGTCTTGCATACAATTGATAAATTGTCTTATTGTGCATGTCCGTAGCACCATATACCTCCCGGAAATTAGTTTTTGGAAGGTTTTTGCAATATATTATAACTCGTGCATTCTGCACAACAGCTTTAGGAGAAGAAAATGCCATGCTATTTAACTCAAATTGTATTCTATGACTAAATATTTTGATTTATTTACCCTTAAACAACACCTAAAAACAGTTTTGTCTAAGTCTAAGAAAGAGAACCAGACTTTACACTGCAAGTCTTGCTATTTGAGATCCTGTTTTCCTGTCACTACACAAATACACATACTGTATATCACAATACTAATGATCTACTGAATGACCTGGAAAGATAATTCTCATGAATTAGGTTATTTTTTTACAAACAGTTTAATATTTACTTTTTTTAACTCTTATTGGTCTTCATAGCTTGTATTAAAAGAGAGTGGAGAGTAAGACAGGATATTTTTGGGATGAGGTAGAAGGGAACAGGATCTGGGAAAGTACCTCGAACCTGGACCTGAACAACATGTCGGTGAAAAGCCCACTGGACCACCAGCGGTGACTTATTTGACATTTTTAAATGTGTCTTCTTGAGCTTACCAATATTACACTCGCTGATGTTTGATGCTTCTGGCAGACACTCTCCTGTGTGAATGTCACAATTCTCCTCTGGACAATCACATTCTGAGGCAAAGAGCACAGAGCACAGAATCACAAACAGCACACATTTTGCATGTTATACATCTAAATCACAGAAAGCACGCATGGCACGAAGCAAATTGTAAACAGCATGTCCATTAAGGAATTTAGACTATTCAGAAGTGTATACTTGAGAGACATATTATATTTAATGATTAAAACATTACACATACTGTACAGCTGTTTGCAAACATAATAGTCACATCAGTCATACATCTTTGCTGAGGAGAGGGCTAAACTTTCAAATGAAGAAAAGAGTGATCAGACTGCAATTTTTGAGGCAAAATGTGTCTTGATAAACATTAGCACAGATGTTGAAAATCTCAGTCAGACATCAAGAACTATACAATCTAAATACACAACGCATACTTGAAACCTCTATAGAGCACAACTGTTTTGCCTATGCCAGGTATGTTAGAGAGATAATGCTGTCATAGGAAATACATGATTACTATTAATCCCTGTGCTTAAGTGCAGATGGCCATGGAGCTGTGTGGGTGTGCAGATAGAATATCATCATGGGTCATGGGTTATGGGAACTTTACTGCGTAAGGAGGGAGGGGTGTGACTCGATGAATTTTCCCATCAGGTTCACGGTTCAGATGTAAATGAGGAAATCTCCTAGGACATGATGTGTTTTAATTTGATGTTGAAATTTAAGTCTCAAAGAATGGCATGAGTTTAGGGAAGGACTACAAACAATACAAAAATGCCATTACTGAAATGTATGTGTTGTCATGTGGCAAAGATCTAAGTTCATCTGATATCTGAATTTTGGTTTGTGAACTTCTGAGCAAACCGAGAAATCACACTCGGGTCCAACTGCAGTTCTTTAATATGAGGCTGTATGTAGATGTGAACAGAGAAATGAAAAGCGATAAGTGACAGTAACAAATACAACAAGAAGTATTAGATGGGTCATATGGCCCGAATACGTGTTTTTCTGTGGCTTCTGGTGTGTTATAAGTTACCCATGCATGTAATAGACAAGTAAAATTGCAAGAATTAAAGCGTCCGAAAAAATGCATTCTATCCAGAAGTGAATTTTCACACAGACCTGCCTGAAGCGACTCGTGTAACCACACCCCCATAAATCTACGTCAGTTCGTGCTATAATTTGACTAAGATCACTCAAACGTATACGCATGTAAGGTGGACGTACCTGTCAGTACAATTGCTTTGGAACCTGATGTTCCAAAAAATCTGCACGTTTCAGAGAGTCGGGGCAATACATTGTTTTTTACCCTTAAATCGTGTATACACATTGCAATTAATCTAAAACAAACGATAATAATCGTTTTAGCCGTGTCATATTAAGGCCCTGTATCCACCGAGGGAATTTTACGTGGCTGAAAACGCCAGGAGCTCGGCAGTAAATGCCTGCTGAAGGTGCAGCGTTCTGCCCAAAGTTGAGCATTTTTCAACTCTGAACAACTGGTTGAATGCCGGCGCTGATCGTGAGAAAAAACGCACAGCACGAAAAAAAAAGCCAGCTGGTCGCGTTTTTAAAAAACGCGGCATTTCCGTTGGAAACAATTGAAAAAACATGCCGTACGCTTGCAGAAACGCCTTGGTGGACAAAGCCCCTCAGAGTTGTAGGTAGCGTTGTCAGTTTCCGAAGTGTCTGTGTAAAGTTTTAGTAGTAATGGTTTGCAGAGCAAGATAAAGGACAGCTGGCTGTTAAGTAGTCTAAAAAAATGTAAGATAGAAACTATTCCTCAGTCTGGTTGACTGTGATGGGATGGAGATGGTGGTCTACTGGGTTAAACAACTGAACTGGTAAATCAAAGGTTGCTGGTTCGATCCCAGCAGCCACCACCAGTGTGTCCTTGAGCAAGACACTTTACTCCATGTTGCTCCAGGGGGATTGTCCCTGTAATAAGTGCACTGTAAGTCGCTTTGGATAAAAGCGTCTGCAAAATGACTAAATGTAAATGTAAATGTAAATGTAAATGATGGAATGTAAGCAACTGTCAAAGGGAAGTGTAGAAAACAGTTGGTGAGCAGGGTGAGTGCAGTTCTAGACGATATTACAGGCCCTTCTTAAGCAGTGAGTTCGTTTAAATATCCAGTAAACCCAGGAGTTTGCTTTAGGTCCTTGGAGATGTTTACTGCATGGAAACTTCTATTGAGGTAAATTACTCTTGTAATGTCTTGTTCATAGTCATCTCCTTGTTAGCACAGTACACTAACTGGAGCGTTCAATGTGTTTCCGATCTGTGAGAATTAAATTCTAAAATGCTCTTTGTCCAAATAAGCGTTTTTAAGTTTTGTCCAAGTGCTACCCATCCACACCTGAAAACGCCAACATCAATGTACTGCAGATGAGTAGAACGCAAGACACTTCAGTCAGGCATTTATTTTCTGCCATATTCAGTGATGCATCTCATACTCACTCTTGCAGCCAGACGGGCTGTAGTCCCAGAATCCAGGCAGGCAGCCCTCACAATATCGGCCTCTGACCCCCGGGCGACACTGGCAGCTGTGTGTGAGAGGGTGGCAAGTGGCATGTAAGGCAGCAGAGGCGCATTCACACCGACGGCAACCCATACAGCTGCCAAATCCAGAGTAACCCTCCTACACATAAAACATAAAAACACATATTTTAAAAAGATATTGAGGATTAGATGTACCAATGGTTTCTGAGCATATATGGCAAATTCCGCATTATGGGTGTGACAAAAAAGAACATTGTTTAAAAAAAAGAATACATTGTGTGATTTCTATACCTCACATCTATCACACCGGAAATCAGTAACTCCAGGTTTACAGTGGCAGACACCTGTCCTGTCATCACATGATGCAGTACCGCACTTATTGCACTGGCACTCTGAAAAAGAGAGTAAGAGACTTTTTTTTTTCGAACAACATACCGTTTTTTGCCCATTGCATGATGATTTATTGACATTTTTACCAATTTGCATTCTGTCTAGTTCCAATAACAACAATGTTACATACTTGCTGTAGTTTCCTGTCAACTTTTTAAAAACAACTTCTTGAGTTACCAATGTCTGAAAACATGTGATTTCAAGTTGAAGTCATTTTGCAACACAATTAATTGGCAGCTAAGACACTCTTTAATATTTCTAGATTACAAAAAGTGGAATGACATGTTATGGTTTGAGGTTGACACTTTAAATAGACAAATGTCTATGTTCTTATTAACAGGCATTCTTTTTAAATTTTGTGTATTTTTATCACGTATATACAGTTGAAAGAAAAGTATGTGAACCCTTTGGGCTTACTTGGATTTCTTCATAAATTGGTCATAAAATGTGTTCTGATCTTCATCTACGTCACAAAAATAGAGAAACACAGTCTGCTTAAACTAATACCGTACAAACATTATACGTTTTCATGTTTTTATTGAACACACCATGTAAACATTCATAGTGCAGGGTGGAAAAAGTATGTGAACCTTTGGGTTTAATAACTGGTTGACCCTCCTTTGGCAGCAATAACCTCAACCAAACGTTTCCTATAGTTGCAGATCAGACCTGCACAACGTTTAGGAGAAATTTTGGACCATTCCTCTTTTTCAGTTCAGCAATATTCTTGGGATGTCTGGTGTGAATCGCTCTCTTGAGGTCATGCCACAGCATCTCAATCGGGTTGAGGTCAGGACTCTGACTGGGCCACTCCAGAAGGCATATTTTCTTCTGTTGAAGCCATTCTGTTGTTGATTTGCTTCTATGCTTTGGGTCGTTGTCCTGTTGCATCATCCATCCTCTGTTAAGCTTCAGTCGGCGGACAGATGGTCTTAAGTTTTCCTGCAAAATGTCTTGATAAACTTTGGAATTCATTTTTCCATCGATGACAGTAATCCGTCCAGGGCCTGAGGCAGCAAAGCAGCCCCAAATCATGATGCCCCCTCCACCATATTTCACAGTTGGGATGAGGTTTTGATGTTGGTGTGCTGTCCCTTTTGTTCTCCACACATAGCGTTGTGTGTTCTTTCCAAACAACTCAATTTTGGTTTCATCTGTCCACAGAATGTTTTGCCAGTAGTGCTGTGGAACATCCAGGTGCTCTTTTGCAAACTTCACACGTGCTGCAATGTTTTTTTTGGACAGCAGTGGCTTCCTCCGTGGTGTCCTCCCATGAAGTCCATTCTTGTTTAATGTTTTCCTTATTGTTTTCCACACTCAAAACTGGTGTGTGTTTTTTATTGGACAGGCCAGCTTTAATCAACACATCCAATCTCATCACATTGATTGGACCCCAGGTTGGCTGACTCCTGGCTCCAATTAGCTCTTGGAGAAGTCATTAGCCTAGGGTTTCACATACTTTTTCCACCCTGCACTATGAATGTTTACATGTTGTGTTCAATAAAAACATGAAAACGTATAATGTTTGTGCGGTATTAGTTTAAGCAGACTGATTTTCTCTATTGTTGTGACTTAGATGAAGATCATAACACATTTTATGACCAATTTATGAAGAAATCCAAGTAAGCCCAAAGGGTTCACATACTTTTTCTTTCAACTGTATTTTGTACATTTCAAATGTCATATTAAAAATGGACCATTTCATCAGATGCACGTGCTTGGACTGTCGTTAATTTATGGTATGTGTTTGTTTAGTGGTCTGTCTAGTATCTAATAATATACATATTTATATTTTATTTGATTTATGTTTATATATATATATATGATTATTTTATTGTACAATACTTGTTTTAAATAAACATTTTGTTAAAATTTGTTTAATGATAAATTTATTAAAGAAACAATTTGTTGAATGCGTCGAGTCTCTTTTTCACATTTGAAGAAACCATATGGGTTGATTTTGGTTTCGCAGTCTAAATCTAAACTATTGGAGAGGCAAGTTTAGCCAAGTAGCGGTTCTTCTCTGTTTCTTTAGCTTGTTATCAGAAATAATCTACAGGCACTCTATTGTTTGCAAATGTATACAAATGTGTACCGGAAGTTAATGGCAGTGCGCAGTAACATTTGTTTATGTTGTTGCTTTGAAACAATGCAAATCCAGTTCTGTGCAGTACTTCTTTAACAGTAGCCTATTAGCAATTCTTTTGAAAAATGAAAATAAAATGCTCAAGTATAGATATATCTGGACAACTTTTTACAACCTGCCATATTGTCATCAAAGTATTGTCTTTCTGATGCACTTACCTCGACAGTCCTTGGCACTGATTGCATCGCCATAAAAGCCTGGTGCACATCGTTCGCAGTTGTCACCAGCAGTGTTAGACCAACAGTTCAGACACCGGCCCGTCACATTGTTGCACTCGTTGAAGATCAGATTAGGGTCAGAGTTACCATTGCAATCACATTTTTTACAGGAGTTGCCCACTTGCATGGGGTTGCCATAGTAACCTGGAGCACATCTTGGGGGTTGAGAGGGGAACCAGTTAATTCAAATCATTAGACGTTTTGGAGAGTAAATAGTTACATGTAATGGAACTACTTAATTTAAATACAAATTAAATGTAACTGTAATATTGTTACAGTTACTGAAAAAAATGTGTAGTTACATTACAGTTACTTATGAAATGTTAACCTGCCAACAATGCCCTCCACACATTCACAGCATTTTAACCTCTACACAAGGGGTGACTGACTGTCACTAAATGTCCAAAGAAAACGTGGATGATGGAGACAGAAAAAGAGATGCCAAGAAGACAACTAAATAATATTCCAACACACAGGTAAATAACAGACCAAGACAAGTAACAGTTCTTGAGAAACGAGATCATGGGTGATTGTTGGCAGTTGATATGGTTGACTGAGTGCAGGTGACTAGTCTTGGATGATTATGCGAAATAAAGTCCTTTGACGACAAAAAATTAACAAGCTGGAGAACATGACAAAGGATAGTAACGATAGTAGAGGAAAAGGGCTCAGAAAATCACCCTGGACCTCTCACATCCAAGCCATCATCTCTTCAAAATGCTGCCGTCTGGTCGGCGCTACAGAGCACTGAGCACCAAAACAACCAGACACAAAAATAGCTTCTTCCCTCAGGCCATCTACCTCTTGAACAGTAAATTATATTTAAAAAAAAAAATGTCTTGCGTGCAAGACTTCTTATGTGCATTTAACTCGGTGCAATAATAATAAAGTGCAATCTTCAATATCCTTGACATAGTACACTATCTATTTTTTTTACAACTTTTTCTGTAAATTATATTTCATCTTGCTGTATATAACACATACCTTTTACTGAAATAGTCTATTCTATTTTTTACTTGTACATATTTACATACACACATAACTTTACTCTTATGTTTATTGTATTGTATTTCTTTATTTTTTATACCCATAGGCCCTTATTTAAATCATCTGTGTAACTGTTTTTTGTATTGTTTGATGGTCTGTGTGTTGTTGCTTATTCTGTGTACTGGATGCTCCTGTCACCAAAACAAATTCCTTGTATGTGCAAACATACTTGGCAATAAAGCTCTTTCTGATTCTGATTCTGATTCTGATAACAGATCCTTCTGATTGGTTCTCTTGTTTAAATTTGCAGCGCACCACGTCTGCCAATTACATCTGAAAGCTTTTGGCTACAACCAGAGCCAAGTGAGACAGAGAGAGAGTTGTGACAACGGGAGTCGCAAAAAAATGTGCTTCAGATGATTCATGGAGTCTTCAGATAATTCCAGGAAGTTATGTTTTTTCTTTTAATTCTTTCTTTATTTAGTTTTTTATTCATTCAACGTCTTGCGTCTTTTAATATGTTAAAAGGTTACCTCAATTGATCTGTTTAGCCACAGTTCCATGCGTTACTAGAAATTATCAAGAACTACTGAGATAAAAATATGAATAGAGGGCACAAATATGAACCAATCAGTGCACAAAATGTTGGCCAACTATTATAATGCTCTTGACGTTAGCCGTTTCCTTGTCAAACCTAATTCTATATTTTTTCAAATCAGCTGTTTTTTCCCAGGCATTGTTGGATGGCAGGGTTTCCTGTCATAGTTACGTAAAGGTTTGATTTGGAAAATATAGGGAGCATAAACAACATGCTGTATGTGGGTTGAGAACAGTACTGACCTCTCGCAGTATTGTCCAGCATAGCCCTCCTGACATATACATCTCAGAAAATCACCTCTCTTATCACAGTGATCTGCAAAACTGTAGAAAAACATTAACACAAATAATTTCTAAAAGGACACGATTCCATTGTAATAATTAAGGAAATCAATATTACGTAAAACATCTGAAATATTTCAGGGCTAGAAATTAGAATTTTCACTTGTAACTCTGCTTACTTGTTAGACTCTAGTGGGAGTGGGCAGGCACATGGTCTACACTCAAACGTGTTGTCAGGAAGAATCACAGGTAAATAGCTTTCTTCACATTGGTCACAGAAATCCCCGACAGTGTGGTCATGACAGTCCTAAAGCACCAATATAAAGCACACAAAGGCTGGACGTAGGTAAAAATGAAATTACTTAGCATTTCTACATGTATTGCCACCATTCCAGTGAATACATGAGGCAATAAAATAGGATCTAAAACAACAACTTACAATACATATTCCTGTGATGTCCTCGCAGCTATCAGCATGACCTTTACAGTTACATGGCAAACAGGTTCCCTGTTCACTCAGAAAGAAGCCACGTGCACATACCTGCAATGAAGAGATGCACATATTATTAGATATACTGTTTTTAATAACCATAAGCAAAAATGATTAAGTAATAAATACAAATTTGACACATTATAAATATTTCACTGTGGCGTAATTTTCTATTTAAATTTTCCCCAATATTAAAATGGTGTTCAGATACTATCATAACCTCGGTAACATGCTTACATGATGTAAGTTCACTGTAAAAAAAAACTTCAAATTGTTCTCCCAACAAAGGTTATAAAGTAACTTGAGCAAAGTTTTTTAAGTAGAAGAAGATGAATGTATTATTTTAAGTGTGCCGGTCAAAATAAGTCTAAATGTGGTACCAACAAAAATATTTTGTTGACTTTACTTATATCTAAGTGATTGTCCAAAGCACGTCAAGAATTTTGCCTAACTTGCCAAACTGTGTAATCTCAAAAAACAATTATCGTGTTTGAAAGTTCCCAGCAATTACTTAAGTAGAGTGTGTTTGTAGTATATCTTTGAAAAAGAGTGTGTATATAATAATAGAACAATTATATATTAATGTTATATAAAACATAATCTTTTTCAATCTTTCATAATCTTGTTAACCATAGTTCATAGTCCATAGTTGAGGGAACTCAGAAATTAAACTGTTGCATATTTATTTTAAGTTGGTTCAACTATTTTTTTTCAATTGACAGTCATGTGACATTATTCAGTTAATTGAGTTTTTGTGAAATACTTGCCAAAAGTTAATTAAACTCAAAAACGCTGTGCAGCGAGTTGCCTAGAAATGATACTTTGGTCAACTTTTAATTATTTACAGTATTTATTTGAGATGTCTTTGAAAGATTTGTTGGTTTAATTCACTCTGTGCAACTAAGGGACAAGGGGCTTGAGCATGATATTACAGACACCTTGTCCAATTTCTATAAAAGCAGCATTCATATAAAAAGTGCTTTTGGATCCTTCACACGCTGGACTGAAGCAAGGGCAAAGAGAGAGAGAACTCCTGCAATGTCACTGACGTCGCTCGAAGTGAGGAAGGAATCAAAGCCAAATCCCAAGATGGCACAGTGGGAGGATGAGAAGGTCTCAGCCGTATAACTACACTTTGTGGACTTGTTGATGTCTGTTTTTGAAACTGAAATGTCTACTACTGGAGACAGGCCATCAGGGTAACAATCACATTTAATGCAAGTATTGTCTTCAGACGAGCCTTAATAGTTGGTGATTTTGACAAGAAAATAACAGATAATGAGAAAAATTATTTGGTCCTTTGGCTTTCAAAGATATTCTTAACTCTGTAAGAGTAACACAACATGTGTCAGGAGCTACATACTATCGTAATGATACTTTAGATCATGTCTAATGGTATTAATGTGGATGACCTTAAAATCATACAGCAGAGCATATTTCTGATCATGAAGACATTTCTGATCAGGATGTAATGATCTTGTATCTTAGACTAGGGCTGCAAAGTCAACTTCTTGTAAATATACTAAAACCATTCAGTAACTTCTGCCACTAAAGACTGCTTCCTCGACAAACTCCTTGACTTCTCATCTCTTTAAGGTATCAGATGACTTAGAAGAACTTGATATTGCAACAGAAACTGTTTACGTTTCCAAAACGTTAGACACCATTGCTCCTCTGCACTTAAAGCAGATAAGGGATAAATATTCAACAGTGTGGTTAGAATACTCATACTCTAATGAGAGGAGCCTGAATAGATTTTCACAAACAAAACTTGGAAAAAAGTAATCAAATGCTGATTATTTGTAAACCATGTTACAGTCTTACCACACAGAAACATTTGCCTCAAGCCTTGACAAGCGTGGTGTTTCGCCATGGAATCTTAAACATCTGTTAAAAACTCACTGTGGAAGAGTTGAAACGCTATGAGTGCTATGGTTGACCCTCAAGTAGGACCTGTTAATTCATCTTGTTTTTAAGTCAACAAAAGGACACCCGACTGGAGGTACAGCTAAAAAAAGCTGTTTTATTTAGCGGGGTTTTTTCCCCAAACCAGTAAAGAGCAAACACTGCCCTCGATGCCATGGCTCGCGTATCTAGCGAATTCATTGCTCAACTCTGTAAATACAGTAATATGTTGTATAAATGTAAAAACAGAACCGCTTCAAGGACTTTGAATATCATCTGTAATTTAAAGAAGAGAATTAATCTGCACCATATATATTTGTGTTTTCTTTATTTCCTATGGCTGTTTTTGTATGTATTATTTTGAGTATTAATCCCGTGATGACATTTATGTCCAATGTTATGTTTATGTACAAAAAAATCAGCAAAAATAGGGCAAAATATACTGTATTAATATAAAAGTATTTTCCATATTTATCTTTTACAGTTGTTTTACCTGTATTTTACATGTTGCGCTGCATTAAATTACATTTTAGCATTAAAGGAACATGTACTGGTAATTTTCTGCGTGGGTTTTTGCTCAAGGGGCGGGGTTTGTGCTCAACTGGTTTGTGTAAAAGAAAATCACACCTTTATTAAGAAACAAGACATATGTGGGTATAAAAGGCAGGAGTTAGTGGTGGAGGAAAGATTTTTGAATAACCAAAGCAAGCTATAAGCAAGTTTTAATGTGAGTGCTTATGAAGCAACATAAATATAGAACTAATCACTTACTGGCAAAAAAGGGAATCTTTTTCTAAGTAAGTCCCTGCTGGCTGTGGAACTGACAAATGTGGTTTATGATAAACAGGACGCAAAAGCTAAACTACTTTCAACTTCAATGCACTGGCTGTCCAGATGGTCTTGGGAGCAATATAACTCGGCACACAGTATTACTTCATCAACAGGACACACATGGAAATACTTTAAGATGGCGGTTATAAACAGCAGAGTCTTTACTCTTGTTCCAGCTCTATTGGAAACTGTATTTCACTGTCTCTTGGACCTAAAAGCAGGGTTCGAATAGAGGGGGGTCTTGGGTAGTCCACCTCTCATAAGGTCTAAAATAATGAACTTGGGGGTCCCCTGGTTTTTAAAACAATACCACTAAAAACGCTTATGCAATTTAAAATGTCATTTTTATCGGAAAAATCCATGCATGCTAAGGCACGCAACACAGTGTTCAATGAAGACAGAGAGGTCGACTTCTGCAAAGCTCTGACTTAGACGAGAAGGCTACCCTTATGCTTTTGCCCAACGGAATGACATTTGTTTTTCGTATTCTGCATTTGTTCATATGGTTTAATTGTATATAGCCAACTTGATCCAAATTATCGGGAGATGAACGTTACAACACTCATATGCTTCTGCGTACGGCGACTGTCTGGTTTGGCAGCACTGGACAGACAGGCTCTATGGACTTTGATAGGTCCTCACTCTCTCCAATTCTGTTTTAATCAAAATTCCGAAAGAGGGAACAGAACCGCATTACAATAATATAAAGAACAAGAATCAAAGGACAAGAAAATAACAAAGGAAAATAAAAGGACAGGAAAATTTTAAGAAATGTTTTAAATTCATAATAAATATATTGCTGTCGATTAAGATTTAACAATGAGTGAAATCTCAGCAAGAAAGACATTGAACCTAAGCAAAATCTTTAGAAATTTGTTTTTGTGAATAAAATAATGTAGGCTACTATGCAAACCAAAAAAAAACATAGAATGGTTTTAAATTGATAATCAATGTTTTAAGGACATTTATGCATGTAATTGCGTCAAATAACTATGATCCAAACTATCATGTGATTGATGTTTGTATGGCTGCTCCCTCTGTTTTTTATTTTTTGGAGGACTGTTTGGAGACCCACCAAGAGCCTTAACACAATTCAAACACTGCTTAAAAGTAAACTTTCAATGCATTACCTTCATGCAAGTGGCTGGTGCTTCTATCCAAAGCAAATTACAGAAAATAGATGGTAAACATTTGAACAGTTTCTGTGATCATGATAATTGAGCCCATGATCCCAACATTTTTATGACCAGTCTTCTGTAAACCACTGGTCCTCTTACATCACATCAAAACATTATAAACATTTTAAATAATCTGTAACCATGGGCATTTGAACTGTACACACACTTTTACTATGTTAGTTATATGTTAAAGTTAATACAAATCATTCTTTAAGTATCATCTTGCAAAGCAACCAAAAGAACTGACCATGTAAAACATTGTGACGCATTTAGTGGGCGGAGCTTAAGTGGAGGCAGAATGACCCCCTGACCGCATTACTAAT
Source organism: Triplophysa dalaica (assembly GCF_015846415.1). Classification (NCBI taxonomy): domain Eukaryota; kingdom Metazoa; phylum Chordata; class Actinopteri; order Cypriniformes; family Nemacheilidae; genus Triplophysa; species Triplophysa dalaica. Next base: position 4,187,009 of record NC_079554.1, on the reverse strand, counting down.
GCAAATAGCATGATTTGTTTGCTTGCTTTTTGACAGTGACTAGGAAAAAATTCAGATTAAATTTTAACATGTTAGGTCACTTACTTAGGACCTAATGTATCCCTTGGACCCTTATGTAGCCCGAATCTGTACTGGTTTGTGTTGGCCGCCTCCAGTTTTCCTGTTGTTTTTCCTCCAGCTATGAAGCAATGACCTTATAATCAAGTATGCAATTTAAATATTGTATTTTTGGTATATTTTAAATGAACCAATATGATATCAAACCATCCTTCATAAAACAATTTAGAAAGCTTTCATTAAGATGTCAAAACTTAGATGTGTGAATATTGTTCAAGCTGATAGAAAGCTTAGCTAGTTAAGCTGCACTATGTATTTTTTAAAAGGGCTGTCCTGAGAATGCACACACAGGGGATTCACGGAGCAAAAGTTCATGGGAAGAAGTTTCTTTCCTAACTGATAAATCTTGCTTTAGAGGAACTGTGTGTGTGTTCCCAAGTTTAGCTATATTTCTGACGGCTAAATGTTCTCAGTACCACAGTTAACTACTGCGAACCCACTTGTTAGAACATTTAACTGGTCCTCACTAAATATTATTTTTCAGTCAATTCGTTTTTCTTTAATGTCTTGCACATTTGTGTGATGTTTAGGTTTTGGGGTATGGTTAGGGGACAGAATATATCATAAGCCTGATATAAAATCATTGGAGGTCTATGGAATGTCCCCACTAGTATAGCAATACAAGCAGTGTGTGTGTGTAAGATTTGAGACGTTGAGAGTCATGATTGATCACTTAAGAAGATGTGACAGTACTATCAAGATACAGTACTCCATCCATCCATTTTCTACCGCTTATCCGAACTAGATACAGTACAATTTTTTGAATTTTATTTTGCGTCTTTTTTAACAAATTGGTTGTCTAACAAGAAACTGTTCCAATGCCTTTTAAAAATAACTTCAGTGCTATTGAGGACAATGACAGCAATGCTAACTATCTGTGCTATATTGTAAAACCTTCGGGCTATTTAATTCAGTGCAGCCAAGAACAAAGACGACCTTCATACACCACACACCCTCTCGCTGTCTTATGATCCGTTTGGAATGCACTACAGCTAAAAATGGAGTAACTCCTAATTGGGTATGTTAATTAAAATATTTTCATCTATTTGTAACAGAAGGTGGCCATCAAAACACTGTTTCAGAAATCACACATAAATAGCTTTCCTTTGGCTCAGTGGTTAGAGCATGGCGTTAGCAATGCCAAGTTCGTGCGTGCGATTCCTGTTGTTTACAGATAGTCAAACAAATGTTTAATTCAATGCAATGTAAGTCGCTTTGGATAATAGCGTCTGCCAAATGTAAATGAATTCTAATAAAGATTACCTAGTGATAAAATGTATTAGTTGTCCACTCACTAATAATATCAGAGCTAAAAATAGATCAAGAATTAGGGAGATAATATTTGCCATTTAGCCTGAAAACAATTAGTAGCAATCAAACTTCCATGCTTAAATATAACTAATTTAAGATTATGCTTTGTTTTTTGAGGTGTCATCATCATTTCCCTTTCCACATCTACTATAGTCGTCATCGAATCACTAGTAAATGGTTGTGTATTTAGTTTATTTATTTATGTTTATCTTTGTGGAGGAAAAAGTTGTCACACAAAACATCTTGACATGTAGTACAGAAGTATTCATAACAATAAATATGTGTACATTTATATCATCTCAATGATGAGATTGCATATCGTCCCAAATACTAATATATATATATATATATATATATATATATATATATATACTGTATATACTGTATAAATATCGATAAAACGCTGGATTTGGAAATTGTTTGAAACTGATAGATGGAGTGCACCAAGCACTAAAAGATGCCGTTCATGAACCGCATGCAGTAAGTGAAACCGTCAAATGTCTGTGTTTTTTTGTCAATCCAGCATTATATCCCCGTTTATATAACATTCATTACCCAAATGCATTCTTGTCCAATAAGGGACTAAGAGAATATGCTACGAAATGGATTTTCATGTTCGAATAAAACTTTCCGAAAGCTATACGATCGCTGTGGGAGTGTGTCGAGCACATAAATATCACGTCATACGTCCCACTCGTTATCTGACAAGTTGCATGTTAAGCATGAGAAGCCAGCATGAAACACTGTTGCATCCCCCTTTATTTAATTGTTGCTGAAGACTATAAATTAAAAGCAGAGGTGGGTAGTAACACGTTACATTTACTTGAGTAACATTTTGGAAAATTTTGGGGTATTCACGAGTGATTGATTCTTTTGAAAGCATTAATTGAACAATGGGCAAAACTGTGTGAATAGGTTCATGAATCAGTTCAAATGATTTGTTCAGTTCGCAGCCCGATCTGAACTTAAGAAAATGCAGAATACAAAGAGTGTCGGATGAATTGGACATGAATCTCTATCAAACCAAAACTGTAAAAGCCTCATATTGTTTGCCAGCAATGATAAAAATTGCGCCCACTTGATCTGTTCGTCAGACACTGCGGATGTTCTAATACTAGATCATCTTAAGAAATGCTCTGAGTTTAGTTCAGTGCATTGTAAATGTAAAACTCTGCAGGTTCACTTTAGTTTGACATGGTCTATTATTCTAAATAAGTTAGGTGTTGGCTGGCTGACATATTGGGACTAAATTAAATTTACAGAAATGGTTGTCTCTTCTGTGTTTCTCTTTTCTGAGTATGAGTATGCAGACAGTGACTAAAGAAAAGACAAACACAGAAGATATCTGCGTATGATAATAATAATTAAAAAATATTGATTAAAATATAATATTAAAATATTGCCATTAATATATAGTATTATATAGTATATAATCAGATACAAAGTAACTAACTAGCTACTTGAGTAGTTTTTTCATTGCATACTTTTAAATCAAGTAAAATAAGTGACTTTTTACTTTTACTTGAGTAACAATTTCTCTAGTTACTTGTTGTTTTTCTTGATTAAAGATTTTGGCTACTCTGCCCGTCTCTTTAAACTACTCAATGGATGCCATTTTTTTTTATTTGACATTTGCATAAAATATTTGCACAAAGCATCAACCAATATGATTAAACATTGTTTAGGTGACAACTAAACTGGTAAACATTGTGATAGTACCAAAATATCCATTCTGAATTATAATGGCTTTTTTGTGTTGCAAAGTGATAAAAAAATATTTTTGACAAATAATTGCCTCATAATATTAAATACTATTTTTGAGCATGTTTGGGGGGTGGGGGTTTTGGACGTGCTTGAGGTATCCCTTTTTTTTTTAACCTTAAATGGGGATCAATGTTTTTTTGTTACTAACATTTTTCAAAATAACTTTTGTGTTTGCAGAAGAAAACCACACAGTTCAAAATGACAGAATTTTCATTTCGAAAGTGAACTATTCCTTTGAGGAGACCCCTCAAGAGCAATGATACAACTTGAACACTACACTAGGGCACCAGCTGGCTTTCATTTGCCTCTGACAAGGTTCCGGTGGGGAGTGACACGGTCAGCCATTCAGTATCTACACTCTCGACAGCTGCTTGGGGGAACAATTTTCCAGACCATGACACACACACACACACACATACATTATGCCCCTCTCTCTGTTATCAACAGTTTACAATTTTCATGGCATATTTAAATTGAACCCAGAACTTCAATGCAAAGAAATGTCTCTTGCGAAACATTCAAACATATAACACATATAATAGCCAAATAGCTCTCTATGTTGCATTTTCAACAGCCAAGGAAAAATGTATGCTTAGACGTTAGTCATTCATAACTTCAAAGGTTTAATAGATTTAATTTTCCAACTACCAACTTCGAACTAGATGTTTTTCGCAATAGAAATAAAAACGGATTTGACTGACGTAACATTTCGGATGTGTTACAGTAAACAGCAACATGTATGACTGCATTTTTACATATTTCATAGAATTGTTGGGAGTTCATGTTAAATTCTCTAAAATGTAATTGCTTTTCGGCATCTTCACAAATCTGAGAAACATAGGTCTTGTCTAACCCAGTAAAGGTAAAAATTCCTACTAATTAAGTCAAAACTGAAAATGATTTAGGATTTAACATTGCATATTAGCAGGCCTAATAAAACAGTTGATTAAATATATATTCCGTGTCTGTGGTTATTTTATTGGAACAGATAAAGAGTTTGCGCTTTACCAAGTGACATGAATACAAATGTTTGTGTTTTCTTGGCAATAAGAAGAGGACTTACCATGTGAACTGTATTTAACTGTTGAGAGAAAGCATTGTTCTTGACCGCTGACAGTATGAAGAAAATACAGATTGTTCGGATCACCAACGAGGCCATAATTCCCCTCGGGAGAGAGTCTGATTACCCTGGCAGCGAGTGTGATAATGTTCCCCGCTGTAAGGCTATCTTTCTCACGTCTGCTTCTCCCCTGGAAACTTTTTTCCCAACTTCAGCCTCTCCAGGCTGTGCTGCTATTCTCTCGTTCTCTCGCCTGTGCCCTGCCCAGCTCTGGGTCCTGTAAAACAAACTCTGTGGACTTCCTCCCTCACACACCCCAGCCCCCCCTTCACACAGACTTCCCCCACAAGATCTTGCATGAAAATCAAATCCAGCTTAGAGCAAGTTAGTGTAAAGAATCCAAAGACCTTAAAGGATGTGGAGTATAAATTCTGCTCTTTTAATCCTATGTAAAAGTAATATTGCCAGACTGTCAGAGAACAGGATTGATTGACACTTTAACCTTTGACCTTGACAGTCGCCCTCCCCCTTTCTCTTGTCTGTCTCTCAACCTTTTGAAGGTAATGGAAACACCATGCTGCCTTCCACACAAACACACATATATATCAACAAAAAATGATTATTTACTCACCCTAATGTTGTTATGAACTTTTCGTAAATGTTTCTATTTTGAAGAATATTTTCTTGTACTTTCATCATTAAGTGCATTGCTGTAAACTGAGATTTTATTTGGTTCCACGAACAACTCAGTCTGCAAAATCAGCTTTAACATCTATGTGTGAAACTCCCAAGCGCCAGGTAGAGGCATAGCCAGGGTTTTGCCCGTGTTTTTACACGCAACATTTGAATGGCATCAACATTTCTATGAGAAAACAGCTGTCAAACATTAGGCTATGTTTACATTTGACTACTTTTTGAAGATACAAGCTTGTTTTCAAAACAGTCCTAGCACTTTTTTAAACACCACAGCCACTGTTTCTTTCTTTTGAAGTTGAAAAAAAATCAACTTTTCTGAAGAAATGCCTTACGTCAAGCGCCCTTTTATAGCTGACCAATGACAAGCGAGTAACGAGAGCTATTGTTTCCATAACAACATGCAAGGAACAGGGCTGGGTTATCCAATGGGCACTAGGGGCCCAAGTGGGTTTAGGGCCCAAGCAAGGGGAAGAAGATTTTGCATAACAGTGTTTCTGCTATATTCATTCTGCTGAGCTGAATTTCTACTACTCGTGTACTGCTTTAATTTTAAACAACTTTTGATGTCCAAACACCAGGGGGCACACCTTGGACCTGGTAATTAGAAACTCTGCCCCTCTCACCAAGGCCGGATAAACCATTTGGGCAATTGGGCAATCTAAGTGGCCCAGGGCGCTGACGCCAGCCAAAAGTGCACTGAGCCGGTTGTGCCGCTACACAACACAACTCAAAATTTGCAAACATGGAGAAGCAAAGTGGGAGCGTTAAACGGAAATTATAAAAGGAGAAGGATATCAGGAACTCAGAAATTTAAAATAAATACTGAAAACAGGGAATTTCTTCAAGCAAGTAAACGTTAGCAACTGTTCTGCTAAGGCAGCATCCGTCAACGAGGACAGCTCAGCTAGCCAGGACACTTCTTCACTGCCGGCGCTGGCTAATGTTCACAGCCCCGAGAGAGAAGAGCCCCCGGCAGCATATTCAACCGACGGCCCGGATTCTGCTGCGAGTGCGACCGTTGAGGGAAAGGGTGATTGGTCTCGAGTCTCACCGCCATGATAACCGCTCATCGAGTCTGGGCGCAGCCCCTGTACCTCAACGCCTCTAGTCCCTGGGGATCCTGCACTGTGGGGGCCGGTTACAGAGCCACACTGTGAAGAGGTGATCTTCCGAGGGCCTGCAGCATTCCAGAACCGGGCTGTCAAATATCTTGCATCAGTGAGGGAGTCCAGACTTGGGAGTAGGACACGCTCCCCCACCAATGATCGGCTTTATTGTTGTGTCCCAAACAATCAAATTGTGCCAAGGGAAAGGCTTCTTTACTCGCCATTTACTGGATCAGTCTATTGCTATGCCTGCAAACTCCTGTCATCCCAAAAGCATGCATTTAATAGTGGATTCTGTGATTGGAAGCATCCAGAGAGGATTAGTGATCATGAAAAGAGTACAGAACACAGAAAAAACATTCGGTCTTTATTGCACAGGTCTAAATACGCATGCAGAGTTGACACTTCTCTTGCTGGACAGTGTGAGGCATAACAGCAATACTGGAAAGAAGTCCTTAGACGTGTGGTTGCCGTTGTAAACTTTTTGGGAGTGAGAGGACTGCCATTTCGAGGCGACAACAAAGTGCTGGGCGACAACAAAGTGCTGGGCTCCACGCACAATGGGAACTATTTGGGACTGCTTGAACTGATTGCGGAGTTCGACCACTTTTTAAAGGAGCACCTTGAGAAGCATGGCAATAAGGGTAGAGGTAAACCATCTTACTTGTCCTCAACTGTGGGTGACAAAACTAAGCAAATTATAACAGAGGAAATGAGACACGCTAATTATTTCTCTGTAATCGTTGATTCAACACCAGATGTAGCACACATAGATCAGCTCACATTTGTTTTTCGTTTTGTCAGTGCAGATGGCAGAGTGGTGAAAAGATTCATTGGGTTTGAGCCCATCCACAGCCACACAGCTGCAGCCTAGCTGAATGTGTGATTGAAATGGGTCGAGGCTTGGGGTTAGACTTGTCAAACTGTCATGGCCAAAGTTTCGAAAACACTAGCAATATGTCTGGTAAATACAGAGGGCTCCAAGCGCACTTGAAAAAACAAAACCCACTTATTTATTATACACTGTGTGCAGCCCATTCGCCCAACCTCGTAGGTGTTAACTGTATTGATAATGAGGAGGTTAACTCTTTTTTTTAACTGTTGCAGTCCCTGTATACATTTTGCAGAGCATCAAAACATTGCTGGAATTAAATTTTCCATTATAGCGAACATTACATTGGATACACTCTAAAATCCCTCAGCACCACTCGATGGACTTGCAGAGCAGACTACACAAAAGCTCTCAATGAAAATTGATTCAGACTGAGAAAACACAAACCAAACTCGAAGCTGCTGCATTGGTCGCAAAACTTGATAAACTTGAGACAAGTAATAATGACTATTTTGTAGGACCGGATACAGCTTAGATTTAAGGCAACAAGTGACCAACTCCAAAAAAGCAATATGGATTTAGCTACTGCTCTTGGCCTTTTGCGGTCACTGCATTCATATGTTAGCATTCTACGTGAACAGTTTCTAGAGCTCGAAGAATCCGAACGCACCGTTAGTGCCACACAAAACTAAAGGTTTGACACTCGACGTGTGAGAAAAATAAAGAAATTTGCAGACGAGTCTAGGGATGACAGCGAAGTAGCTTTTACTGATAGTAGTCAGAGATTTAAGGTTGAAACATATTATGTCATCATTGACAGACTTTGTTCGTGCATATCCAAGTGCATCGAAGCCCATAGACATATGTGTGACCTCTTTGTAGTTTTATTTTAGAGGGACTGCAATGATTGTGATGTGCATGAAAGAGCTGCTAAGCTGTGCTCCACGTATCCGAATGATCTGGATGGTTCCTTGTCAGACAAACTTATTCAGTTCAAGCACTTTGTGCAGAATGAGACTTCACCTGTACTGCTGCTGCAAGCTTTTGAGAGACATGGATATAAGACAACGTTTCCAAATGTTTTTGTTGTACTTGCACTTGTCTTTCTGTCTTGTCTAATTTAGAGAAATTGACAGATTTCCATGTTTATTTTGCACGTAAATGTTAAAACCCTGCCTGTGTTGTTGAACTGTGATGTGACAGGTTGTGTTCTGTTTTAAAACAAGTTAAAATGATTTGACATTTTATTTATTTGTTCCTTTTTCCTTGCAGTGGCTCCATGAAAATGCTGTAAATTATTTATTGTTGTTGAGAGAAAACAGTAGATTTCAAAATGTTTATATTGCGCTTTAACTTGATTGTCCTGTTGAATTCTGAGATTACAGGGTGTTTTCTGTTTAAAATGATTTGAGGACCAAGATGCTACTTGATTCTAGGAGATTATGGATTTTTGTTTGTGTCTTGTCTGTTGACTTCCTCTGTGATGGCTCTATCAATTCAATACATTTGTGTTGAGAGTAGATGTTGTTAAATAAATATTGAAAGCTTAGAAAGTGTTTGCTTATGTATTTTTTGGTGAAAATGCAGGACACTTCCTTTGCTCTCTATGTAGTGAGTCAATTTTGCCAGATTATACTGATGCCGATGGGTTTTGTTTTCATAACATCATGAGTGAGTGGCTTTGACAAGAGAACATAGTGGTGCTTTTGTAGTTCTATGAACATTTTCACATCTGTACATCAAAATGCACTTGATAACAGTTAGTTATAATTTAAAATATTGAGTATATTTACTGTATTCCTGTTATTTATTCTGTATTTTGCCAGATGGTAAGGTGATCCTGGGGTCATGATGACGAGGCCCTTGAATATTGTTGCCCAGCGTACAGTGAAGTGTTAATCGGGCCTTCCTCTCACCAACCTGCAGGTGTATAACCTAGGAGTGTCTGATCACAAGGCCATTTCTATGGATATGTCATCCTCATCTAGCCTATCCAAGCCTAAGCCTAAATTTTATCTGAAAAAACATAAACCCAGAACTCTTGGCAGCAGACTTTCAGCATCTTTCCACACACTTTTTAAGAGCTGACGAAGCAGTGGACTACTACAACAGCCATCTGAGCAGCCTCCTGGACCTCCATGCCCCTGCTAAAACAAGAACAGTCACCTTCACCTTCTCAGCTCCCTGGTTCACAGATGGGCTCGTAAAATGAAGGCAGCAGGGCGGGTCCTTGAACGACGCTCCAAAGTTTCTGCCCTCACTGTTCACAAACAATTCTTCCGGGAGCAACAACAAAAATATACACAGTCCCTCAAAGAGGCAAGGTCACAGTTCTATTCCGATGTCCTCAGAAATAGCCCAGGAAATTCCAATCAGCTTTTTTCCACTGTAAACCACGTTCTCAAACCAAAATCCTCTGCCATTACAGAAGAGGAGTGCAATACATTTTTGGATTTTTACACATCAGGTATGTATGATATTCGCTCTGCCCTTTCTGGTCCTCCCACCCAAATTGTTCCCAACATATACCGTCTTCAAATCCTTAACTCTTTCACCATTGACGAGTTATCTCGTCATTTAAAAAAACGGTTCTTTGCCAAAGACGAGCTATTACGGCAATCAGTGTTTGTACTGTTTTACAGCATGTAGTGCTATTACACACCTTTGGGAAAAAGTACAGAATCCCAGAAACTAGAATGTATATGTTTTAGCGGTTTTTAATGATTGTTCTGAGTGTAATCTGGACGGAATCTTTGACAAAAAGTGTTAATTATCTCTATTAGCTGTTTAATCAAAGTGATGCATTTTTGAAGAACCTCACCACATCTACGGAGTGATAAAAAACGAACAAATGAAGATAGAAGAATACGGTTTCTCTTTTTAAAAACTGAGACTATGTTCTTTCATTTGAAATATTGTTTGTCCATATATTCTTTACAGAAATTTACTGTGAGCCATTAAAGTTGGGTGAAAATGTAAAAAAACGCTGCTGTAGGCTAGCAACCTTTTTTTTAAAAGGCTGGCAGGGAATGAGTTAAACTGCTTTCCTGAGGTTACATCAGAAGAGGCGCAGGACATCATCAGGAAGATTAAATCCTTCACCTGTTCCCTAGTCCCTCTCCCAGCCTCTCTGGTAAAAACCCATATCACTGTCCTAAGTCCCCTGATCACCGCTGTTATAAATCATTCCCTCCAAACTGGTCACGTTCCCTCTGTTTCAAAAAATGCCATAATCAGACCATTGCTCAAAAAACCCACTTTTGATCCGGAAGTCCTATCCAACTACAGGCCCATGTCTAATCTCCCCGTCATATCAAAAGTACTTGAGAAAGCAGCTGCCCTCCACCTAAAGGATCACTTCAAACAAAATTATCTCTTTGAAACATTTCAGTCAGGTTTCCGCTTTGCCCACAGTACAGAGACTGCCCTTGTAAGAGTCACGAACGACCTCCTCATATCAATTTATGGTGGTTCTCCCTCCCTCCCCATCCTCCTGGACCTTACTGCAGCATTTGATACTGTCGACAATGGCAATCTTCGAAACCGGCTCCTACTCACCATTGGACTAAATGACACTCTCCTTAGTTGGTTCAAATCATATCTCACAAACCGGACAGAATATATCTCCTTAGGCCACTCCAAATAAAATCTACACACAGTCACAGTGGCAAATCATTGGCAAAATCATTAGACGTAATAAAATTTCATTCCACTGCTTTGCCGATGACACACAGCTCTATGAAAATGTCACACATTCACAGTCATCCACATCAAAACTCGTCCCCTGTCTGGAGGAGATAAAGGTAAGGTTGGAGCAAACCTTCCTCATCTATAACCTGCATTACCTTTTCTGGCTCCGACATCTTCCTGTCATCAACAGTCACAAATCTTGGTGTAAAAATGGACCCCCAACTCTCTTTTGTAGAACATATAAATTATCTATGTAAGACCTCCTTCTTCTACCTCCGTAACATTTCTAAACTCGGCCCCATTCTCTCTCTCTCAGATGACGAAAGTCTTCAGAGGCTTCAATACATCCAAAACTCTGCAGCTAGGATAATGATGAGTGTGCAGAAATATAAGCACATTACCCCCATTCTCCGACACTCCCTGGAGTGAGGGAACAACAGCTGTGCATTGCACCAGTCTCGCATCTCTCATGGAGGAGATCGGAAGCATAAAAGGACGAGCAACAGGAGTGTACAACGAGAGAGGACCAGGCCTGGACTTTACATTACATTACATTTACATTTACATTTACATTTAGTCATTTAGCAGACGCTTTTATCCAAAGTGACTTACAAGTAGGGTAGATAATGGAAGCAATTAGGACAGCATAAGTACAACAAAAGCATAAGTGCAATCAAAAAGAAGACTAGTCTCATATAACCTAACACAGTATACGGAACCATTCATTCATACTTTTTTTCTTTTTTTTTCTTTTTTTTTTAAGAGTAGAGAAGAAAAGAGTCAGAACAGATCAGTCAGATGTTGGCGGAAGAGATGTGTTTTCAGGCGTTTCTTAAAGATGGCTGCAGAATCTGCAGATCTTGTAGCAGTGGGCAAATCATTCCACATAGGTGGAACAGTTCCGGAGAAGGTGCGCGAGAGAGATTTTTTACCTTTATGGGATGGCACCACAAGACGTCGTTCGTTTGCAGAGCGTAGGGATCTGGCGGGTACATATGTCTGCATTAACGATTTAAGATAAGGTGGTGCCGAACCAGTAGTGGTCTTGTAGGCCAGGAGCAGAGTCTTGAATTTGATGCGAGCGACTACGGGAAGCCAATGTAGTTTAATGAGTAGAGGAGTGACGTGTGCTCTCTTTGGTTCATTAAAGATAACTCTTGCCACAGCATTCTGGATCATCTGTAGAGGTTTGGTTGTGCAAGCTGGAAGTCCTCCCAGCAGTGCATTGCAGTAGTCCAGTCTGGCCAGGACAAGAGCCTGGACAAGGATTTGTGTAGCATGCTCTGATAGGAAGGGTCTAATTTTTCTGATATTGTAAGTGGAAACTTACGACTTTCAGATGATTCTCAAACTGCAACAAACTGCTTCTCACATTACGGTTTATTGTGTTAATGTGGGTGGCAGACGGCCGTGAGGAAGCTGCTGCCATTTTACTTTCGTTTTGTGGTTTGTTTATTTTATTAAAAAGTTGGTTAAATGTTCGCCGGTTCCCGCCTCCTTCTTCCATTCCTTGAAGTTGTTACGCACCTAAATAAGCCGAGTTCATTGCTAGATAAACAAACTGTAATACCTCAGAAATAATGGTACATGTTAACGTTAGCGTTAAATGCAATACCTAAACACAGACATAATGTACACAGATATTTTGAGACAAGTTGAGACAAAAATAAATAGTTACACTTACAGGTTGGAATTGGGTGGAGCTAACAGGTCCAAATAAAGTTGGTATTTCCCCCTTTCAAGGATAGTTGTTCAACATATCCTGCAGTGAACGCGACAAGATGATTGAAGCAATCTTCGGTGAAATGACGCGTGCACAGTAAAACCCTGAGGTTATACTCCTCTGGTTTCGTTTGAAAAATTAATTGTAACCATTGTTTCCTTAGATGTTCTTCCTTTGGTAGTTTAAGAAAGACAGACTTAGTTTCACAACGTAGAACACTGTTTCTAGACATGATGCTGACACGACAGTGTTTGGGGGAGGAGAGTGAAGTTTTCGCGGCAGTCTAAGCAAAACGTAGGCGGGGACTATTTCTAGTGATGTAGATATGCAGCGGTTAGAGACTCAGACTAGTTCAAGTTTCAAGTTTATTTATATAGCGCTTTTCACAATGTGTATTGTTTCAAAGCAGCTTTACAGGAGCAAACAGGAAAAACAGAAAAGTTAAAACACAGCACAGTGCATGGTATTTATACAACGAGTAAGTTCATTCTAATAAATAACATCTAATTTCTAAATAAATAAATAAATAAATGAATGAATGCAGTCTCCCGGTGAGCAGGCCAACACTGCCCTGCTGTGGCGAGGAACCCAAACTCCAATGATTGATTAATGGAGAAAAAAACCTCGGGAGAAACCAGGCTCAACCGGGAGGGCCAGATCCCCTCTGACGTGTCATAGCTGCACTCAGACTGCTGACGTGTGGTTTAGGTTTAGCATTTAATACCAAATATTGTAACTTCAGCATTAATAAGACAAATAGTCCATCTTTGCTCTTGGTTGGGGATGTAGTGGTCTGAGCTGGGATGGTGCGATGGTCATATTTCTCTTGGCAGCTGGTGGAATTGCCTTAGATGGAGCTGGGATGGTCAGTCAGTCTGCAGCTGTATCTGGTGTAATCTCAAATTGGGGATGGGCATCTGTCGGTCGTCTGGACATGGTGGAACTTCTTCCTACCTCGGGATGGGCATCCCGAGGCAGAGGCGGAAAGAGAATAAAGAGAATAATTAGCGTAGCTGCTGTTCATTAACTATGCATTAAGTGAAAGCTTGGCTGAAAAGCTGTGTCTTTAATCTAGATTTAAATTGGGAGAGTGTGTCTGACCCTCGAATAGTATCAGGAAGGCTATTCCAGAGTTTAGGTGCTACGTATGAGAAAGCTCGTCCACCTTTGGTGGATTTTGTTATTCTAGGTGTTGTCAAAAGTCCTAAGTTTTGAGATCTCAGCGAGCGTGATGGGTTGTAACGTGATAAAAGCTCGGTTAAGTAAGTAGGTGCTAAACCGTTCAGGGCTTTGTAAGTAATTAAAATAATTTTAAAATCAATGCGATACTTAATGGGTAGCCAGTGAAGCGATGATAAAACTGGGGTTATGTGATCGTATTTTCTTGACCTAGTAAGAACTCTGGCAGCTGCATTCTGAACTAACTGTAGTTTGTTTATCGATGATACAGGACAACCACTAAGTAGAGCATTACAGTAGTCAAGCCGTGAGGTCACAAATGCATGAATAAGCTTTTCTGCATCTGCAACACAAACTATTTCGTAATTTGGCAACATTTCTAAGGTGGAAGAAGGCTGTTTTTGTGATATTTGAGATGTGATTTTTAAATGACAGGTTGCCGTCTAATATAACGCCTAGGTCTTTAACTGTATTTGTTGGAGTAACAGTGCAGCTTTCAATTTGCAGGCTGTAATCGGAGATATTCTGTTTACTTAATTTTGGTGCTATAAGTAATATTTCTGTTTTGCTAGAGTTTAAAAGGAGGAAATTACTAGTCATCCAATGTTTTATGTCCTTGATGCACTCTGCCAGTTTGGATAGCTTAAAGGAATCATCTGGTCTTGATGAGATATATAGCTGAGTATCATCTGCATAACAGTGGAAGCTAATTCCATGTTTTCTAATAATGTTGCCGAGGGGCAGCATGTATATGGAGAAAAGCAAGGGTCCTAAAACCGATCCCTGAGGTAATCCATAATTGACTTGCGTAAGATTTGACGATTTCCCATTTAAATGGACGTATTGATATCGGTCTGTTAAGTAAGATCTGAACCATTGCAGTGCCTGTCCCTGAATACCGATATAATGGTGTAAACGATCTAGTAGTATTTTATGGTCTACAGTATCGAAAGCAGCACTAAGGTCAAGCAGGACTAATAGTGAGATGTTACCTTTATCTGAAGCAATAAGAAGGTCATTTGTAATTCTAACGAGCGCAGTTTCAGTGCTGTGATGCGGTCTAAAGCCAGACTGAAACTTTTCGTGCATGTCATTATTTTGTAGGAAGGTACACAGTTGAGTTGACACTACTTTTTCTAGTATTTTAGACAAGTACGGGAGATTTGAAATCGGTCTATAGCTTCCAAGTTCATTTGGGTCTAAATTTGGTTTTTTGATAAGAGGCTTAATTACAGCCAGCTTAAAGGGTCCTGGGACATGTCCTAGATTAATAGACGAGTTGATTATGTTACAAATGGGCTCAATTACAGCAGGTAGTAACTCTTAATAAAGTAGTCGGAATGGGGTCTAATAAGCATGTCGTCGGATGTTGCAATAATTTTAATTAAATCTTCCTGATTTATAGGAGAAAAACACTCTAGCTTTTCTTTTTGGGTGACGGTTGAAACTAATTCTTCCGACAAACTTGGAGGTTTGGTTTTAGCTATGTTGTCTCGTATTATTTCGATTTTCTCGGTAAAAAAATTCATGAATTCATTGCTACCAAGGTGCGGCGGAATACCCAGGTCAGGTGGAGTCTGTTTGTTTGTTAATTTAGCAATTGTACTAAATAAAAACCTTGGATTGTTTTTGTTATTTTCTATGAGGTTACGGAAGTGCTCGGCTTTTGCTGCTTTTAGTGCCTTTTTGTAACAGCTTGTACTCTCTTTCCATGCAATTTTAAAGACCTCTAATTGGGTTTGTTTCCATTTTCGCTCCAGTTTACGCGTTTCTCTTTTTAGGGCGCTAAAAAGTGTTATTATACCATGGTGCTATGTTCTTTTCATTTATCCTTTTTGACTTCATAGGTGCGACCGCTTCTAATGTATTAGAGAAAATAGTGCCCATGTTGCTGGTCATGTCATCGAGCAATTTTATATTCGTTGGAAAGGTTATTAGAGAAGTCAGATCTGGCAAGTTCTTTACGAAACTATCTTTAGTAGTTGAGGTGATTGTTCTACCTTGTCGATAACGAGATATACAACTGATTTCTGCAGTGCGCAGTGTACATGTTATAAGATGGTGATCGGAAACATCGTCGCTTTGAGGTATAATATCGATATTGGTTAGATCGGCTCCGTGAGATATAATCAAGTCTAGGGTATGATTAAGGCGATGAGTAGGTCTATTGATGTATTGTGTTACACCACAAGAGTCTAGTAGTTCTTTAAACGCCACAGCTAATGGATCGTTAGCACTGTCTACGTGGATATTAAAATCTCCAACAATCAGTACTTTATCGACGTTAACCAATAGATCCGATATGAAGTCTGCGAACTCTATCAGAAAATTAGTGTAAGGCCCAGGGGGTCTATTCACAGTAACCAATGTAAGAGAGACCAATGATTTTTTACTTTTGTTTGGAACTGTTATGTTCAACGCAAGCATTTCAAATGATTTAAATGTATGCATTGTTCTCCGAGTAACGGTAAGAAAGTCTCTAAAGATTGTTGCGACACCACCACCTCGACCAACTGGACGTGGCTCATGAATATAACCGTAGCTTGGAGGAGTAGACTCATTTAGACCAAAATAATCATTTGGCTTAAGCCAGGTTTCAGTGAGGCAAAGTATATCAAAACTGTTGTCTGTGATCATTTCATTTACAATAACTGCTTTTGGATTTAGTGATCTAATATTAAGTAGCCCAAACTTTAGGCGTTGGTTTTGCTCATTAAATATATTGTCTTTTGGTTAAATCATGATAAGATTTTTTCTCTGACTTTTAAATAAATTATTATTTGGTTGTATTATTCGGGGGACAGACACAGTCTCTATGCATTTGAAAGCAGTAACATTCTTAACAGTTGGGTGAGAAGAACACAGACTGTAGTTAAAATTTGTACTTACTAGTCAAATGGTGCGTAGCGTCTTTGAGATGTTGTCAGACAGAATTTCCGCTCCAATGCTGCTGGGGTGCAGCCCGTCGGGGCGGAAAAGCCTAGGTCGCTCCCAGAACAGATCAAAATTATTTACAAAGAGCAGCTTCTGTTCAATACACCATGACATTAACCAATTATTAAGCGTAAATAGTCTACTGAACTTTTCGTTCCCTCGTCGGTAAGTTGGAAGCGGCCCTGATACGATGATCCTCGCCGTGGGCGATGCGTTGCAAACAGTATCGACCAGACTCCTGAAGTCCCTCTTCAGGATCTCCGACTGCCGCATTCTCACATCATTCACCCCCGCGTGCAGAACTACTGCTCCTACTCTTGCATCCTCCTTCAGAATCGCAGTTCCCGTCTCATTTGCGTGATTCAAGTCAACTCCCTTTTTTACAAGCCAATAAGTTTGATATTCATTCACCTTCGGACTTAAAACTTGGCAGACTGCTTACTTTCAAACACGGCAACATAACAGACTGCATGCAATGTAATTTTCATGACCTAATGTTACTTACTCTTTAAAGCCCTTTTACAGACTCAAATCTCGTTGGGTATGATGTGACGAACGGCATTCTGCAATTTTCTACCAATCTTCTCCTCAGATCCTCTCAGGTATGATGGAGATCATCAGTAGACAGACATTTTCAAGATTCTACAGAGATGTTTAGTTGGGTTCAAGCCCAAGCACTAGCTGGGCCACTCAAGCAAATAGACAGAGTTGGCACCCTTGCATTGATTTAGCTGTGTGCTCAATTTCATGTTGGATAATTAACCTGCTGCCCTGTCCAAGGTTCTGAATGTTCTGGGCTTGGTTTTCATGATCATTATCTCTGTATTTTGTGCCGCTGAGCTTTTCTTCTTCTCTGACAAATGCCCTAGTCCCCGCAGCTGAAAAACAACCCCACATCATAATGCTGTTTCCACCACACTTTACTGTTGAGATGGTATTCTACAGGTGTTGAGCAGTGCCTGATTTTTTCTGGACATGGTGCAGACCAGAGAATCTTGTTTCTGACAGTTTGAAAGATTTGTTGAAGTACGTTTATTAATATTTTTTAACATTAATTCATGTGTCTTCACTGATCAAATGCTTGAGTCTGGCCACTCTGCAAAAAAGCCCAGATTGGTGGAGTGTTGCAGTGATGTTTGTCCTTCTGTAAGTTTCTCTTATCTCCTTATTTGATCATTAAGCTCAACCAGAGTGAGCTCTACCACGAGATGTAATACAGCTCTACGCTGTTACCAAGACCCTTCTCCATCGATGGCTCAGTTTGGACTGGAGGTCAGCTCAAGTAAGATATCTGGTGGTTCCAAACTCTTTCATTAAGGATTAACGGAGGCTACATGCTTCTGTGGACCTTCAAAACAGTGGATTTTTTCCAGGCGTGTTTCCCAGATCTGTGTCTTGAAAGAATCCTCTCTCTGAGGCGCTAATGGCAGTTCTTTTAAGCTCATGTATTGGTTTTTACTTTGGTATGCATTTTCAGCTGTTGCACCTTTTATTGATAGGTATGTACCGCTCAAAATCATGCTTTTTCAATTAAATTTACCACATGAGAACTCCACTCGATGTGTAGAAACATCAACAAGCAACAAATGCTTCTGAGCTAAATTTGAAGTGTCCCAGAGTCTGGTAAAATACTTATGCAATGTACTTAAATCAGTTTTTAATTTTTAATAAATATGCAAATATGTCTTAAACCATTTTTTTGTTTTGTCATTATTGTGCATGGAGTGTAGATGAATGTATTTTTTTTAAAAATTTTAAGATAATGCAGTATCATATCAAAATGTGAATGAATTAAAGGGGGATGAATACATTTCTAAGGCACTGCATATTTTCTCTTAAGAACAGTTTTGTGAATCCGCCCCCAGATTTTTTTGTCAAATCGACCTATAGACAGCCTGGCTCCAAAAATTTTAATCCAGGCCTGACAAGGAAGGTGATCGGTAGGGCAGGATCAAGCTAATAAAAAATATAAATGGCGGCCAAAACACCAGTCCGAGTATAGTTTTAATTTTCACTTCCAATCACTTTTGATTGCAATGCCTATTTTTTCATGAAATATTGCAGCACTTATTGTAAATAGTTTATCAATGTGGGTCATTCTCTTTTAAAAATCGTGTGCCCTCAAAATCTTTAGCGTAAATCTGAATATGCACTTCCGTCCTGTTATGACTATCCATCTTCGATGATATTCGAGACGGCTTGGGTGTAGCATACATTAACTGCTCCCCTTCATCTGTCAGTCTACTGCCAGTTACATTTCATTTGCAAGGGTTGTTTTTATATATCCAATAAAGGGAAGAGAAAGATAAAGGCACGCCCACTATTTTTCTCTTCAAAATTCCATTTCAACAGCCAATAGCAAATCCTGTCTTCTTTCATTTGATTGGACAGTAATCCTTGCCTTCATTCACTTGTTTGGCCACCTTAATCAGATTGAGATTGACAAGCGCTGTTAGACAGCTGGACGTCCCAACTACTTATTAAGACCAATGATATTGGACCCACTCACTTTTACGTCTCTAATTTAGCACATATGTCAGTCACTTTACATTCACCGTCAGTCAAATCTATTTCACATGACGAATACATAATAAATCAAACTCCATTCAGCATTTTGGTTACATTTTTGACTTCCACACTACAGCTTCCTCAAATTCATTCCACCTGGCTCATTCAGAATCCATAAAAATAAACTTAATTCTGTTTCGATAAAGCAAGGTTAACAAATTTATATATTACATTATAGCCTAGAGTGTAAATTATTATATTTATTAAAATGATTAAATGGATGCCAACTAATAGGGACAATAAAGACCCCCATACTAACCCTAATTTCTTCCTTTTGTTAAAAAGAAATGGCTGTACAATCTGATATGTAATATGAAATATAGAAGCAGGAGCTAGGCAAAAGGTGGATTCGAACTTCCGACTCCCATGTGTAGACCACATAGGAGATCAGTTATCTTATCATTTTCGATAGTATTTTACGGCCATGAATAAAACTTTGACGGGGGCCCCAATCCCCCACCTGCATACCCAGACGTTACGCCGCTGGTTTTACATGACAAATAAACAGCTCAGCAAATTCTGTGTTTATTGTTAGATGGCTCATGCTTATTCAAGTCTACCTCACTCTGACAATAAAAAACTAAATGGAAATGATAAGAAAATATAATATGTCCTAAAACTGTGCAATTTGATAGGAAATATATTCAGAATTATAATTTTATAATCACATAATCATAGCCAGTGGAAGTTTTTATCCATTTTTAAAAAAAAGATTTTGGACAAATGTAGGGACAATATGAACAAACCTAATTGCTAATTTCCACTGAGTGGTACGGCTCTGGGCGGTTCAGTATGCTATGGTTGGGGACTGCAAACCTTGATCCGTCTTGCGCTTCAACTGCCCACAGTACCCTTACTTAATGGGATGGTGTATGCCGGAAAGTATTGCTTGTATCATGCAAGTGATGATTCTCTGTCAACCAATCAACATTCCACAGTGAGTCTAGATCCACTCTTTCAGTACTGGACTACTTTACAAGGTACCCTAATGAAAGGGTCACAAAAAAGTGGAAGAAGAAATCCAAAATAAGCTTGTGGAAGGTGTGTACTATGGGCCATTACCGAGAGCTGTTTTTGCTTTCCAAGTGTAGGACTGGTCTGTTCAGTGAATGGCAGGAACAAGCAGCACATTCAGTTCAGACCACACTGATGGGTGGATACGTTAAAAGGGTTCAGTCCAGTTCCACCCCTGCTTCATTCTACAAAATGTTGTTCTGCGATAAATGTACTATTTGTACAATGTTTTTATCTATTTTACATATATTTGAACAGTAATGATACTTAAAGAATTACACTTTGAAATGTTCATGCTGTCCTGTTTTGATTGCAATGTGCACGGCCGGTAAGACAAAAAGCCAGGGAAAATAAGAAAACCTCAGATCATCCATTGGCATTATTCCTATAATAAGTGAACTGTAAAGTACTGGACTATATTTGTCGAATATTTACTTAAAATTTGTAAATCTGCTCGTGTTGTTTTTGCTAGGCTTTATGGTCACTGAAGTCTTTTTCCACAGCACTAACTATCTGAAGCACATAGACAGAATACGTCCGTTTACACTGTGAGAACTTCCTGTCCGTCTTTACATAGGAAATATTCTAGTCTATTCTATTAACAGATCTGTGAGTTTATTCATCTGTATCCGAACACCTGGAACATCAGGAAATAACAAATCCATAGCTGAATGTGATACGTAAAGCTTAATATATTGCCAGTAGGTACAGTTTTTAGGACCAAACACACAGACAAGCATAGACCCTGCATGTACATTCGACACTGTTAGTGCTCATAACACAACTGTTGTCTTTATTTGTAATTTCAGATTATATTTATGTGGTCAGAAGGGAAATCTGTAAATGTATTGTGGTGGGTATCTGATTAAAGAGCGTTCTTGGCTCACTTTACACATGTTGAATTTCAACAGACTCAATGAGAATTTTACCAGGCCCAGCAGGGATAGCAGATCACATTTGAGGGGTCAATAAATGTCTTCTAAAACAAAGCAATACGTTTTTGACAACAATCAAACATGTATAGATGAAAACAAAAGCCTGTAGAAAATGGTGCACAGCTTTCCAGATCCTCTTGCTTACATAAAACCAGTGGTTCCCAGTGAACTTGCCGAATGGCATTTGCATGCCAATCTCCGCCCCATGCATAGGGGTACCTTGGTGGGCGTTCTATACCCCCGTGCTAAGGGGTACCTTGGTAGGCCTTCTATACCGAGGGATTTCCGACTCTGTTTGAGATATATCATTGGAAATACGACGTGATCAGCGGATTCTTACCCTACATCAAGTAACATTCCTCTGGGCATTTAGGCAACGAGTCAAATAGCTTTTTCTTACAGCCAAAAAGACGAAGATGTGTTTTCTGTGGCAGCATTCGAGGGCACAGAAGAACTCTTGGAGCTCCTGGCTTATGTCGGTCGAATCCAGGAAGTTGCGGACAGGGAGATCTCAGCAAAGCTTTCCCGGGCCACCGCGAGCATTGGGCTGCAGTGCATGTGACCACCGTCCCCTCAAGGCTCAAGCCTGGACTGGATGTAGCAAGGTGCCAAGCCGTGCACCGCATTGGTGCTGTTTTTCCCGGAGGTGCCCAAGGAGCTCACAAAGACTTGGAATACCCCGTTCTTGTCAGACAAGCTTGAATATGTTGATGGCCCCCAGGTCGGGCATGCGGTCGCACAGGTTAAGGGCCTGACAAGGAAAAGACTGACCCAGCGTGGATGCAGGAACTCAGGACTGCCACCGACCTTGCAGGGTAGTACAATGTCCACGCTTGTCATCCAAGAAAGACATCTGTGGCTCAACCTTGTGCAGATGAGAGATGCTGAGAAACAAGCTGGGCTGTTTGATTGCAGTCCATTTGCCAGACGCTCGCCCAAGTTTCAGGGCTTCCTGCACATCAGGGCTTCCTGCATATCCCAGTTCATCGGGGTTCTACAGCCCGTGCTTTATCATCCCAAAGAAAGGTGGGGGTTTGGTCTCATTCTGGATCTGCGCACCCTGAACAAGGCCGTTCGTAGGTTGCTGTTTAGAATGTTGATGCATAAGCCCATCCTGAGATCGATTCGACTTCAAGATTGGTTCATAGCAATCTACCTGAAGAAGGGTTGGGGATAAGGGGCATTTAGCAATTCTAACGAAGACTCCGCGACCTCACTTCAAAATTTTCCAACATGAGAGTAGAATGTAAGCCTTTATTTTTGGCTTCAATAAGGATTTAAACAACAAATAACCATCTTGTTTATGTTAAATTTAATGCTGTGTTCCGTTTCTTGTCTTGAATACTTAATACATTTAAAAAGTCGCTATATTTTGCTAATGTAATGCAAAACTGATTACACGATAGAATCGCAACATATTCAACTTAAATTAAGATTTGATAAGGGTCCAGGAGCTTTTAATTTTACTGAGAATTGTAATCTAAATCTGAAATGTGCTGAAAATAGAAATGACTCCATGTTAACTTGCTGGCTGTATTAAATCGTTTTTCCTTTTATGTTTTCCATTTGAAATGACAAGAATGTACATATTGTCGACTTAAATTAAAAGAATGTGCGGAATAAAAGACAGAAAGAATCCATAATGCAAAGTAGTTGGTCATTTACATGTCCAACAAGTGAAATAGAATACAGGACAGTGTATTCTGGGCTTGATGTTATGGTCAATGTGCTCATTCTTCTGGAACAGCCAATAGTATTCAAGGTCATAGGTCAGAATAGGCATGAGAATGCAGCTGCTGTCACATACAGTATGTCTACTGTATGTCATAAAATGTCTCACGGAGACTGTGACTCTACAGCAGACCTCCTGAATTGTAGAACTGACGCCAGTCTGCCCCTCTGTGACCTCTCACCTTTAACCCCATATCCGGCTTTAGCAGCAGATATTTTAAACTGTGGTTTAGAATTCACACTTATGAGGACCATACGCTCAAGTAAACATTATAATCATTTTAATCTAGGTTATTTTTGTCATTTATAAAAAGTTGTTTTACTTTTTATAAAAGTAAAACACTGCGAGAATCTTTCACTGCGAGATTCTGAAATAAAATTACTTACTTAAATTAATGATATGAATAAACAGTGCTTATAAACGGTTTTAATAGTCTCCTCCATTGAAATGAGTGAAGGCCTGACCTGTCACATTTTCTGTGGAATAAAGCAGGTTACCTAGAATGAACGAGAACTAGACAAAATATTTAGCTCAGCCTTTTATGCTTAACTTGAACAAGCAAAAATGATTTGTTCAAATATATGAAATCAATGTCACAGGAAGCCTTCAATGTAATTTTTTTTATACATGTTAACACATTATTAAAACAAATTTGAAATCAAATTATAAGTAAACTGTTTGTATTGCTTGAAAAGTATTACTTCAATTACTGCGGTGTTAAATAAAACCTTATAATTACAAACCGAAAGTGATTTTTTTTACTAGAAGGTTCTATCTCTATACATTTGACCTGTTCCTAAAACCCCCATTTACAAATTTTAGAGGATTTTGATAGTGTACATTAAATACATTTGTTACCTATAACATTTTAGCTATCCTGCCAAAACTTTGAATCTCAAAACTGCTCAGAATCCAGATAGAACCTTATAATTCCAAGGTGCAGTGTTATTTTGTTATTGTAAATTCATGGATTTTCCCCTTGAATATATAAGAGCATTGATCGTTTTAAATGAAAAATAAACATTGTATGCGTAATTTGTTAAGGCAGCTAAATTAAATAACAAATTACAGTTGTATTACCTGCAAAAAAAAAATTTCCCCTAGCTGCCACATCTATTACGCTGGCAATTGAAAAATCCCCACTAGGGGGAGTTATTGTTTGACATAAAAAGTCATGAGAAAACAAGAGTGCTTTTGCCCTGTGATGTTTCGTATGGATAGTTCACCCAGAAAGTAAAAGTTCTCTCATCATTTACTTACCTTCAGATTGTTCCAATCCTGTATACATTTCTTCTGCTCTTCTAAACACAAAGGAAGCTATTTGGAAGAATGTTAGTAACCAAACTCATCCCCTATTGTATTTAATTTCAACAACTGGAGGGTGATTAAATGATGACAGAATTATTTCATTATTTTCGGGTGAACTATATCTTTAAGAGACATGCGTCGTGATCTTTCGTTGATGTAACTACACAACACGTGGTAAAAAAAATGCTATATTCACACTCGGGGTCTTCATGCTCCCCAGAACATTTGGACCAAATAAAGGAAATACACAATGGAAGTATGCGGTCAAATGCAATCTGTGGCAGGGCTCTACACAGGAAATACGCATTGGAAATACCGAGGTCCAAAAACTGAATTTGACCCAAACAAAAATAATGACTTTCTTGATCTACATATGTGCATTTTAAAACGTTTGGAGTGCAAATTACATAACAATTGCTAAATACCTGTCTGTCTTTTTATGTTCATCAGTATTGACAGTATACACATGGTCAATTGATATTTTGATACAAATACTACCATATTGAAATACAACCTGCTTTCATAAAGGAAAATAATGCATTTGGGTTTGAAATAACATAAAGGCAAGAGAGTGATAACAGAATTTCCATTTTTGAGTGAACTGTCCCTTTAACGTTTTTGTGCAGCTACAGAAGTTACAGACACTTAGGTTTTTATTAAACAGAGGTCAATTTAAATTATATAGAAACAGAATTAAAGAACGAGAAGTTGTTTAAAAGTGATGCATTTGAATTCTTTGCAAATCATATAGTTGTTTCAATAGACTATCCACAACCTATAAACAAACCTGAATCAAAGCCACGCAGTTTAGCATGAATTAGTGAAGGTCTTGTAATGTTTTTGCCACGTCAAACTGACGTAAACACGTAAAGATATGTTTTCGGCGTTCTGTATTTTGGATTACAGGATTACAATCGGTCGTTTTCTCATGTTCGTTATTTAAATGTTGACGCGCGTCAAGGACGCTCAAAACGAGAATGGAAAGTCCCTGGCGCTTTGAAAAAAGGGATAAAGCGATCCAGTCAGCGTTTTAAATGCATTTTTAGATGCGACATGTGAATGCCCGATAACATTTCTATGATAAACATTAAACAGTTAGCTACTTACATCGAGCTCTATCACAGTAGAACTGAATTCGAGCTTTACTTAGTGACAATAGCAACTCACGCCTTCATTTATTTTATTGGACAGTAATCCTCGCCTTTCTTCATTTGATTGGCCAACTCAATCAGATTGACACTTAAGAGCGCTGTTAACTAGCTGTGGTACATAAAATCTGAGATCAGCTATAGGCGTTTTCTGCCAAATTGGCAATACTAAAAACACCTTTTTCAAAATTCACGAAAAACCTACCGAGGTCTGGACCTCAATGGTGGGTACGGCCATGAGTGTGTGGTTATTTGGATAAAGCTTCTCTCTCTCTTTTGTGTTCAGGTTTTCAGCATTATTTGTTCTGCGGTTAGTTTCAGTCACGTGGTAATGTTAGCTCACCTGCAATCCACGGGCTGATTGGTTTCACCCCAGGGAGCCGTTTTAAAACCAGAACTTGAGGGATTAAAAGCAGGTAGGCTAGGCAAGGCTGTTGTATAGTTTAATTTCAACGTTAATCGTTTAATATTAGTGCTACTGCTAATCCATTGCCTATATAATGCTTTAATGACTTGTATTGGGGTGAAATAAAACCTGAATAAAATCCATCTGCTTGATATAATAGTAAGCAATGTGTATGTCGTTAATATCAGTCTGAAACGATTCATGTTTTATAACTCTTGTTTATTAAAGGCCATTTAAAATTAAACAGTGCAATGTTTATGATGTTTTTAATATCCAGTCACTTTAATGTGCAAATAACCTTGTGTAATTGTTAAAGTTTAGTTATATTCTAATATTGCATATTTGTAGGTTTAGTCACCTAAGTTATGATTCAGTGTGTGTTCCCCTGTGGTTTGTAGACTTTTGTTATTTCCTTCTTCCTGTCACATGTTGTAGTCCTTTGTAGTTCTTTTGTTCTTTGGCCCTCTGTTAATTATCTCGCCTGGTGTTTCGTATTGCTTCATTTCCCTTAAGTATTTAAATCCCAGTGTTTGAGTTTTCTTTTGTCAGATGTTGTACATGTTAGATGGTCATCTATGTAGGGCTGTCCCAAGCATGGGGCGGGGCCCAACCTGGCCGGCTCTTTTTCTGTTTTAATATCAAATCTTGCATATGATATTAAGTGGAGTATTTCATTGGTCAAATACGCAAATAGAATTTCAATGCGAAAAGTCAATAAGACTTGAAAATGTAAATAAGACTAAATCACAGCCATCAGACACAGATTTTCACGTACGTCTCTCGTCCATTTGTTACCAAGATATCACACCGGACAACTCTGGATGCTTCCCTAAACCCTGCAGCACCATTCACACAGTTTAACATTAAATCAATCTCCGATCATGCATCCGGAGTAGACTTTGAATTTGAGCTAGTGTGCATCCAGAATGTACGGGTCTCAGGGTTGCCAAGTTTGCAGTTTTCCGGTGTAATTGGGCTGCTTTCAAAGGGGTCATATGGCACGTTTACTTGTTTTTCTGTGTTTTTGGTGTTTTACAAGTTGCCCATGCATATTTTATTAAAGTGCAAAAATTTAAGTGTCGGAAGAAAAGATGCATTCTATCTAAAAGCGAATGCTCGCGCAGACCTGCCTGAAACATCTCATGTAACCGCACCCTGGGATGAATTACTGACCGGGCCAGGGGCCCTTGACAACCATGAGCCCGAAGGGGCCCTGGGCTTCAAGGCTGTGCCATCCAGTTTCTTATAGAGAACCCAACAACAATGAAAATAAATGTTTATCTATGTACTTTAACTTATTAAATTAAATTTAACTTATTATAAATTGACTTTATAATTAAATTACAGCACATTTAAATTGAACTTCTGAATGTTTTGCTTAATGTGTCAAAGGGTGATTTTATGGTGAGAAATATTTTTTTAATTATGTGATGCATTAAATACGTGTATGTTTTAGAGTTAATTAAAGAAATGTGTTTCACGCTACTTCATTTGATACAGTGCTGATTTTTTGCTGTGTTGATAATATTGGACTTCTATAAACCCTGTACAGATTATTTTTAGCGTAGCGCAGGCATTCGACGCAGAGCGAGAACCGTTTTAATATTCCTTATCATCTTAACTTCACCTTTCATAACTGTGTATGCCCAGCTAAGGGAAAGCACAGAAAAAATGTAGTAGGGGACACTTGGAGGTAACGGGCCCCGGGGCCCTTTGAAGTCATAATCTGTCCCTGACCACACCCCCACAAATCTACATCAGTTAGAGGTATGATTGATTTAGACCGCCCAAATGTATACGCTAGTGAGGTGGGCGTACCTATCAGTACAATTGCTTTGGAACCTGATAATCCAAATATGGTAAGTGGCGTTATATTTCCGATACAAACATGCACAGTGTCTGGAAATACAGCATTTTTTTAACCTTAAATCAAGTATACACATTGCATTACATCTAAAAAAACGATACTATTCGATTGAGCCATGTCATTGACCCCTTTAAGCAGTTGCCGCGTGGTCTTTTTAATCTACAGATTACAGGTATAATGATTTTGTTTATCAGTGGTAATATTTGTATATTTAATAAACTGTTTATGATATCTACTAGGCATATACAGTGATTTTCAAGTGTCGTTTCAAGTTTACACTGTCTGGATCATCCCCTATCTCCCATCTACTGCACAATGCGTCATTCACCATGTAGAACATAATAAATCTCCGAAACAAGAGGCTGATGTGCTTCAGCGGCTTCATAGTGAAGGGGGCGGGACTCTTCTGATTTTAAAGCGTATTTGAATTGAAAAGAACTTTGACAACAGGCTGAAGTGTAGCATGATGTCATAGAATTTCTAGATTTTTTTGAGCGCCTGTGCGAGACTGTCAGGTTTGAATGCATATATCTTTTAAATGCACATTTTATAAGCACTTTGAAACATATCAATTTATTGATGATAACATAATTTTAGTAAAATTATTTCAGTTTGTCTTTAATCCATCACTGTGAAACTGGGCAGTAGTATTGTAAAAAGCACAAGGACAACATTACAGTAATTGACCACTTTGAACTGTTTTGAACCACTTTTGAACTGTTACATTAAATTTTGACCTGTTACGGATTAAGGTGACTAACGTCCTTTTTTTTTGTATAAATGTATAGCCTCGTTAATATCAAATCAATTAATTTTTATTAAAAAAGATTACATGACATATTTTGGGTTTATGGGCTTTCAATCACTTGTCTCATTG
Organism: Triplophysa dalaica; assembly: GCF_015846415.1. NCBI lineage: Eukaryota > Metazoa > Chordata > Actinopteri > Cypriniformes > Nemacheilidae > Triplophysa > Triplophysa dalaica. The sequence goes on along the minus strand of NC_079554.1, from coordinate 4,158,742 downwards.
TGCGCCTATAAAAATATACTGTGTAAAAACAAACATTTACATAATCAGCAATTTTCCTGAAGAAAGTAAAATAAATAACGAACTATTTCTTATTTTAAGAATATTATGTCATTTTATTAGAAAATAAAACAAACGGTGTTTAGTGCAGAAATTACATGCTTCCTTTTTAAACCCTTGTTTGAAAACTTTTTTGCCCAATAAATATAATATATAAATAGTTTTACACATAATAAGTACACAAACGTTCTGTGTTACCACATAGACAGTCCCAAACCAGGAGATATTCCCAGACACAGAGAAAAGTAAGATATCTGGGCCAGAAACATAGAGGAGATTCACACAATCTAAACGTTTCTGCTCAAACACACACAAACACACACAAAGATTTATAGAATAGGGCAGGATTAGGTTTCTATGTCTGTTGTTGTATGATGAGTATTGAGTTGCTGTTTTATGTTGCTCAATGAACAGGAACTACTTCCATACAATTTAGCTCAAAGAACTCGCCCACCACACCTAAACCTGCATGTTTTTATGTGAGAAAAAAAGCAGAGGAAACATAAAAACAAAACGTCTTAGCCAAGACATCTATTCATAGAGCAAACCAGACCATAGTTTATTAAAACTAGTTTGTACAGTAATGGCACAAGCAAATTATACTGTGAATAAAATTTGAAAGAAAAAAAAAAGTGTAAAAAAATAGTAAGTATAATATCGCAATGCTTTAAAAATAGGCATAATTCTTTGGAGTGCTTTTTAGCAACCCTGATAGCATTTGGTGGAAAATATCTCCTTTGTAAAGACAAAGCACAAAACTTAGCTGTTTCTTTAAACAAAAGTAATCATGCATATCATAAATATACCTGTTTGACATTACTCTGTTCATTTGAATGTTCTTAGCTGAAGGATAAACAAGCACTTTACAAATGAACCAGAGGCATAGCAAGTTAGGCCCATATAAAATAACTTTTAACAGAACTGATTCGTCGATAAGTGACAGCGTAGTGCATTACTGGACATCCTTTGTGTATTTAAGTTTGTTTTTTAAACACTCAAATAGTAACAGCAGACCCAAAGGGAGCACTCAAACTCCCAAGCGCCAAAAACAGGGTGAAAGAGATGCAGTCACACGTGTTCTTACACACGGATTATAACATTTCTTTAATAAAACAGTTGTCAAACATTAAACATTTGGTAACTTACATCATGCTCTTTCACATATAAGGTGGACATCAAGCTTTGCCTCTGTCAATAGCTAATCCTACATTCGTTCATTGGATTGGATAGTAATCCTCGCCCTCCTTCATTTGTTTGGCCCCCTCATTCAGATTATTGACAAGCACAGTTGAGGTAGACGTCTGGGCGTCGGAACCATTGTATGTGTTTGGGAGAGGACCCACCCACTTTTTAAGACAAATTATATTGGACCCACTCACTTTTACATCTCTGATGAAGCGCATATGTCGCTCAATTTTCAGAGCGCCGGCAATTAAAGGAGTGATGATTACAATTACTTTAGTATTATTTAAAAAATGCACAAGCTTTTGTTGTATAAGATTGAATCGTATTGACATCATGTAAGTGTTAGAACTGAAAACACCCTTGTTACTGAGATTACATCTGTTATTAACGCCAGGTTCTGGAATGCACCTATCAATGACGACATTGATAGGTTGAACACCGGCTCCATAGAAAAATAATAACGACTACTTCACTAGCCCCGTCCACTGGTCCGCGCATGACAATTCTGAAGTGACACGGAAGTAGATAGAGCGAGCAATCTTTTGTTAGTAACACATTTTTGTACTATGCGTCACTATTGCTTTGTTAGAGATTGCTTGATGTGCCCTGAGCACTCTCGAAACGAGATTAAATAAATGTTTCAACAAGTTGGTATGATTTATTAGGGTCTTCATGAAATGTCTGGAACTTATTTTGCTTAAAAACTATCAATTCTGTGTCAACAAAACCCTTCTTGCCTCGTCAAAAACAGCTATACTCACAGCAACCCGTTTTGGTGCATGTCTCTTTAAATGATAATGAGTTACATCGCACCCCACACCCCTTCCGCCCGGCTTGTCAACACACGCGTAGTACAGCATGGCAATGGTTTAGCTAAATTTTATTTCCTGGATTCCTCTGCGGTTAGTTTCGTCTTAATGTCTCTGTAGACTAAAAATTCCGTCCCAGCAAACAACGCTTACATTGTGCGTGTATGTTTGCCTAAAATCCACGGATTGCGCACATGCAGAACTTTCATATACAGCGATGTCGCTTGTGAAAACAACAATGGCGAAGCGGGGTGGGTGGAACTGTGTAGAATAAGGGGCGGTAACATTATAATAAAATCTCCTTTGGACATCACAACCGGAGCGAAATTTGAACGGCTCGATTTCTCACATGCTTGCAGGGAAAGGCACACCAAAACAAACTTTCTTTTCTTATTGTTCACATTTTCTGGGTTGCTAGATGCACCGGGGACCGGCTTATAGCACTTAAACACAGAAAGTGGGGTTTTCATATGATGTCACCTTTATCATGTTTCTTCACGCATTTCAGCATGCCTGAGTGACATTTCGCTCTGGATGAAGGACCTGAACTGCTGAACAGCTGAACCTTGAAAAAAAAGAACTGCTTGTAATTCCGTCTGACCCTAAATTCCATCACAACTTCTCCATTCAACTTGGCTCATCAACCATCACATCTTCCAGAACGGCCAGAAACCTGGGAGTGGTGATCGATGATCAGCTAAACTTGAAGATCAGGTTGCCAGCACCACTCGGTCCTGTAGATTCATCCTCTACATACAATATCAGGGGAATTAGACCTTTCACATCAGAGCATGCTAATAAGGTCCTATTCCAGGCTCTTGTTCTGTCCAGACTGGACTATTGCAATGTGCTACTAGCTGGAATTCCAGCTTGCACGACCAAACCTCGACAGCATTGCAAAGGGGAAGCCAATTTCTGGAAAACTGTCCACTGAAAGTTAAGCTGTGAAAATATGTAAATATTCAAATTGGAAACTTAAAAAGTTTACCAAACAATGAATATTCTGTCACTGACTTATCCTTATGTTGGACCTGCATGACTTGCATGACATTTTGATTAGGAGTTAAAGGATATATATTTAAATTCCCTATAACTGTCTGGACCACTTTTAAAACTCTTGTTGTGTTCTTGTTTGCCCTGTGACTAGTTGTCTCAACAATATTTTGTTATAAAACACTCGATGTTGACAACTGGTGGCATTTTTTTATATAAAAATCTAACTCTCTTTAGATGAAGATAGTCAACCATATTTCAGATGGCATGAAAGTGAGTAAATTATGAAAAACTATTCTTTCAAATAGATAATAGTAATAACTTATTGAATATACTTCTTACATCATTTTATAATATTTTCTACAGATGCTATCAATTCACACCATGTGTATCTAGAGATCCCTTTTCTCCACCTCCTATAATCTTTATTTAACTCTATTATTTCCTCAGGCATCACCATGGAACCCCACCTCTTCTGGTCCATCGCTGTTAAAAGGGAAAGGAGAGCTTTATACATTGAGGGAAATAATTATTTGATCCCCTACTGATTTAGTTTGCCTGCTTACAAAAAAATGAAGAGTCTATCATTTTTATGGTAGGTTTATTTTAACTGATAGAAATTGAATATCATCCAAAAAAATCACATATAATTTGATTTGCATTTCAAGTCAGTGAAATAAGTATTTGATCCCCTACCAACAAGCAAGAATTCTGGCTCCACAGATTGGTAATGTGCCTATATGGACCACAGATTACTCCTGTCACTTTAAGAAAGTACTCCTGAATCAGCTTGTTATGTATATAAAAGATGCCTGCCAACAGAATCTGCATCTTCCATTTCCAAATCTCCAACACCATGGTCAAGACCAAATAGATTTCAAATGATGTCAGGGACAAGATTGTAGACCTGCACAAACCTCAAATAGGCTACAGACAGAAGCTTGGTGAGAAGGAGACAACTGTTGGTGCAATTATTTGGAAATAGAAGAAATACTAAATAAGTATGAATTGCACTCGTTCTGGAGTTCCCTTCTAGATTTCCCCAATGGGGTGAAAATGATCATGAGAAAGGTTAAAGATCAGCCCAGAACTTACAATGAAGAAGCTTGTTAATGATTTCAATACAGTTGGGACCACAGTAAGCAAGCAAACCATTGGTAACACGCTATGCCACAATAGATTTAAATCCTGAAGCACCAGAAAGGTCCTCCTTCCCAAGAAGACCCGTCTGGCTCATCTGAAGTTTGACATTTTACATCAAAATGATTCGGAAACGGTTTGGAGAAAGTGATGTGAAACCAAAATTGACTCCTGTTTTTGGAGGGAGAGAAATCCTGAATATGACCCCAAGGACACCATCCCGACAGAGCAGCAGAGTGTTGGAAACATTTTGCTTTAGGGCTTTTTTTCTGCTACGGGCATAGGATGACTTCATCGCATTGAGGGGCTGAGGGACGCTGAATATTCAATGCTGAATAACCCTGTTGCTTTCATTCAAGTTGGTCTGTTTAATGTTATAAGAGAAGCAATACTACACTCCCACCCATCCTAAAGATCTCTTCTAAGACTACTCACACACTATATAAACAGACATAGTAATATTTATCCAAGTTAATTTGTAAGCATCAGCTCTCTGAATATTCTGGATGTTATTTTACAGTTGTTTGGTAATACAATTCTCCAAAGTAAGAGAAAAATATACTAATTCAATCAAATAAACCAAAAAGTATGTATATTTAAAATGTAATGTAACTAAATATGCTATAATAATACGTTTCAAACATTGACTTAAAAATGCAAAAAAAAAGTTTGCGTTAAAGACTATGAAATCCCGGGATTTAATCTATTTACCCAAATGTATCTTTTAACATGACGCTACAGTTTTTTAGATTTACAAACTGCCTGTCTTCATTGTTCATTTCAGATTATTAGGACGCGCCTATTTTCAGAACGCGAGCTTTGATTGGCAGATTTAGATTTGAAGGCGCGCCTTCTCTTGAGGTTCTATTCTGATTGGCCAACTACGTGTATAGGTGACGTCATCGCGCGGAATGTCCATTCATCTTTGCAGTTGGGCGTTGCACACGGCATCTTATTGGCAACAAGGGAAATTTCTTCATTTTCTGCCCTGTCCGTAGCGGCACAGCCATAAATCTGGGCTATTTAATAGCTACATCTACGTTCAAGTGTTTTTATAGCGCTCAGCAAATTTCTTCACTGAGACTGGACTTCGATTGCTTTCTGCGTTAACTTTTGAGAGCGCGTTCAGTCTAGATAGTCTTTCATTTCCAGAAAGAGATTTGTTGGTCTTTGTTCTGAATTGGGATCTGTTGAGTTCTTTGTTGGAGTGAAACATGGGAGCGCAATTCTCTAAGACAGCTGCAAATGGAGAGACTGTGGCAGAAAAACCCGGAGAGGCTGCAGCTTCACCATCTAAAACCAACGGGCAGGTAAAAAACCATGTTTTGTTATAGCGTTGATAACATTTCATTTGTATATTTAGCGCATGCTTTGCGCTAAGTTCTGTTGGACAAATATCCAGCCAATAAAAACGTAAAAAATCCGTTGAACAAACAATCTTATGCATTTCAGTGCAGTAACTTTAGTATTCGAATGAGCTCGAGCAATATTTTAGCGTTCAAGTGTTAAAATGCGTTTACGTCGGCTTTGATAATATGTTTTTCCGTGCTTTAGATTATACTCTCTGTTACCATACAAAATGTTTTTTTGACGTATTGCTTTACGTTGTTTAGTATTCTGTTTTTGGCGGTTTTGCAAAGGAAATATGTTATTGTTAGACTAACAATGACTCGCCACGCCTTTGGTCTCAATTGCGCGGAAGATGCTGCACTATCAATGCAGGTTCTGCGACGACGAAAAATATATAAATGAATAATGAGTGGAAAGTAGACCTTTAACGCTTTTTAGGTTTGTTCGATTAAATATTAAAATGAGTTGATGCACTGTAATAAACACGAGCATCAGCTGGCACAAGATTCTTGTTGGCGCTTCAGATTTTCAGAAGCGGTTTTGATCGGAGACACAGCGCCCTCTGGCGGTTTCGACGTGTCTTAACTGGTATCAGCGGGAAGCTTTGCGTGTTAAGAAAAAACAGCATCGCAGCGTGATGTAGTGGAATAAAGCATATTACAGAAAGGCATAACAAACCCTTGAGCGCAATAATTGTTTGGATCTGTGTTTTTTGCTGCCGTGCAGGATTGGAAATGTGGGGAACGTGGGAGGAACCAGCCCAGGGAAGGGAAAAAAATCGAGGGGGGTGGAGTTCCACCTAAAAATGTAGAAACGCTAGGCACATTTAAATTTTTTGTCATGTTATGCATAGTTGCTTCAAAAATATAAAATTTGTTTGCGGCTTCAGTCCCCTAAATATGAATCATCCGTTTGCACCACTGTAAAGGTATATCAGTTTTTAATATCACAGTGATTGCTGGAAGTTTTCTCACAGTTTACTCCCTTATTGCTATTTATTTGTTAAAACAGCTTCAGTGTTGTCTTTTTAATATAACCTCTGTAGAAATAATATAAAATGTAAAAGTAACCATCTTTTTCAAACTTTCCAAATGCCACAGAACACAGCTAGCCTAAAACTCTAAAGAACCATTATAAATCAATGTATTTTCTACCAAAGTTTTCTGCGCTGGCATATTGTAGTCGAGATACTTTTACATGTAATGTCTGTTTTATTATACTCATATATTCAGCCTCTAATATACAGACAAGTGGTTGTATCTGCACATACAGTGTTGTAAATTTTAACAGGCTGAAGCTAATGTTCATTGTCCATATATTGTATAATGTCTAAATAGTACTCATGTTTAGTGCATGTCAAGCTTCATGTTGGCTATGTAATAATCTCAGTGTTTTGCTTTAGGAAAATGGCCATGTGAAGGTGAATGGGGATGCATCTCCATCAGCTGCTGAGGGCAAAGAGGAGGTTCAAGCCAATGGCAGCACTGAAACCGAAGAGGCACCGAAAGAAGAGAAAGAAAAAGCTGAGGATTCTTCTGCTGAAAAGAGCCCAGATGGAGAAAAAGAAAAAAACGGACCAGTTGCTTCCACTGAAGAGGAGGCTGCAAAAGCTGAGGATGGTGCCACTCCCTCTACAAGCAATGATACACCCAAGAAAAAGAAGAAGCATTTCTCCTTCAAGAAATCCTTCAAGTTAAGTGGTTTTTCTTTCAAAAAAGCCAAAAAGGAAACAGGAGAAGGACAGGGCGGTGAGGAGGGCGCCGTCAGTGACGAGGCAAAAACAGAGGGAGCTGAAGCTGCAGAATGCGATATGTCTAAAGAGACCAAACCAGTAGAGGAGTCGGCGCCTGCCACGGACAGTCCAGTGAACCCAAACCTGAGGTGACGCCAGTGGAGAAGCCAGAAGAGGAGCCCAAGGCTTCTAGTCCTGGCACAGAGGAGCCCAAAGATGAAGTGAACCCATCAGAGCCAGCGATCGCTGAACCCACTCTTTCTCCAACTGAAGCACCTGCACCAGAGGAAACCGCTCCTGCTGCACAGGAAGTGGAATCCAGTCCAGCTCCCCCTGTGGAATCCACTGCCGAGTAACTAACACAATGCACACCAATAGAAAATGGGGAAATTGTTTAGTCAAAAAACATTCCCTGTTGCCCGTTAAAGTGGTACCTGGACAGGAGCCTTTGGAGAACTTTGTTCGCAACCAGGGATATTACATTTTTTGGTAACAATGTTACAATAAGGTTCTATTTGTTTCAGTAAGTGCATTAATTAACATAAACTAATAATGAGCAATATAGCATAACGATTAATTTCAGATCTAAAGATTAATTTCAGCATTTATTCATCTTTTTAATGTTGAACATTGGCAATTGTTCATGTTAGTTCTGGAGCATTTACTAATGTTTAAAGTTAAACATTTGATTTTTAAAATGTATTAGTAAATGCTGAAATCAACATGAACTCACACCGTGTCGACACGGGACGCCACCGATGCGACATGACAACCTGCTTGTTCTTAATGGGTTTCTCGTGCCGCATCCAGTGTGGACAATTTTTTTAATTATGATGGGTTCTAATGCGTTTCTAATGTCTTTTGGTGAAGCGCGTCATGTCCGTTGTAGACAAGTGTAAGATGAATAAATGCTGTAGAAGAATTAGTAGTTAGTTCATGTTAGCTAATAAATTAACTAGCTGTTAACAAATATAAACTTATTGTTACCATTTTGTACTCACCTTCCCTTCTCAATCTCACTTCACCCTTTTCTCAAGTCATTTCTCAAGCTGTGAGTGCGGTGTTTTTTGCATCAGTATTACCTGTTTTTATTTTTGCATTTTTAAATAAATAAAGTTTGGGTATAGACATGCCCATGGATTAAGGGGGCTAGGGAACAGGAGTTTTTATACTTTGGTGCCTCGGAATTATACAACTGGGAACAAACTACCACATAAAGAGTAGTCCAAAAACAAACAACCATCCAACAACCAATTTACATACCACGATTTCTTGAACTCTGAATACATGCTAATATAATTCCCAGTGCTAGGTTTTGAACAACATTTTAGAAAGATCTTAGAAATGTTCCACTTCTCTTTAGCTTAAACTGTCAGTGATTTCCATAGAAAACAGTTGTATAGGTTTCATGGTGTACTGCCATTTCTGAGTTTAATACAGTGTAAGTATGTATAGGAGGGATGTTTTAACTGTGATTATTGTACAAATTAAATCGTGATCTTCAGAAGCACATGCAGCGCTTGTATCACCAAGCTTGTGTTTGTAAGATAAAATCATCCGAAAGACCTTTTTGAAGCGATTTTTGAACTGAAACTGTCACAGTTTCTGTGTCCTGGTTCCTGTTTACACAATGTGGTTTGATTACAATTGATGATGCTTTTTGAGCGGTCCTTGACCAAATTAAGGAATCTATCACATGCAATATTTGTGTAGCTTCTTGATTTTTTTCTTTGTAAATACTGGAAAAGCTTTGACCTTTTTGGTTTAGAGATGGATCGTAACTTGACTTAAAAAATTGCTTTGCTGAAGGTGTTCTAATTTTCTGTGAGCACACTAAACGCAAAAATAAATGTGAATTATCTTTGAAAACTGTTTGTCTTATTTATCAGGAAACTGTCTCATATCCATTTACATTCTGCTACATTCTGCTTTCTCCCAAAGTCTCAAAGAGTAAGAAACTTATAAGCTAAAAGCTACTTTAATAAGAGCCAATTTAAAATTATTTTCAGTTTTTCTGAATATACTATTTTGTGTTTTGGAGTTTTCATTTAATTCTGTCCAACAAAACTGCAAAGTTATAAGTTCTAATGAGTTTTTTTCTTATATAGTGGTGACAATCTGTCTAATTTTCTTCATTATTTCTCTGTGACATGAGAGCATATTATGAACTTGAAAAACATTGTCTCCTCCAGTATCTTTCTGTGAGATATTTATAGACAAAACTTACTGAGACAGGGCAAAATGTTACAGGCCAGAAAAGTTACAGGTCGGTCCACTCTTTCTTTTCCATAAACTGCGTCAATTACAACATGACCTCACTATCTTACATTTTTTTTTAGATTATTATTACTATTATTAATATTAAGACACAAATTAACAAGACAACATTATGACAATTTATGGCTCTTACAAATTACACTCTTTTATCATAATCAGAGGAACAGATAAAACTACATATGCACAAAACTACATAAGTTACATATTGTAACTTAAGGTAACCGAGATGGGTTAAACTCCAATATACAGTAGCCAACCTTACCCGTTCTTGTCTAAGGACAACTTTAATTAACTTTTTTGATCCACTTCAAATGTTGACTACTGTATAATCCAAAAATGAAACGAATGTAAATTCACAATTATTCAGCAAAGTACAATGCAATGTACGTAGAATGCATGTACTGTATCCTCAAGTAAAATACTCAAGAGAATAAATCCAACTTGCTTAGCGAATACCTAACAGTAACAGGATTGATAGTGTAAGACATGTTTTTTGCTTTTGTGTTAAAATTGAGCCCTACACTCAGTTAAACTTGGATAACTTAAAAAATTAAAACTGAAGTACTAACCATAACATTGATGAAAATATGACTAGTTTAATATTTTGACAAAAAAAAGAAAGCATCGATGCCCTCCATCTTCCCTTACTGAAAATCACATGAAATTTTTTTGCTGTTTAACTGAAATCAACGAGCCAACTCAATAAATATCATTAAACGTGATAAACTTTTGAAAATACAACGTTACATTCATTTATTTGCAGACACACATTGCTAGACAATTCAGTTCTGTTTCAGTTCTATTTATTTTTATAACGCTTTTTGCAATGTTGCACTGTTTCAAAGCAGTTTACAGGAAACAAAGAAAAATAGAAAGAGGTAGAACAGAAAACAGTACATAGTATTATAGAAAGAGTAAGACCATTAAAATACAACAATGTTTAAGGAATTTACAGAACCCATAGCTGATCTAATTTTAGCACTCTCTCGGTAAGCATGATGACACGGCACAGTGTCGAGGAACCAAAACTCAATGATGAATACATTAAAAAAAACCTAGCAAGAAACCAGACAGACATGTCTCTTCTGACATGTTACAGTGGCACTCAGAAACTTTGATGAAAAGTTAAAGAGTTAATGTTTAGTCTGATTATGTGACCAAAAACAGACAGCAGAGGACTATGTAGGTATGGATAATAATAAAGATATATTGTTATTGTTGGATATAAGGCTGGGGTTAAGTTGACATGCAGCTGTAAAGTTACTTTTAGTCAGTAGAATGTCTTTGCACATGCCTGATGAAAGGAAAGAATAAGCTTCAGTCACCAGCAAGAGTGCCCTTATGCTCCACAAGAGGGCACTCTCCCTTTATAACCTGGACTTTTACTATACTGTACACTGAACGTCCCATAATCCATTGCTGGACTCATTATGTTGATCACCATCACATGTCTTATTAACCTGCTCCTCTGCTCCAAGAAATAATAGATGTGGAAATCCAGTTAAGCAAGTCAGAAATAACGGTGTTAGTATAGAAAAAAGCGATGGAAGAAGGGCAAGTGATATGGAATAATGATAAAAAGAATGAACAAGAAAGGTTTGATATGATAGAAGAAATGAAGAAGGATGGAGTCCAACAAATAGATTTTGAGAGTCTGATACGATGGGCAAGTGAGAAAAATAGTAGAATTTTCTTTGATTTTTATAAGGTAGACTGTGTTAAAAGATAGGATATAGATTAGAACTCTGCTCCACACCCCAGAGCAGGAGGTAGTTTTAATGTACCTATTACGTTGGATGCCAGCCGCCGTTAAAAACCAAGAAGAAGATAGTCATTGCGAAGTCTTGTTGGTTGTGGTATTTCGGATCTGAGAGCTATTTCATGAAACAAGATAAGAGAATAAGCCTGTTTTATTTTGGTTAGTTAGGCCTATTGTCGGTGGATTTCAGTTTCATAAAGCAAACTTAAAATAGTTTAAACTCCGTTATTATAGCAACTTATGCTGGGAAACTAGCCTGGTCCGGAGCAGGCTAACTGTCAGGGGCGAGTATAGTCCAGCCGGGTGCGTTTACGTGCTGCCCGCATGATGTAATTTTCATCATCAGGAGGGTCTGCAGTCGTCTGCAACAGGGCATGTATGAACAAACAGCCGAGTCCACTCGGTGACGTACTGCGTAGAGTTTGTGAAGTTGACGTCACACCTTATGTTTCATGTTGTAGTGGCTCCACCATCTTGGCAGAATCAAACCCCACTGCTATTATTGTTTTGATATGTACCGATACTTGTCTTGTTTGATATATGGAGAAATCGGAAGTGCGAGAACAAAGGGCTTTTCCTGAACGACCTTGCGTTATGCTATTGTAGTTTTTAACACAACAAGAACATCCTACCATATTTATAATTCCTAACCAAACAGCACTGCATTGAACGCCCTAATAGCGATCCCCCAAGATGGCACAATATTCAACACGCCGTGACGTAGCTTCACATTCTCTATAAAGGGGCCATTCACATTTTGTGTCTTTTGCGCCCGTATATTCGTTATTTCAAATGTAGACGTGCGCATATAGGGAGCAACGTGGTTGCAATGCACAATGCAGTATGACCCTACCATTTTTCATGGCATGCCGGCGCTGCATTGAGGTAAAGATAGTTCAACTTTTCAGATTACTGCATGCACACCGCAGGTCATGTGACAAGAAGCAACCAATATAGTCAAGCTCTGTGACAATGGAGACACCGATGATCAGAGCCTAAATAAATCTTGTTGCAGAATTATTGCAAGTGTTTTTCAGTGCATATAACCCATATATCATTTGTTTACCTCCTCGTCTCATGCAATGACAGATGAAAGGAGAGCGCAAACTCAAAGGCGCTTTGGAGTACTTCAGAACGGTTTAAGATGTGATATGTTAATCATCCCTAAAGCGTCAATCTAGTCTGCATGAAGCACACTTTGTTATCAAGAAATCAGCAAACGATATAAAGTTGTTTTGAGTTATGTTCTTTTCGATATAAATTACACTGATCTCAACACATTTTCTTCAAGTATTGTCTCTGATTCAGCAGTCTTCTCCACAGTTTAAATAAAGTTACCCACATCCCTCTTTACCCTATAAGGCCCAAAGTTGTTATATTAAATATTTACATGTTTCCCGCCAAGGGCACATTTTCAGTATTAGGTCCTATTGTTCACCCTTGCAATGCTATTAGATGATAGATTTTGTTTTATAGGTGTCCTTACCTGGCCATGAACTCACACAACTCGTGAACTTGCCTTGAAGCAAATCATCTTCTTTTACTGGACCACATAATTCAACATTCAAGTAAGTTAAGTGCCCATAGTATTGTTCTCTGTGCTTTGCAACATGTACAGAACATGCAAATATTATTGTACAGCTGAAAGTTTTGATTATATTAGATTTTGAGCTTGTAATTTTACAACATTGGGTCAGAGGGGTAGCAACATTTGCCGGTGCACCTTGCACATTACATGGATGAATTGTACTGCTCTCCTATTCCACAAGAAGCAAATACAAGTATGAACATACTGTTTTTGATTAATCACAATTTAAAATATATGTTTTTGATAGTTTCAATTAAAATGTAATGATTATTAATTAGATTCAAATTGAATTAGAGATTAAATAGTTTGGAAGTATTTGTGTACCAATTTAAAAAAAACTACCAGTGTCTAGTTTTATTTATTTTCATTATTTTTCTGGTCTTTGCTTGTTTGAACAAAATATCCGCTTGCTGCATGAAAGTCAGGTGATAATGTTCAGGAATGTGGGGCTATTAGCAGGGCAATTAGGGCACAATAAAATACCCAGACAGCATTGTGAGAATAATGTGGAATGTGTAAATTTTATGAAATGTGTCAATTGCATTTACAGTGATTGGACTAGAAACTAATTGTTTTTATTTATTTCAGAATGCCACCAGCCAGGAAAGACCATCTTGTTGTCACGGTTGTTCTCTGTTTTGGTTTGTTTTTGCCTTTTGTGACTGAGGTCTTTATTAGTTAATTAGTCTCTATTCTGTTTCCCTTGATTGTGTTTCCCCATGTATTTAAGACCTGCGTGTTCCTCAGTTCCTTGTTTGGAATTGTTTATGTGAACATGTTTCCTGTTCTCCTGCTTCCGTGTTTGTTTTATAGTCATCAATTAACCATCTGGATTTACGTGTTTGTGGTGCATCTTCATTCCTCCTCCGTGTCAACCCGTCACACATGTATACAATGTTTATGGTGTCAATAATGCTTTAGGAATGGCAAGAGAACTGTTTTTGGGACTATCACAACTGAAGATGCCTGCAAAAAGAGCTATATACTCTACATGAAAAAGATGTACAACTAAGTTCACCGGGTTTTGTAAATACAGTGTAAGTATATTCTTTTAATACATTTTTTTTAATAAAATTATGACTTATGATGATCATTCTTTAATGAATATTAATGTGTGGACATATACAGCCCAGTCCCAGCTTCCAATCCTACAAAATGTCCATTAAAACATATAAACTAAAATGTTGAAAATGCAAAAACTGTTTTATTTCTGCATTATAGGACTCCAACAGCAACATTTAAAGGGTGAAACATATTTTCACTCTATAAATATATCTGGGTCATACAAGGTTAATAGACTTGTTTGCTTGGGCCTGTATTTTCTTCACCCAGATGATTTGGATGCAGACTGTATCATCACTAATGTAGAGGCAAAATGGCTTGGCTCAACCCATGACTGCAGAATATTTTGGGCCTCTTCTCTTTCCCAGCAACTGGCACAAGATAGGTAATTCATGCCTAAATTACGTCTTTAAAAACACATTATCAGATTTCTCATTATAGTTTTTAGGGTAACACTTTCTTTTAAGCATGTATGTATAATGCATTATAAAAGTAGTTTTAAAATAATAATTATCACAGTAACTACATTATAATAATTTACACAGGTATGAAATGACTTGAGGGGGAGCAAATGATGACAGAATTATCAATTTTAGTGTACTGTCACTATGAAGGTTCAAGGTGTAAGGATTTACTGACAGAAATTCAATATAATATACATGTCTTCAGAGGTGTAAATCCGTTTAACTGAAATACAACTCAATTCCAACTCAATAAACTTCATGAAATGCAATAGAACTTTTGTTAGGGTGGTTTTTCCGTCCAGGGATTAGACTAGTCCAAGACTAAAATAAATGTAAGAGCTGTCCAAACTGAAAAACACCTTGCACTGACATTTCTTAAAATACATACTTTGTGCCGTCTCAAAATGCACTAATGTTTGGCATGTTTGTTAAAATTTATAATACATATTTATAATATATTTAACAAAATAAACTAAGGCCTAGTCCTGTTTAAAACTAAAACATGTATCCCTAATGTTTAGTTTCTGGCAAATAGTTAACTGCTAGTTGTATAACTAACAAATTTAGCTACAGCATACCCTATGCGTTCAAAAGTTAACATTGTGTGGAAAATAACCTTGTTCCCCAGTCTCTGATTTGGGCATACGTGAGATATTTTTATACACAATCCCAAATCATAATCCACACTAACAAAAGACAGTAGTTTTTTAATCTTATGTGTTATGCAGTGAAATGCAAGCATTTCTGATGGTTGTTTCTGTTCAGTCCGCTGGTTTAATTGTGTTAACAGCTGTCGTCAGTGTTTTTGTTTGGCAATGGCTGCAGGTATGTGTTAAAATATAAAAACGGAGACTGTATTCTGTCGATTGTGGCACTAAACAACACTTCGAGATGATATTTAAAACTCCTTATGTAGCCGAATCCGTGCTGGTTTGTATTGGCCGCCTCCAGTTCTTCCTTTGTTTTGCCTCCAGATAATACCGTGACGTCGGCTGTAAAGGAGTCAATACTGATTCTCGACCTCAGGAGCTAGGGAGCTGATTGAGACAAAGGAAATGTCACGTTTACGTTGCTGATGGTGTAGAAATACACAGAATCATAGCTGAAATGGTTATAGCTGTTTTATCGTGAATAAAGCACAGCTAGTTATCAATCAGAATCTAGGACTGGAACTTACTGTTCCACACTGTTTCATTTAGATTTGAAAGAATGATTTCCAGTACATAGGCGAAAAAATGCCTGTATCAGTATCAGCATATCAGATATTAGCACAAATCCAATCTTAGGAATTTTAATCAAAGTACAAAGCATGTGTACAAAGAATCCTTAGATGCCTTTAGCTCCTCTTGTTTATAATTTGGTCCACTGTCTCCATTTGTCTAACCATTAGTGAAGAACATGGGTGTTGTATTTGATGGCTCTCTTAAATTTGACTAACAGGTTACTTCTGTGGTCAAAACCAGTTTTTTCCATCTTGAGTCCTAGCTAAGGTAAAAACATTCCTTTCTTTTATGGACTTTGAAAAAGTGATTCATGCCTTTGTTTCAACAAGATTGCACAACTGTAACTCCCTTTATATGGGCATCAATCAGTCGCCTTTGGCCCGTCTTCAGATGGTACAAAATGCTGCTGCCAGGCTTCTTACAGGTGTTCGAAGAAGAGAACACATTACTTCACGTTTAATTTCTCTGCACTGGCTTTCAGTCCGTTTCAGAATTGATTTGAAAGTTTTGCTATTGGTTTTTAAATGTTTGAATGGTGTAGCACCTGATTTTTTTGTGATCTACTTTCCATTCACAATCCAGTAAGGTCTCTGAGGTCATCCAACCAGAGACAGCTAAATGTTCCACGGGCTATAGGTTGAAACTGAGAGGTGACCGTGCTTTTTCCATTGCTGCACCGAAGCTCTGGAACAGTTACCTGTTTACATTAGAACTGCTTCTATGGTATATGATTTTAAGGGAAAGCTCAAAACATATCTACTTTCCTCAGAATTTAGCTAATATGTGTATTTAATGATTCCAAGCGTGTGAAATTTGTCATTTTGTCATTGTTTTTATTGAAGGTTTTAGATATTTTTTTCAGCATCTTGGTCAACAATTGTTGTTCTTAATGGTGCTATACAAATAAAGTTGAACTTCCGGTCGGTGTTTGTTTATCAGTCTGGCTTTATATCAATATTCTTTTTTATAATTATTATTTAATTTTATTGTATGCTATTTTATTAAATAAACAGTATGTTAAATGGGTTGTGTAACTTTGTCGCATTTCATTTAAGTCAAGTAATTGCTGTTCTAATGGCAACCCAAAAAAGATTAGCTATACATGCTATACGCCGAAGTTAAGTTTGGGCCACAGAAGTGTGCATTGTTGCTTTGAAACCATCTGTAAAAGGTTTCCATAGTGACAGATATTAAACTATATATTTATATTTTATGTAGTATGGAGACACGCCACAAACATTTAAGAAAAAAATATATATTTTTTTCACCATAAAGAGTGCAAGTTGCAGTAAATAACACTTAATAATCAGTAAAAAATGAACTGGTGTAGTTTGTCATTCAATTGACTTCAATCTCAGCAGAGTTGTATTCTGTGTTTGATGCATGTAAATAATTTGCCCCTGAAAAAGTCCACAATCATGGCATATACAAATGTCAACCAACTTATTAGTTTTAACAGAATAGTTGCAAGCTAAAACATATTGATCCTCACATCCGTATGCATTTCATCAACAAGTGTTAATATTATTGCCTGGTACAACACATTAGCATTAATTCGATACTATTTCTTTAACATATTAAAGTCTAAAAAGAAACTGAATTACAAAGTTTTATAAATGAAGGGGAAACTTGTACAATTCATTTTGCCTAGGGGAGGAATATAAACCCTTACACCGTGTCTACACCGGATGTGGCGCGATTGCGACTCTACAAGAGAACGAATTAGAACCCATTATAATTTAAAATTTTGTCCACACCGGAGGTGGTGCAGTGCGACAATCCCATTAGAACAAGCCATTTGTTGAGTCCATTGTAAACACGGTGTTAACCTAATAGTTCATCCAAAAATGAAAATTCTGTCATCATTTCACACCTGCATGACTTTCTTCTGCAGAACAACATATTTAGAAAAATGTTGGTAACTGAAAAACGGCAGTGCCTATTGGTTTTGTTTCTATACAATAGAAGTGAATGGGTTCCGTCATTGTTCTGTTACCAATATCTTCAGAAAATCTTTTGTGTTTGTAAATAACTACAGATTTTTAGATTTTTGGACAGCCGTCACTTTAAACAGTACATTTTACATACAGGCCCGGTTTCAAAGACAAGGCTAAGGGCTGAATGTTTGTGAATGTTTGACCTGTCTTAATTAATTATAACTTGCCCAGAAATGTCTTAAAATATATCTGTGCCATTGTTTTGTTTCGAGATGCACACAGTACTGTGCATATAAAAGTGACATAAATATCTACATTCAAAGAAGGCATAGTCCTCGCTTAAGCTAAACTGTGTCTGTGAAACCGGGCCACAAGGTTTTAAAATACATTTTTACATTCATCAGAATCGGCACAGTTAGCACAGCAAAAAAAAATATATTCACTTGTTTATGCTTAAAATTCACATGCTTTTTCTTTTTATAGAAAAAACATTCTAAATTTTGAAGTCTGTAATTAGTAAAATGAGTAAAATAGTAAATAAAGCTCTATCAGAATGATCTGATAATCATAGTTTTCATAGCAAATTTCAGTTCAGTCTTTAGGTCTACTGTCATTCTGAGGTGAAGTGTGACTCATTATTTATCTGCTTAAAGCAGGTTAATCAGGCTGCGCTTCTACTAGTTTCCATACGTGACTCTTCAATAGTATCTGCCCAATACATTCCTTACATTCATCTGTAATGATATGATCACAGCTGAGTTTCACAGCATTAAAAACAGTTAAGCATGCTAAATCAAAAATTAAAAGGAATAGTTCAGAATACATATTCGATTTAACTTATGTAGTTTAACGATGTAGTTTACATGCTAGAACGGAATTATTGTTCCATTAAACATCTTTATAGTTTAGTTTAAATTTTAATCTAAACATTTCAAGTGTGATTCCCTTAGTAGCGGTTAGCGTCATCGTAAGAGCTGACATCTACTTCAAAAAAGTCCTCCAGTTTCCATTGCAGTGTTTCAAAGGTGGGTCTTTCCGCTGGGACCTCCTTCCAGCATTCGGTCATGATCTCATACAAATAATTTGGGCAGTTAACGGGGCATGGCATCCTGTAGCCAGTGGACAATTTTTTTATCACCTGATTGTTTGTCATAGCTGTTGATAAAAAAGTAAAAATCAATGTTAGTGTGCGAAAGTAGCTATAGTCTTTTCAAATTGTTCTCATGGTGATATTTTTCTAAATATCTAACAATCTAAAGCTATTATTGGACAAATCTTCCTGAAATTAAATTAAAGGGATAGATTACCTAAAGTATTTAAATTCTGTCATCATTTACCCTTGTTATTTTTAAACCAGTATGACTTTCCAACTTTTGCACAACACAAGAACATATTGAAGAGTGTTGGTGACCAAACAACAGCAGTACCTATTCACTTCTATTGTATGGGCACAAAACCAATGAAAGGTCAAATGGTACTGTCGTTGTTCGGTTACAAACATTCTTCAAAATATCTCTTGTTATGTTCTGCAGAAGATAGAAAGTCATACAAGTCAAACTTACCCTTTAACATTACATGACATGTTTCATGACATATGCAGGTTGATTCACAGACTTATTTTACATCCTGATAAAAGCATATATGCTATGTTAGTACATTTTAATTATACTATAGTTAGTGTTTCAATCCTCAATTAGAAATAAAAAGTATCATTCCTAAAACATCAATGACATACCTGGGTAAGGCATTTGTCCAAAAGTGAAAATTTCATACAGCAAAATACCAAAAGACCAGACATCAGATTTAATGGTAAATTTGCTATCCTGAATGGCCTCAGGTGCAGTCCATTTCACTGGAAACTTGGTTCCAGCTTTGGCCTCATAAATGTTTTCATCACTGTTCTCACTTTCCATCTAAAAAAGCATATGCATTCAAGAATTATTTTTTTGTATTTATTTACACAACATCTTTGCAAACAGAAAATATGAAGCTGTGTCACGCCAGGGGGTTCTGCGATAGAAGGATCACAATCTACTGTGGAATTGTTTTGGTAGCCACCTCTAGAATATGTTTTGTTTGCTTAAAGGAGCCAGTCTTTTACTTTTTTGAGGCTTTGATTATGTTTAACAATGGATGTTCATGTTTCTAATAAAAAAAACGCTTTATATTTTACATATTTCAAGTCTATTGTTCACCGCTGTCCCTCTTCTCATTAAAGAACTGGATTTCTTCCGGTCGTTATAAAGTCCCTCCTTCTGAAATGCTCTGATTGGTAAAGCTGACCCAGTCTGTCGTGATTGGTACCTCACATAGAGTGTGTGTGAAAATGTCCCACCCATACCATATCTGCCTCTCAGTGCCATTTATTCATTAACTTTGGCTTGGAGCAATAAACAGTAACAATGCCGTCAACTTCATCAGTTAAAACATGCAAATCGATCAAAGTGTAATGGAGGTCTGCTAGTGCATCTGCAAATGTCAATCTTTGTAAGAGATCACACATTTCTTTCCTACTATGGCGAGGGAAATGACACCGGACAGAATGGCGTCAGACCGGTTATATTAATTAAAACTATTAACAGAAGCGTTAGTTTTGCCTTTTTATATTGGACCAGAGTTGGATAATAAAACAAGCAGATTGACAAGGAGACATTTGCAAGAATGTCTTCAAAGGATGTTTCATAGAAGTGTTTAAGAGGTAACCGCACACACACACAATATCAGTGTATTACACGGAACAGCTTTCACAGGCGATGTTAGAACTCATGAAGCTGTTATTTGACCATGCGTTATCTTAGAATGTGTGTAGCTGAATTCTTATAACCAGCTATAGGACTGTGATGAAAGTTAAAGTAGTTTAGCGCGTAGCTCAGTCAAATGTTTACGATCTCTGATAACCAAACACCACTCCAGCGGCTCTTCCTCTTCTCTATGGAAGACCTTTTGCGTATTCCTTATGGGCGGAGGTTATTAAAATCACTCGGAATAGTGACATCATGTACCCGGGAAGAAGAGGGCTGTAGTCCGATCCAGCCATTCTTTAAAAGGAGTCCTTGAAAAGTGAATTCTGTTAAAGACAATATCTCGCTTGGCATTGAACTTTGAGCTTTATCATTTTGCAGGTTTTATTAATTCTCAAACAGCAACATTTCACACTTACTAAAGGTTGAAAAATGGGATCGCAGGGAACCTGCTCTTTAAAGCATTTAAATCTTGATGGAGGAAGAATTATATAAAGAAGGAAATTAGCAAGAACATGTGCTTAACTGGGACAAACTGAATGTCAATGCCAAACTATATATAGACAAATTAAAGGTTTCTGGCCAGGGCTTAAAAAAACAAAAAAGTCACTCATTTGAATGTTTCTGTTCTTGTGTTCCTTCTAAAACATGAGCAAAGGACAAAACCAAGATGGACATATGACAGACTTTTTCTGTGGCAGATACACTTTGGTAGGGTTTGTTTGAATTTCGTTTCGTCATACAGGACAGAATTCCTTAAAACACTGCATGCGTATCAATCAAACAGGGGGGGGGGGGGATTCCGAACAACACCACCATAGTACAATGCATCATTTGAGAAACTACCTACCTAGTCACTACCGATTGGTACAGTCACAACTTAACAATAACACAAAGTAACGTTTTGGTTACAAATCCAATAATTTTTTTGGGTTGTCAGATTACGTCGCAGTTACATAACAATCAAATATTACGGTTAGTTGGGATGTTTATCATGACATTTGCGGTTACACATGACTTCCCAATGATTTGTTTTCTATGAGCATGCATTTAGTTGCGTTCACGTAATACCTTAATTATGAGAATCTGCCTTGCAAAGAGCTTTCTCATGCTCCCAGAACTCATCAAGCTGTGAACTCAGAAGTTTCTGAGACCTCCTGCTTGTTGGTTGAGGTGTCAATTAAGAAATTAAACAAATTAAATCAAGTTTTAAACTAAAATCAAGCAAAGCATTCACAGGTAGCTAGAGATCTTACCAGGTCATACATGTTTGACCTAAGAACACCAATTTTCACATCTTTACACTGGTTACCAGTTAAATTCAGTTTTGACTACAAAATACTGCTACGCATGTATAAAGTCTTAAACAGTTTAGCTCCTACAGATTTAACAGAGCTTTTAAAAGGCTACGATCAATCACCTCCTTAAGATCGAAAAACTCTGGACTTTTAGTAGTGCCTAGGATAGCACAATTCCAAAAGTGGATTGTATGTTTTATAGACAAATGATAGGTGTACATATTCTCATGCACAAAAAGTATTTAAGAACAACATCCCGACAGGTATACATGTAAAATCAGTTTAAATGCCATCTAGCAATGAATGTCTTTCGTTAATTTGAACACAGGCATAGGTGCGGGAACGTATTATGAGTAGGGGATGCTGTATCTTTTTTTTGCCAGGGCTTAAGCGGGGTTTGAATTTTAGTGCGGAGTTGCGCATTCTTTATATCATCCCCGTAAATCTAGCTTTAATACAGCGGGAAATTTATGCATCGTTTGTATTTGCAATATCCTGATCAAGTAATGAAATAAACCCACTGACGCAATCAAAATTAAATCAAAACGCGAAACAGTCTGTCTTATTCTAGAATTTAATTCCACAGTCAGTGCTGCACCGGCCCCCTCTGACCATGTCTAAAATACGTTTTCATTTGAACCTTTCGGTCAGCCCTGTTGAGCACCTCCGTATTTCTCACGGTCCTTGTGCCTGTCTCACGCTGACCACGTCACACACCGGAATTTACAGGGAGTTTATTTACTAAACATTCAAAGGCCACGTGTTTTTAAAGCAATACAGAATAAAAAAATAGTACAAAATGGAGCCGACCCTGAACTTCAGCTCTCTCATGCAGAAATTACGTCCGCCGGTGCGCAATACCCGTGATGTGAATTCTAGATGCGACGCGGTGCAATTAAGATACAGTATAAAAAACAAATGCATAAATAAATGTTATATGTATGCCTATAGTCAAAGCACAATCTGCTGTACGAAACTACAAGCTGTGTGGTGGGAACTTAACATCAACCTGTAATAAACCATGGGCAAACCATTCACCTGATTAAACGCAACTGCACACTTCACCATAGCCTAGAAAACAGATTCTTTACTCTTTATTTATATTTACTTGACTTATGGTCTCCTTGCATAGTTGTGCCACATGCTATTCAGTTTAAAGGTGTATTGATAGCCAAAACCTTAATACATTTTGAAGTTTTAAAATTTGCCACACAAATTAAAGAGTAGTGGTGCTGCTGGATTATTAATGATTATCTTAAACCCATAATTTACCTTATTACTAAATGTATTTTATTTTTATTTTATTAAGCCTAGTTGTTCAAGCACTGTTGAGCTTGTGCAGAGGCTGCAGCTTTTGCCAGAGGGGAACTGGAATCCCTTGGTTGGGCCTGGGTTCTACTGAGGTTTTTTTCTCCATTTGGGTTCCTCGCCACCGCTTTATTTATTTTAAAGGAGTGATGTATTAAAATCACAATTTTAATGAGATTTTGTTTTATAAGAGGGAATCGTATTCATGCGAACATCATGTAAGTGTTAGAACTGAAAACGCCCTTGTTTCTGAGATCTGTTATTGACACCAGGCCCAGCGAACGCCAGGTTCTGGATTGCACCTATCTATGATAACAATGATAGGTTGAACACCGCCTCCATAGAAAGCCCCGACCACTGGTTCGTGCATGACAATTCTGAATTGGCATGGAACCAGGTAGAGCGAGCAAGGAACAAACAAACATGCTGTTAAAGATAGCTAAATATTGTGCTATCCTGGTTGTGGAAGAGTACAGTCACTGCATAACCTTCCTTCGGATTCTGATATTAGGAACGTTTTTTTTTAAAGACGTTCAAGCTCATGTGGGAAAAACATGGAGCATTTGTTTGTTTCATTTCTCCGAGGATTCCTTCGTCAACAAGGCAGAGATCGACACTGGATTTGTGGAGAGTTTAAAATTAAAAAGCAGTGCTGTGCCGTCAATATTTGATCCGATAGGAATGGCGAAGCAATCTTCTGTGAGTAAAACAGTTTTTTTACTATGCGTCACTGTGCTTTGTTAGAGATCGCTTGATGTGCCCTGAGCACTATTCACACGAGAATAGTATTACCTGGGGACCTCTAGTCATTTGTAATACTTGCAGAGGTTGTCTGTGATCTTAAGCCTGTTTGAATCGCCATCTCTGTGATTTGCCGGGCTCATATATATAATTTTTCAAGGTTTTATCCACCATTTGCGAATAATGTTGGCTGTTTTGAAGCGTTTTGGTATTATTTCGGGTGCTGGGTGATATCACAAAGTTACTGTGAGCCTCCCGTTTGTTTATTTACCATGGAAACTCTGGTAACAGTTGAGACCTGCGGTCGCGGTGATCTTTTGTCCGAAAAGATGGTCTCAAATGCAGACAGGTACGGTCATTTATCATTAAGCGCAATACAAGTGTAGGCTTTACAAACTACATGCAAAGCCTTGCCATCACATCCGGGAAATAAGTCGGTAAATTTGAGTAAAATCATGCCCTGCGATTGCGTCACATGAAATACTGATGTTTGGAGGTCATTTATAAATCACAGGAGGTCTCCAGATAATACTGATGCCATGAGAAAACTGTTTCACACAAATTCACAGAAGGCTCCAACTACACAAACTGCTATCCAAACAAAGCGGTGGGCGTTTACTTATAAAGTCTTCAATGTGGCATGCCCATTAAAACCGAGTGTTTGCAGAGCTGGCCTCAAAACCCGTGTAGAAAATATCCTATTACTTATTGATTTTTATGTTTTTGAATATAAAAATCACACAAACATCATAAGTACACCTCATACAACAGTATAAAACAATAAACAAGCACAGATCATGAGACCTTTAAAGTTTTACTATATAGTCTGTTTAATATTTGACCTGTGTTTCTCTCTCCCTTATCTTAGATCTGTGCTTTAAATGGTTTGCTTATAGTCAATATTTTTTATGTACAGCAGTCACAATGAAAATTGTAAAAAGCGCTATATAAATAATGTTGACTTGACTTGGTGCCACCCATGCATGAACACCCTAACTTTGCAAGATTTAAATGTAAGCCTTGTGTGTAAACAATAACATTTTCCCATTATTATCTGTTTTCATTCCACATAACGAAGAAAGCTGTTTGCTAGTCGAACCGAGGGGTTAACAGTAAATGTATTCTTAAAAATAAACAAAACAGAAATATTGCTTACCAAAATAACACGTGCCAATCCAAAGTCAGCCACCTTGCACATATTATTATCTCCCACTAGAACATTCCGTGCAGCAAGATCTCTGTGAATGTAGTTCTGCAACTCAAGGTACGCCATGCCAGCAGCCACTTGTGCTCCCATGCTTATCTGATCAGAAAGATGAAGACGGCTGCCTTTGTCTTCTATATAAAAGAAAAGGGAATGTAATGATGTCTATGGGCATGCCGCGCATGGATTTTTGAGTTATAGCTTACTGAAAAAATGGAACTGCACTTTGATATTAATTGAAATGCACAATAAAAAAATAATTGTTAAAAATATATCTGTCTTTGCAAAGTAACTCTTAATATCCCTGTGATATGGCATGGGGTTGAGAAAATGAGGAGATTTTTTCCTAATGTCTCTACTGTTTTTACTGTATTTACTGAAAAGCGTTGTAACAAGGCACAATTGTTAAAAGTGCTATCGAAAATAAGGTTTTTATAGTAAAATAATGTATGCCATATATTTGTTTGTTTTACTCTGGAGATATTCTAGGAGGCTTCCATTGCTCATGAGCTCTGTAATGATGTAGATGGGCTCCTCCATAGTGCAGACGGCGTACAGCTGGATCAGTCTAGGGTGGCGGAGTTTCTTCATAATCTGAGCTTCTAGCAGGAAGTCCTTTGGATCCATTGTTCCTATCACACAGACATAGTATGACCACAAAAAGTCAAAGGCCGCTTGGAAGACTATTTTAATTTTGCATCTATAATCACAGAATATATATTATGAGCAAAATAATAATTAAAAAGTTAAAAACGGTCAAAATGTGTGTATGTCTTTGTTTATTGTTCAAACCCGTCAAGTTTGTGGAAAGAAACGAACCAGCAGCTCTTGTTTGTGAAAGAATGTGTTTTGTGCGGTTTTGGAGGCTCTTCACACACTATAGGAGCAAAACTATGAAATCTTGTATGTTTGATATATTTGGAGTGTGCTTTGGGTCAAAATAATATTGAAATCCTTCTTAATCTTACAAAAGCATTTAGGGCTGGGACAAAATTGACAGGTATATGGAGTTCAAAATCAATCAGATCAAATATTTCATCCATACGGATTAAAGCCCTACTTCCAGGTGAAGAAAAGCACCGTACCGTTTTTGAGTGTTTTGATAGCAACAGCTGTTGTGTCATTCCATATTCCTTCAAAAACTTCCCCAAACTGCCCTGCTCCCAACTTCCTCAATAATTTCACAGAGGTACGTGGGATCTCCCATTGATCCACTGTGTTGTATGAAAGACCATGGGTCTCTGGAACCACTGTCTAATAGGCACACACACACACACACACACACACAAAAAAATTAAACATCTCTGGAGACAATGTCACTTACATTTGAAACAAAACACTTCAAACACCTGATAATTATTCTTAACCTTCTTCTCCCCTCTATGATTTACCATCCCCACCTTATTCATACAGGCTCTGATTACCACAATGTTCATGAAAACATCACTTGCCCCCTCAGCGGTCAGCAACTATAGACCAATCTCACTCATATAATTTTTTCAAAGGCTCTAGAAAGGGTGGTGTTTATCCAAGTATCTGCTTATTTCTCACAGAACAACCTACTGGATAGCCAAAAATTTGATTTTAAGAAAGAATGTTTCATGCAGACTCCCCTCTTGTTTCTCATTGAAAACCTATGGCAGGAAAAAAAAGTGATTATCCAAATCCTGGTCCCCGAGGACCCCCAACACTGCACATTTTTGATTTCCTTCCTATCGAAAACATTCTTCTGAGTTCTTGATGGCTTTACTCATGAGCTGATAAGTTTAAACAGTTACGTTTGTTTTAGGGATGCACAATGAGTTAAAGCATATCTAATTTTTGTAAAGTAGACTTGGTAGATCATTTTCAGGTGAAAAATAGAAAGTTCAGTCTAAGAAAATTTTATATTAACATTTGGGTTAACAACATTAACATACAGTTTTCATACACTGTAAAAATGATTTCGCACGGTAAAATAATGAAGAATATTAGAAGTTGGGATGCAAAACACCGTCAACATTTTGTTTAAATGAGCATTTTTCAGGCTCCTACATTTACTTTCAGGAATACCAGAAATTTCAGACCAGACAGTGAGTGGTATTTAGTTGGTTTTGAAGCAAAATTATTTGAGTAATGTATACTACGTGTGGAGAGCATTCACTCAACATCATAGTCTCACTTTTGACAGTCGTAGAGGGTTTTGCATCTGACCTCTTCAATTCATATGTATATAATATAAACAGACATACATTTACATTTAAGCGCTATTATCCAAAGCCACTTACATTGCATTGTATTATACATTTATTTTTGTTTCTGACTATGTGCAATCCCTTGGGATCAAACCCATGACATATTCTAACCACTGAGCCACAGGAAAGCTCAGGTTTACATATATAGGTTAGATAAATACTGGATGGGGAAAGGGAACTGCATGCTTCTCAAATGAAAGAAAGCCCCAACCTTTAACACAAAGAATTAATAACATTCATAAATATTACATACTTTTCTGCAGGGTTCTCCTAGACGCACGCAAAGGCCATCATCACACGTGGAGTAGTGATCCACTAATTCTCTCAGAGTTGAAAAAGTTCGAGTCTTTGATACAAAGTAGCCACCAGCATCCAACTTTTTGATCTTATAATGCTTCACCTTTCCACTGTCCAACACTGCAATACAGAGAGCATATCCATTCAGTACAATCAGTCATGATTAATAATAACTTTATATGACTTATCATATAATTACTTCTAGTGAATACCACTCCTGTATAACCACAGAAGTCAATGCTAAGCAACATAGTTGAGTAGTTATAGTTATGAGGTGGTCACAAGGTCATCTTGTCGAGTTATATATATATAGATATATTTTTGATGTGGCCACGAATTGAATGCGTAAACAACTTGAACAACCACAGCAACTCAGAAATTAATAAGCCTGTAATAATATTAAGTAATATTAAATTCTCACTAAAGTTCATAAACTTAGCTTACATGTGATGGGGTTCACTAAAATTTTATTAATTCGCATTTTCGTGCATCTACGTAGGACTATGCGAGGTCAATTTATCTGTAATTGTGATCTGAGGTAACAGTTGCTGGTCGTCTAAATTACATCACTAATGTTAGTTAACACACTGTTGCCTTGCAAAACGTTACAAATTATTATGCTTATTTCAATAAATATTCAATTAAAACGTAAAAAACTTGAAAATGAAAGTTGCGAATTACACTCAACGTCTTCAGGGTGGTAAGTGCTCGAGACTCTTCAAATAACCCAGTGGCAGAAACAACCCAGCACATTAACCCAGCGGGTTTAACCCAACACCTTAAACTAAAACTACCCCAAAAGTGTTTAACATGTGGAAAAATAACCCAACAAAACAACCCAACGGACTCAACCCAGCGGTATGGGTTAAAAATAACCCAGCCATTTTTAGAGTGTGCAATTGTTCCCAGCGCGATGGCGCTCCCCAATGTGTTGGTTTGGTTTCACACTCAACTTGATTCTGCAGTTCACTAGGGATGGGCGATACCTCCTTTTTTTGATGCGATACCGATACTTTTTCTTGAAATTTTATCGATACAGATACCGATGATGGAGATCATTTTTTTATATATTTTTTTTAAATAAAAATATAATTACAATTAAAGAGAAATTACATACTTGTACTGGCTATTATTAGCAAATTTACTAAAAAAGTAATTTAAACAAATAAATACAATGTTTTAACAACCTTCTTACAAAAATATTGATTAAATAACATAAATCTTAATAAAATAAACAAAAATACCACCAACAAAAAAATTGCATATTTTCACTGCCGTCTTATTTTTAAACAGGCCATTTTTCTTA
Organism: Triplophysa dalaica; assembly: GCF_015846415.1. Taxonomy (NCBI): domain Eukaryota; kingdom Metazoa; phylum Chordata; class Actinopteri; order Cypriniformes; family Nemacheilidae; genus Triplophysa; species Triplophysa dalaica. The sequence continues at coordinate 4,130,037 of NC_079554.1, read as the reverse complement.
AGGTTTAACATTTTGTTTGTACTGTAATATACTGTGTTTTGAAGGAAAAAATATTGATTAACTAACAAAAATCTTAATACAATTAATAAAATTACAAACAATATAAACTGTGCATACATTAACTTAACTTTTACGCTTCCTCTAAGCCATCTTGCAATTCTCTCCTCTGTTTAATGCGGAAGTGTGCAATGCATGTGTGTTGTGTATGTGTACGTTACGGAGCTGAATAGCACGTCCATCTGACCACGCTGCCCAGCCGGAGAACGATCCGTGTGTGACGTCAAACTGTCGCGAGAGCTAGTACTTTCATAACATAGTGTCACTGGTCGGCATGCACAGAGCTAACAACATTTAGTTACGCTGAAACTATTAATGTTATTAACCAGATATCGATACTTTTTGAAAATATTGATACCTAAATAGCATCTTTTGAGTATCGATATATCGATACTGCAGCATCGATGTGCACATCCCTACAGTTCACTATTCCTTCCTCATCCTGTGCGCACTAGGGTCCGTGTTGCTTTAATATTCATGCGAACCTCGCCGCAGTTCGAGAGCAATGTTTTGACCCTTCCACCTATTTATGGTTTATGATCACACTGCAAGTGAAACCTCAACCTTGTCTCTCAAAGCAGTATAGTTACACATACTTTTTACTACATTTATTGGAGGTGGCGTTCGGGCCTGGGGCTGATCCTAGTCAGATGCTTATTTCAATAGTCGTGTGTGAAAACGTGTTGTATGCTGTGTATGTGATTGTTTTATTGTTTTCTATTCTATGGTCTTTTGCTTTTGTAAAGTATGCCTCTATACAGTACAGTACAGTACAGGATCAACTTCACGTTGTGTTTAAAGGCAGGGTGTCCGATTTCCCATAGCCATTGTTGATGTTCAAATCACCAAAACAAACACACCCCTACCCCCATCTTTCGCCTTCGTCAGTGCTCGGCTTGGCTAATGTCCGTCCTGTGCACAGTGCACCTAACTGCTGATTGGCTACAAGGTTGTTTTGGTCCTCGGCCCGACTCAGTTGTCTTAAACGCAATTCGGAAATTGGTTACCCCGCCTTTATTTGTGCTATATAAATTAATTATAAACAAAAACAAAACATACTTAAACAGGTTAGCATTGTGAATAAAAACAATTATGTGAAATAAGAAACTGAAGGCAGAAATTTGTTTTTTATACATTTATCTATGTCAGTTTAGGATGCATTTCAAGTATGCAAGATATTTTTCCATTAGCATGTGTTCCGATCAGATTCAACTGCAACTGACCAATCAGATCAGATTTCTATCTCTTTTCTACTCTTTCTATCAAAACAATATATACTAGTTTTGTATACTGTGGTGGACAATATGAGACCACTTTTATTGCACTTATGCTTTTTGCTGTGCTTATTGTGTTCAAATTGCTTCCATTGTTCACCTCATTTGTAAAATGCTTTGGATGAAAGCATCTGCTAAATGCAAATGTTCCCTTATAATCCGATCCACAACCTTTTTGCTGCTAACATTAAATAGGATAATATACCTGAGAGTGAGAGTTCCCCTGCCTGGCTTTCACAGTTTCTAATGAGAAACGCTCCATTCTGATTGTGATCATCCGTCAACAGCTTCTCTGCATCCAAGCGCTTTGTTTCTGGGAAATACCATCTGCAGAACAAGAACAACATGTGGATTAGCTTTATTTCTCAACAGAATGTGCAGAAGACATCAGGTGAAGTCACTTACACCAGGATGCTTCTCAAACGAATGTTACTAAAATGCTGGATTGATAATGGGTCATGTTTACAGTTTTAAAAAACACATGACGCGTCTGTCCCGTGTATTCACTTATATAAACAATGTGAACGTTGTAAAGAAATGTCGCCTTTGTGCATTCACTCATACACAGCAAATTCAGCAGAGTTAAAATTATGGCGTTGATGGAAAGTTTAGGAGTTTAGAGTTAATTTAACACTAATTAAAGTTAACCCAACACTGTAATTAGTTGAATCAAATGAAGAGTTGGTGTCTTAACAGAGTGTGAAACTTAAATAAAAAAATAAGTCCTACAGTGCTCCGTGACTGGCAGTTGTAAACTCTTAAGAGCGTTAAATAAATTGGATTAACAGGCAGAAAGCCACGTTCACACGTTGATGATATGTTTAAATCGGAGATCATCTCTGTCTGTAAAAGATGAGTCAATAATATTTTTGCAATATGACTTGCCAGTCATGTTATGGTTGAATTCAGCTTTAAGGTAAACGTTTATTCGATCGCTATGAGGGGTTGTTTTAAATTGCAGTCAGTATCAACTTTACCGTTAACGTATTAGCATTGTCAGTTTCTTTAAGGTCAGGTGACTTTAGACCGATTAATTTAAGTGGTAATATAAACTTATTACACATTTGTAAATAACTGTTATGTTTATAATTTGTGGGATTTTTCTACTGTTTTATGATCATGGTGATGATAAAAAAAATTTAATAACAGAATCCCCGCACACAGGTGCTTAGCAAGAGGCATTGATTTAGTGCTGTTCATTACGAATATATTTTTCTCTATAATACGTAACAGTTAAGTTGACGATGATCAAGAATGTTTTTTGATCAATAACATTCAGTCGCTATGATGGGTTGTTTTTGCAGTCAGTATCGTCTTGTTAGCGTATTAATGTTCCGTTGACTCCAAGTTAATTATTTGCAGCATAAACAATAACTCGACGAATTTACCTTATAAAGATTCGCAATATACTTTAATACTTATAGTCTGTGAGATTACGGTAGCGTTTTGTGATTCTGCTATTGATCAAGTTTGTTTAATATCAACTCCTGCTTTGTGAAAGCATTTTTTAACTTGCTGTCGTCAACTCTTAGAGCGTTAAATAAGGAACCCCTCCCCCACCTCGCTCGCATTCAACCGCGCTGAGACACTAACTTTAATCATCAGCCCGAATCATCTCTTTCTCAGTTAAAAGTAACGTTAATGGTTTATTAATTATGTTTTTTGATCAATAAAATTCGGTCGCTATGAGGGGTTGTTTTATATTGCAGTCAGTATCGTCTTTTATCGTTAATGTTAGCGTATGAATGTTCCGTTGACTCCAGATGTAAGTTAATTAATGGGAGCATAAACAATAACTCTACGAATTTACTTCATAAAGATTCGCAATGTAATAATTATACTCTGTTTTGTGATTGTGCTATTGATCAAGTTTGTTTAATATCAACTCCTGCTTTGTGAATGCATTTTTAAATTGCTGTCGTCAACTCTCCATTTTGTAATTTTTTTACTGAAAAAAATGTTACATATTTCTACATTCTGGCTGAAATTAGCACAATTAAAAAAAAAATTCTTCAAGTTAAGTGTTATTGTCTTTGTTTACCATATTTACACTTCATGAAACGCCACAGGAGTTAACAAATTACACTGGGGTGAGCTTATTTGTAACAACCTACATCAATTATTTTACACTGGCTAGAGTTGGCTGCAGTTAGTCTTTTAACTCTATGGGGAGTAAGTTTTTAACTATTTAAGAGTGTCAATGTGCCAACACTTTCAAAAGTGTTAAAATAACTCTATTGGGAGTGGACCCCATGGGACACTTTCAAAGTGTTAAAATTAACTCCTTTAGAGTTATTTTGTGTTTCCATATTTTGCTGTGTAGATAGATCGTTTTTATAGATATGATGCTTTTGTCCTGTGTCTTGTCACTTATAAAAAAAAATGTACTTTGTAAATACATAACACCTTTGTGCATTCACTCATAGAGAGCATATTTGAATTTTATAGATGTGATGTGTGTATTATGTTAACTTTCACTTCTAAGACCAATGTGCCGGATTAACAGATGTAACGCTTGTGTGCATTCACTCCGAACAGCGCGCCCTGTTTTTCAAATGGGTCATATGGGGCCAATACGTGTTTTACTGTTTCTTTGGTGTGTTATAAATTACCCATTAAAAGTTGCAAAAATAAAAGTGTCGGAAAACAAAAGATACATTCTATCTAAAAGCAAATGCTCACCAGGAACTGCCTGAAACCACACCATCACAAATCTAAATCAATGTGTGTTATGATTTGACTAAGACTTGACAGATTTACACACAAGTAAGGTGGCCGTACCTGTCAGTACAATTGCTTTGGAATCTGATGTTCCAAATTCAATTCAATTGTTAAATTTCTATCACACGCTAGTAGGATTTGACCAATCACTACGCACTGGTTAACAGGCCAATCATAGCACACCTCAGTTTTAAAGGGATGAGCTTTTTAGCGGAATTGGTTTTAAAAAAAAACACTTTCTCTCAACAGGTAGTGGTCTAGCTTTAGTTGAAACCAGTAACTTTGTATTGAGATCTAATTTATTATGGCTCCTGTATGACATATCGCTTGTTGCTCCCTCACTCTTTGTAAGTTGCTTTGGATAAAAGCGTCTGCTAAATGACTAAATGTAAATGTACTGTAGGAGCTCTTCCAGTCTCATGTACCACCTAAACGCAAAACATCCCTTAGCTAATGAGGAAGTAAACACAAGTTCATGTTATTGAACATAATTTAATTTTCATCACCAATTATCATAGTAGAACAGCTTTCTCAAGCAGTTTGTGATGCATTTTGGAAACAGGAGATGAGCCCCTGGTCTAATGCGCCACCTGGCTTGAGAAACCCGTTCTCAAAGACTTACTTTTAGTCATTATTTGGGTAGCACACATATTCTAAATGCCTTCGGCAGAATTCAAATGATCCATTTTAATCTAGATTAATCTAGATTAATCTTGGAATTAATCTAGATTAATCTTGGAATTAATCTAGAATAAAAAAAAAAATCTATGCCCACCACTAATATAAAAACACTCTAAAAAGTGCCATGTTCTTTTTGACCCATGGGAAAATATTGGACAAAAGACCCTACTGTGTTAAAATAAACCAATACTAGAATGCTGAAATAAAAATTACATGCGACTCATAGAATTTGGATCCGATAAAATTAAACTTTTATAATGACACAAATAATGATATTAATGCACGCATTAGCCTTATGTTTTTATTGGTTCAAACAAAAGCAGGATAGTGAACATTAGTGGTTGAGCACATTTTCCAATTTTTGTTATGTTTACTGTACTTGTTATTTTTACACTTCTTATGTTTTTATTTTACTGTATTCCAAAAGCCTAACCATGGATTGAGGCTGCAAATTAGCCATTGGCTAGACGTCTGTATGAAGAGCATCTGTAATGTTATCCTGCAATGTTCCTGTTGAATAAACACTTAAATAAACAAAAGTTAACTGAGGCTTTTTTAACTGAGGTGTTTTCAAATGCCAGCGACGGCGTCTTTTTGTGCAGCTCAGAAGATCTTTTGAGGTTGATAAAAGTTCAACGTTTATGAAAAAAAACGTCCTATGTCAAGCTCCTTTTTCACAGCTAACCATTGACTGAGAGCTGTCGTTTCCATGACATCACGGGAGGAGCGTGATGGGTCGAGAAGGCTCAAGCTTGAAAAATAAAATGGTGACCGAAACGCCCGTTGGAGGATAGTTTTGAATAAAATAAGTTTAATCTTCACCTTCAACAACTTCTGGTTGCATTGCTATAGAGATATTCCTACATGAAACACTGTAACGTGTTCAAATGTTAATGAACTCATAGTAACGGGTGTGTCGAGTAAAACATATGCTTTCAAGGGCTGGGAATCGATTCCAAAAATAAGCAATTCCTTGATTCCAAGGCATTGAGAATCGAGAGTGATTCTAAAACGGTAGAGACTTCAGAAAAACTAATGGATGAAATCTAGAGCTGCGGAATGACATAATCTGCATGCATAAAAGCAAAAGCTTTGTTTGCACAGCACACACATATAACTACATTTATCCACACATTGAATAAATAATATACAGCAAGTACGTTTGTCTTTTCAGACGGACTGTAAACAGTCAGTCTCTTACTCTCTTTCGATGAGCTCAGTATGTGCGTGAAAAGAGTTGCATGTAAAGCACTTACTCAACATATTTACTTGGACATCTGTTAAAGCTGGATAGAGCTTTTTCAACACCTGTCTGCAGTAATTGCATTTGACATTAAATTAGAAGATTAAAGAGCAATAGCAAAAAAACATGCGAGGCTATTAATCAGTAAAGAAAACATTATGTTGAGAGACAGACTGGGGTTTTATCTTGAGAACCTATCATCTCCGAGAGGAATTTGAAAACGCCAATGAGCTTGGTGAATGGCACACGGCGGTCATTCATTCACCCTTTGGGCTGAGGAACCTGAGAGGTACCTCCCGGTTGCTGCAGTGGGTCGGCAAAGCGCTGTGGCATGAAGACACAATGTCTCGTTCCCTCCATCAGGGAACGGAGGTTACAATCGTAAACGAGACATTCCCCTTTAGTCGGACTCTCGACGTTGTGTTGAGAGACAGACTGGGGACCCCTCTTTGCACACCACGGCACTGAGCCGTATCACGACCTCAAGCGGACCGACACTGACTAGACTAGCGAGTCACAATCTTCCAGTTGGATCAGTAGTGGTCATACCAAGAAGACTGTACTGACGGTCATCACGGACGGAGGCGTTCGCCTCAAGAAGTGAGCCACCGTCTGGAGCCATAATACTGGAGAAACACTGCTCTCCTCTTGAAGAGTAAGTTACGGAGACCACATCCTACCACTAGGGGAGGTACATGTGGAGACACTAACATGGTCTCACCAGTGGGGAGAACAACATGTGAAAAGATGCGTCAACCCGAGTAGGGGGGACAGAGCCCAGGTGGGACAACCAACTGAGCGGAGATCACAGATTAACCAACATGGGAATCAGGAGTGAGGAATTCAACATATGGGATGACCCTGCAGGGGAGTCACTACGTATGGGGCAATAGTCCTAGTATAGGAGTCCACCTGAGCAGGGTGACTCTACCAATAGTGAGCTCGGTTTCAACAGACCGCTCCGCCCAGTCTGTTTACCAAAAAACTAGATGCCAGTCCTATACGCCAGTAGCGTTTAAAACATGGGGTGACACTGGTTTCACTCGGAGGTTGTAAAACCTTGCGAAAGTACTGGGTGTAGCCCAACCTGCAGCATTATAAATGTCTGCCAGAGGGGCACCCTGAGCCATTGCACACGAGGAGGCCATACCCCGAGTGGAGTGGGCTGTCACTGCCAGCGGGCACAGTCGATACTGGGCTGGTTTGCCAAAGCAAAGACATCCACAATTCAGTGCGCCAATCTCTTTTTGGAGACGGCTCTCCCCTGGTGCTGTCCCCCAAAACAAACAAAGAGCTGCTCAGAGCTTCTAAGGCTCTGCGTGCGGTCCAGATAAAGGCGCAGTGCATGTATTGTACACAACACGTTGGAGATTGGGTCTTCCACCCCAGAGGGGAGCACCTGCAGGTTCACCACCTGGTCCCAGAAGTGAGTGGTGGGAACCTTGGGTATGTAACCGGGCCAGTGTCTCAGGATAACTTTAGAGTTATCGTCTGAATTCTATGCACCCATGGGACACGAAGAATACCTGGAGGTCCCTTGCCCTCTTGATAGAGGCGAGCGCACTCGAGAGCGCGGTCTTCATCATCAGATGAGGAGACTGGTGTCTCTGAGGGGCTCGAAAGGGGCTGTACCAAGGCCCTGTAGGTCCACATTCAGTCCAAAAAGTGTATGGAGAGCGGTGACCAGGTTATGCATACCAAGAGACTTACCCTCCACGAGATCGTGATGAGCGGCAATAGAGGCTACATACACGTGGATGGGGACCCTGTGAGTAAACTAGAGTGAACAGGTACAAACACTTACTTTACAACAGTGTTTTCACAATACTGCAATTTTCAACTACTATTCAGTACCCTAAAAATATTGATATTCAATACCATTTTCGATACCACAGAGAAAAAACTCCAATAACAATAAGGCCCTAAGTGTTTACTTTTATTTAACGTTAAATTGAACAAGACTAGACAATGAGGTATATATTAACATTATTTACTAATTGTTAATCTAATATAAATTTAAGTAATACATTTACAATTAAAGCCAAAGTTGTATTTTTAAGTATTAATGGACCAGATTTTGCATAAATATTTAAGAGATTAATAAAGAGATTAAAGATTTTAATAAATACTTGAACAAATGCATTGCTCATTTATTGCTGATTAATGCCTACATTTGTAATTAAAAATATATATTTGCCTTTATTCAAATAAAATCATTGATCAGCATACACAAAAACAGAAACGCAAGAACGGTTGCAGAGACTCGCATTGGCCATCTTTCTCTTCACAACGTTGAACAGGAGCGAATGAGACGAGTGGATGAAACCATTCATCAGCGCGCACACATGGAGCGTTATTGTAAACACGGAAGTACAAACGTGTATCGCACGCGAGATTGTTGCGGAGACTTTACCCGCACCAGCATCATTTCAAACATTAATTTAATCGGACTGAATGAGACGAGTGGATGAAATCATTGACGAGTCACATAATGACAGAAATACGTGCATTAAACATGAGAACTGTTGCCGAGACTCAGTACTGGCCAACGTTATAACATAAACGACATTTAACCAGGGCGAATGAAACGAGTGGATAAAAGTATTGATCAGAGCACATACATAGAGGGCTATGCTAAACATGAGAAACGTAAACGAGCGTGCACCAAGCGCCAGATGCATCACTGAGACTTTATACTGGCCATCTTTTCTAACATTAACACATTTTAACTGCCGCAAACGAGTCAAGTCTGTGAGGGGAGGCGGGGCTCTGTTGTCACTGCGTTAACGTGAACTGTGTGTCACCGCATTGTCGGAAAAAGAGAGAGAGCGACGGAACGCCCATCTGGTATCGATGGACATGCGTATTGGAACCGTTTCAGATTATTCAGTATCGATACGTATCGAAATATCTATATTTTTGACACCACTACTTTACAAGTTCCCAAATTAAAATCGACATATTCTTCTGCACAGGCTATGTGTGGATGTACAAGGAAGTACAGTATATACCAGCTGATATATTTGTCTTGTCAATCTGAAAGTCACTAATCACCTAAAGTGTAACAATATTTTCCCAACAACAAAATGGTGGCCAGTGAAAACGGTGATTGGCTAGTTACTTTGGAAAGTTATTGTCAAGCCCTAAATAATTAATTGTTCTGGTATTCAATACTTTTTCGAAACCTACGATTGCGGAGGTGTATAAAATGTTTTTTTGACAAGTTGACCATGTTAAGCATTAGAATAGCCACTTTAATTCTATTCGTTCCGCGGTCAAGACGCTACCCACAGTACTCTGCGCCAGCGCGTCACGTGTACTCATCTCACATATGCGGTATAGAGAGAAGACTCTGGGAGAAAGGGAAGCACAATACACAATCTCTGTCTCCATGTGCTTTACAAGCGTCATATTTTCCTTCACATACTTCGCAAACTTGAAACGTGACTGTAGGCAAGTCACCCCGCAACTCATTAAAAAACCGCAGCACAAACGTTTCTAAATGCGAATGTTAATTTATCTTGAAAGGTGAGCTGATGCATAACGTGATATGCCACTTAAAGTAAACCAAAAGAAACCAGCGCTGTTCGAATCAGAGTCGTTCTGTATACCAAAAGATTGAATGACATGATAAAAAAGTATGTGATTTGCATGATTGAAGAAATGTAATACAGGTTATGTAATACGTATTTTTTTTATATTTTTCTCATTCATTACATAGTACCAAGCAAAGACAGCGTAGCTTCAAAGAGACAGGAGCCAATAGCGCTTGAGAGTGAGCTCTGTGAGAGCGTTTCATTGGTTGAATTTACTGAATAAAAAACGCCCTTCACTGAATGAACGAGTCAATTTAGTCAAAATGAGACTGAATGAACTGCTACATTTCGTTCATGGTTTAATATTCTCCGTTACAACAATTCATATCCATAAGTTACTCAACTTTTGTGAAAAATAAAGGTAATGACCTGGTCTTATTTAATTCCAAGGTAAAGTTAATTATGTCGATAAAGTTAAATCTTTGTATGGAACATTTTTAGATTTTAATAGACTAAGTATAATGTAGATTAAGATAGACTAAAGCTATGATAAATTAGGATGACTAAAACTAAATTGCATTTTAGTCAAAAGACTAAAACTAAAACTAAATCTTAATTAAAACTAAAATTTGCTCTAAAAATTGATACTGATCTTAATTCTAATTTCAGTTAGGCCTTAAAATGTTAAAATTATTTATTAAGTTGTATTCGCAACAAAATAAGTTACTGAAATAGTAAGTATTTTGAAAATAAATGTTATTTGAATATTTTGTTCAAAATATCGAGATGTGTATCGTATCCTGAACCCAGCATCGAGATATGTACCGAATCATGAGCTGAGTTTATCGTTACACCTCTACTACAAAACATTGTTGAATTTAACAAAGCATTGTTTACAGTGTAACTAATCTCTTATAACATTTTAGATCAAATAAATATAATAATGGGAATTAGTGATATACATTCTAATATCCCAATTAATGACATTAATCATAGAGATTAATATGATTAATCTTGTTAAATCTATTTTTTTACTTTAAGGTATTTTACAGTTAGCAAAATGTCAGTAGCACTTTTTTCTTTTTCAATAAGCAGAAAATGTTCTGCTTATTGATGCTGTAAACGGTCACGTCTTGTAAAGTATGAACCATGTTGACACATTTAAAACTCACACATACTGTAAGCACGTCACATAGTTGTTGGTGATGGTGACAAAACCAGAAATACTGGAAGTATTGCCAATGCACCGCCCAAGCAAAGTCCATTTGTCAGTAAGAATTCAGATAGCCCTGGAGTATGAAATGACATCAGTGACAATGATTAGGCAACTATCTGTTCCAATAACTAAAATTGCACTATAGGAAATTTGTTTGCAAGTTTGTTTTATTGATTTATGTGAGCCTACCCATAGTGCACAAGGCCTTAAGATTATTAACAGACCAAACACTTCCTTGTCGAAGTAAACATTAACCAGCTTTCCTGTAAAGAACAAGATCCACAACAGAGATTGGCTGGAAAGTGTTTTTAAACATTTTCCAATCAGTAGGCCCTAACTGTAAATCAAGGCTGTAACTATGAATTACTTCTCGTTGCTGCAAAAAATATGGAGTTGTTTAATATTAATAGAAAAAAGAGCTTAAAAAGCTGTATAAACTTCTGAGATGGCCAACCTGTGATTTTTGCTATGGGTGATTGAAAAACAGGGGTTGTTGAATCAACCTAATCACTAACTCACACAGGGAAGTATTTCTCCGCTATAAACCAATAAAGAAAAAACAAATTTCTTTTCATTATTCAGTATCATGGTCTATATAATATTGAAATTAAAAATGATATTTGTCATTCAGTCATTGAAATCAATGCGCTTTACTGGAATTGATACAACTCTGTAACACAGCCTTACCACAAATTCTGACAGAATACTTACATTACTTTTCAAGTCGAATACAGTGTTTAATGACAATAATACTATCTATTTCGTTTTTGACTTAGCTTTAGTCACAACACAGTTTGGGGTATTTTATAAGTTTAGACGACTGGAAAGAAACGTTAACATCTACATAACAAGTTAAAAGATTCTGCCACTCACGGTTCAGCGTCGATACTTTCCACAGGCGCAACGTAATTAGAAGGGATGTAGCCCTGTTTGTTCGCCGAAATCCCGGTGATTCCTATTGCGTACCACCAGTCATCTTTTTTAATCAGTGGCTTAAGTTTATCACCTTTGTGAAAACTCAAATCTTCCCCCGTGCGAGCCGCGTAGTCGTACAGAGCAATGTAAACTGAGCTGGGTTTCGGCGAAAGGACCCTTGGTGGGGGCTCTGTATGAACATTTGTAATCACAACAATGTCCCGTTTTTTCGTGGTAGGTGAGGTGTTAGTCCCGGTGTCTCTAAAACAAGAGAAAGTGTGCTGACAGCATAACATAATCCTCTCTCCGATATCCACCATAGTTAATCCCCGCTGAAAGATGCTGATTTAGTCAAATAAATCAATACCACGCCTTACTGATGATTTAGTGATGTTAATCTTGCTAACTTCTGGAAGTTAAAAAAGCTGATGTTTTATCCATTGTGTAGGTTTCCGAAAATGTTGGAGGGGTGAAATGAAGAGCTCAAAATAAAAGCAAACGATAGCAAGCGTCAGATTTATTGTTTCCAGTCAAGTATCTACTCGCGTTTCCTGGTCACGTTATTTATCTTCAACACCTGTCAAGGCACCTATCTACAAGTATGGCAAGCCAGGCAGATCAGATTTACAGCATTATTGTGTAACGCGTTATAAACGGAGTCATTTTGCAGAAATGTCCACCTTTAGAGTAAGTCTTAAAATGTTTACTTTTGCGATGTTTAAAATGATGCTATAGCATTAGTTTCCTGCATTAGTTAATGCATTATCTTACATGAATAAGAAATACTTTTACAGCATTTATTAATCTTAGTGTGTATGTTAATTTCTGCAGTTGATGATTTCTGTACAAATTAAACACATTAATACATGCTGTAGAAGTACAGTAGCATCTGTGAACAAATAAACATGTGTATTGTAGATCATATAGTGATTTCAATAAAAAAATATAAAGCTTTTCAAAGATAATGGTCCACCATGCTGTCATCCATAATCTTTGGGTTCATCATGCGGTTACATTTTCTCAGAATTTCTCAGGTGGTGCCTATGAAGGGATGTTCATAGAATATTTATATTCTATAATATTATAAAACTGTTTATAATATTTTCATGGTTTAACTTCTAATCTGAGGGGATAAATTAAAAGATACAAGATAAGATATGTACAAAAGAGACACAAAAACCTACCATAAATATAACATTTTTTCACAACTTCTAAAAAGTGAGATCCTTTCACGCACTGTACTTTTTGGCTGTACTTATACTTATGTACCAACAGTTGGCATGTTCATATATAACACACTCTACAAATTAATGAATGTACAAAGTAATTCCAGTCTGTGCAGCTGTATTACTCAAGTCTCCATACTTTTGTCAGACAGCTCCTCCACTACTTTTGTCAGACAGCTTTACTCAATTTAGTGGATACATTTCTTCACAAAATTGCTGTCCAGTAAAAATCATATACATGTATCTTTAAATGTGATCAAATTAAACAGGGCTGTTTTTTGATCTCCATAGACCCCACAAATGTTTGAACAAAATGCAACCAACAGAACATTGATGACATTATTAATTAACATTAATATAAAATTTAATTAAAATAAAATAAATTCTTCAAGATTTAATTATAATAACATATATGGGTCATTCCGTGTCAAATCAGCCAAATTTGAACATTTCTCTGGCTCAAATTGTGACACTTATTTCTGTGTGAGACAGAATGCCATGTAGCCTAATGTTGTGGTTGCCTAGAAAATCGCAGTTGTGTAGCTCAGTGTCCATGCAACCTAGTACGGGCAGTGGTTCCGCTGAGCTACACGGATGGCGAATTTGGTGGAAAAAAGACGGTGGTAGGTTTAAAAGCACGAGCCTCCTTGGGATAGCGCGAGCTTGGCAATTAGTGCGAGTAGATGGTGCAAATGAGATAACGTGAAAAGGCAATTGGGAACTCAATTGATAAGATATTTGAATTGTGTGATGTGTTTTTTAAGGTGACGGGGAAGTCGCTACAGGTGATCTGGCAGTCGGAGGTGACGGGTGAGAGGAGTGAGAAAAGATCTATATCCACACCTGCTAGGATCTGGGTCTGGATGCTGCTGTCGACTGGGAGAGGTTACAGAGCCAGGGTGTTGGGTGGATAGGTTATCATAGATGCGGAAGCCAGCGTGAAAGGGGGGCAGGCTTGGGGCAGAGAGATTGGAGTAAGAAAGGCAGCTGCCGGATCAGTTAGCAGAGGCAACCATGCACTAGGTTCGGCTCCTGGAGCGGAGGCAGAGGAAAAGTCGGGAGGGAAGACAGCCAGGTCCTGTACCGTTAGCAGAGGCAGCCTCTCGCTTGGGTCAGCTCCTGGGGCAAATGTGGAAGAGAAGTTAGGAGGAAGAAAGCCTGGTCCTTTACCCAGGGCGGTAGGGAAGGTGGTGTTGGCGGAGCTGGGCTGACGGAGGCATGCTCGCGTCGCTTGGATGGCTCGTGGACTTCTGAGGTGCCGGGGCTGTCCGCCGGGGAGTCGGGTGGGTAACTTAGTACAGAATGGGTGACTCAGTACAGAATGTAGAGCTTTCCTGTATCTCAGCGGTAAGAGCATTGCGTTAACAATGCAAGTTTGTGGGTTTGATCTCAAGGGATTGCATATGCCTATGTATAAGGTATAGGTACAGGATAATGCAATGGAAGTCGCTTTCAATAAAAGCGTCTGCCAAATGCATAAATGTAAATTTAAATGTACAGCTCCGTGTTTAGCTGCCGTGAGAAGTGGATATCGGCATGTGAAAAGGCCTGCCTGAGGCTTACGACAGTGCACTTCTCGATGGCGGGGACTGGGGGGAAGGACAGAGGTGTAAAAGAGCACCCGAGAAGTAGGGTGGCGCCTTGTAGGTGAGAGAGGCGTATCGCTTTGGCGACTGAGAGTGCAGAAGTGGCGCAGGAGGGCTGGCGGGTTCATGAAGCGGCCGTGGGCTCGGTTGAGCTGGTGAGCTAGACGATGCTTTGGGATGCAGAAGGATCCTGGGCGTCGAGGGAGTCATAGTTGGCAAGGATCTCTTTTTTTTCGACATGTTCGAGAGATTGAAGGCTGATTTACTATTTATAGGGCTGAGAGAAAGAGCGCCATTTGATGACGTCATGTAGCCGAGCCACACTGCCCCCTAATGGCAGGAAAATCTAAGTTTTTTAAATCACTAATACAGTATTTAATTTCATGTCAAACTCTAAATCAATCAATACATTTTCCTTTACTAAAATACTACTAACTGCCAATTTTATACTATAAATAAACTTTTCCATTTTAGTCTCTTTTATATTTACTGTGACATTTTTTCCAATTTATTCTCTTTTATATTTACTCTGTGACATTTTTTCCAGGTTAGTTAAATTCCTTAATTTGTCATCCAAATCGCTGCATTGATCATGTGGGGCAGATGTCGTTTTTTTCCTTGAAGCTTGTTGAGTGTATTCAGTTTTGAGGTCAAGTCTGTCAGAAACTCCAGGTCCAGCAGCCACGCATCATCTGACAGTTCCTCGTTTCTTGCAGACAGAAAAGTCTTTATCTCAGTATAGCGGCAGTAAGTCAACAAACTGCTGCAGTACTTTCCCGCAGCTCAACCACCGCACATCAGCATGAAGTAGTAGGTCTCCGTAGGCGGCTTCGAGCTCATACAGTAACGCCTTGAATAAGTGACGCTGAAGTGCTTTTGCTCCAATTGAGTATCAGTTTGACCACCCATGACATTAAGTGAGAAAATATATGTATTTCCCTGCCATGGCCTGCTGATGAACCACACAATATTAATTCTTGAAGTCTGGAAAATCAGGGTCATTACGGCACAGTGCTATTTAACGAGAGCGACACACCATGCATCGCGGTGCTCTGTCAGTGTAATTGCTACCTGGAATATCATTCTCTATTACATATTTTTTAAACTCACTGTAAATATCTCACCTCGTGTTCTCTCCTTTAGGCGCAAAAGAGCGAGGAAGTCCTCTTTCGTGGTAAAATCCTGGAGAGCCATTCTGAATAAAACAACTAGCTGAGCTGTGTCACTGCATCCAGAGATTCGTCGAACTGTAGTGAAACATTTTTGGTGGCAAAACAAACACACACACAGATCTTTAACTAAGGTAAAAAGAAATCCCTGTTCCCATTCTGGATGGAAATGGTACATTTTTGCCTTTTTTCTTCCTCCACAATAGCTTGACTGTCACTTCGCGGCTGCAGGCTTCTTCCTCTTCTTTGGTTTTATGGCTGGCTATCACCACAAAGAGCCCTTAACTGACTTCTGTGACAGTAAACATATCGGTGCTCATCTCTTATCAAATTGGTCACTTGATTTAAAATAAATAAGAAATAACAGATGCTTGCAAAACAAAACATTAATCGAGCATAATGATTCAAGAGCTACCGGGTCAATGAAGTTTATTAGAATGATTATGGCATGAAAAAATCATCATAATATATAATATAATAACGTAAGCTATTGGTCAAATGTTATAAGCAATTTTATTGTGTTGTAAGTACATATCCCCGTTTTCAAAATCTGATCATGTGATATGTCCTAAATATTTCCCTTTGGGCCATTATGGGCTTAACCCCATTAGAATTGGACTGTGAAACTAGACAAAACTTCGAAATGAGTGACTGAGAAAACCTGGTTTTGATAGGCAGACCAAAGACAGTCAGATGTACCATTCTTTTAAAAACATTTTCAAGGTAACCAAATATATCTTAATAATAACTTTTAATATAACCAAATGACACTATAAAATGTCATTTTATTGCAGATTATCCACCATTTCAAAATCTCTCCCCTCTCAAAAAACCCATGAGGTGAAGATGTTTTAACGCTACTTTTATACTTGTGTGTGCGATTGTGACATATGTTCCCAAACCTGTCAATCAAATGTACATTCAGCAGGTATGTCAAGTTTCGAAACACTTGAGAAACGCCCCGATGCTTTGTTTACAGTAGCTGTTGTCTTGTCTCATGGGTGTTTTGAGTCGCACTTTGGAGCAGTGTTTTGAAACATCTGCGCTTTGGGATCTCCCTGTGCAGTTCTGTGACAGTCATCTTTCGAACATGCTTTCATTTTTTGCAAACCTTTAAAACTGGAGTTGGATGCATGTACAGTACCTACCAGGGCCGGTTACTCCCAGATTCAGAAGGGTGGGCAAGCAGATTGTAACATGTAGCCTATATCTACTTGTAAATCGCACGACAATTGAGTATAATCACATTTAATGGAATCATCAGTTCTATCTACATACAGAGCGAGCCTACATACATGTAATTCGCTTTGTTGCGCCACCATGTTTTGTACAGTATCCCTAAACGGAAAAACAGCTCTAAAGCGCTTTTCATATATATGTTGTTCTTCTTCATGTGTGTTTTTTAGAGGCAGCTTGCATAGGCAGTATTAGTAGGAGGAGACGGAGTTCTAGTAGTTGTCTGGCTTATTCGAAACATAAATCGTTCTTTGTTAGAAGTTTTGATCAAATGGAGGACCATGCGTATTGTACACAAGAGCCGACAGAGCATTAATGTTTAAGTGACTTTCATTATGTGAGCAGTGAGTACAGACACCATCATGAGTGGATATATGGTATTTATTAAAACTAATTACACATGAACAAACAATTATGCCAAGACTATAACAACCACGTTTCAAAGCTTTAAAGCAGGCTCAACTTAAACGTGGCTAAGATGAAATAAAGGATCATTATGACATGACCCAACATTTAGCATTGCCAAACTCTGCAGCAGAAATTCAGAATAAACATAGGTGTAGCTATTCCCAGATGGAAGGTGCGGATGAAACAGAAATGTTTTCAGAACGACGCCTCAATTGCCTGTTTTCTGCTGAACTGGTAAACCAATCCAACTTAAGCGATGTAATTGAAAACTGTTGTTTGATAGCTTTAGCTACAAATAGGCGTAATTGTCATGAAATGTGGAGAGAACCCAGGCACAGGCAGACACAGGATAACAAAAATACTTTTAATTGAATTGATTTTTATTAATCAAAGTATAAAACCAAAAACCCACAATGGGGCAAAACAGGGATTCTTAATAATAAAACAGAAAACTTCCTGCAAGGGGGACAAAACAAACAAGGTCGAAATTCCAAATAATATTCCAAGCACGAACGAGGGAAAGTCAGGACAGGGATACTTTTCTTTACAGGAAACACAAACAAAGGCAACCAGGTAACACACACAATGAACCAACGCGGGACAGAGGGAACTGAGACAAGGTTTAGGGGAACACCAACAAAGGATAATTACACAGGGCTGGTTGACACTACACTAATGGGAACGGGAAGGACAGGTGAAACACATGACACACTAATGGGGACTAACTGATAACAGGGGGCGGGGCTAGAGGACGCGACACCAGAGAGAGAGCATGGCATTACAAAATCAAGACAAGACCTGAAAATCACAACAAGGAAGGCAGAATCATGACATAACCCGCTTGGGGTGTTCTATGAGGGAAACATTTACAAGACAAGACCGACAGACATGAGGACAGACACCGTAAACAGAGGACGGACAAACTAGGGGCAGGGGTGACAAAACAATGAAGCGGTTGGTCAACAAAATTAAAGGGAGGGGGGGCAGTGGAATGGGCGGGACAAACTTGGGGAAATTAAACTTGGGTGGGACAGGGGGTGGGTACCTATGAGGTACAGGGGGCTGCTTCTTAGGGCGGGGGCTTGGGAGGGGCAGGACGGGGAGGGACAGAAATGGCTGGGGAAGGCGTGGACAAAAACAGCTGGACAGGGATGGGCGCAGGCTAAAAGGTCGACTGGACAGGGCTTGGCGCCGGCTGGAAGGGCGGCTGGACAGGGCTTGGTGCCGGCTGGAAGGCCGGCTGGAAGGCCGGCTGGACAGTGCTTGGCGCAGGCAGGAAGACCTGTTGGGACACTGGCTGGATCTCCGGCTGCAATGGGCTGGACACTGGCTGGGGCTGCCTCTTCTTTTTCAGCCGAGCTATCCGCCTGGCGGTCGGCTGAAGAGAAGAGATGAAAGGCAGGGCTGGCTTGTGGTTGGAGGCCTCCGAAGACGACCCCCAAGAGTCAATCCTTCCCTGCTTGTCCCCAAGGCTGGCCGGTGGTGGATAGGCAGTAGGGGGAGAATTAGGACGGCTTGGCGACGCCCACAACCCGATCTGCAGGGAACGACCCTAAGGGATCGCAACCAGCGGAGATGAGTAGGTGGGTTGAACTGAGACCCTGGACTCCGCTTGATCCACGGCATACTAAAACATTCACAACATTCTGTTATGAATTGCGAACAGAACCCAGGCGCAGGCAGACACAGGATAACAAAAATACTTTTATTAATCAAAATATAAAACAGAAACCCATAATGGGGCAAAACAGGGATTCTTAAGAATAAAACAGAAAACTTCCTGCAAGGGGGACAAAACAAACGAGGTCAAAATTCCAAATAATAATCCAAGCACGAATCAGAGAAAGTCAGGACAGGGATACAGTTTTATACAGGAACTTTACATAAACAAAGGCAACCAGGTAATGTGGGGGTTCTTTGATGAAAGAGCAACAGGACACACTGCAAGGACAAATTCCACAGCTGATGCTCTAATGGAGGTGTGGTACTATCTTAAAGAGAGCCACATACAAAGAGCTGAAGACCCACTAAATTTGTGGGAGGGCAAGGCTTCAGTCTACCCATGCCTGGTTAGGGATATGGTAATATAATTCGGCAATGTTGCAACATATGTCCCTTAATAGAGAGTCTTCTCAAAAACAGGACAAATAATCACAGAGAGGAGAAATCTCATCAGCCGATCCAAGCTGAGGCATCTGCCATTTCTGAATACAAACCTGCATTAAAGACTTAAATATCTTAAAAGGATACTCCACCCCCTCCAAAAAAAAATATGAATTACTCACCCTCATGTAGTTCCTAACCAATATCAACCATTTTGAACACAAAGAAAGATATTTCGAAGAATGTAACCAACTGAGATTTTTGGAGTAGTCAAAAAATGGTAGTCAATGGTGCCCCAGAACTGTTTGTTTTCCAAAAGTCTTCAAATGTATTTTGTGTTGAAAAGAACAAAAAATATATATTATATTTTTCTACCAGTCGTGCCCAAAAAATCTCATTTGCGAAAAAATATTTATACAGGTTTGGTACAACTTCATGACTTATTCCTTACAGAGTTTCATCCCTTTTGTTTAGACTTCTTAACAACACACAAACCATTCACAATTGCTCTATTCAAATTTGGCTAAAATAGAAGGCTCTGAGTGATAATAAATGAAGAGCCATTGGGGAGCCGTGAAAGCCTACTCTTCCAAAGGGCTAAGCATTCAAACTCAAATAACGACCGTCTTTGACCTGATTTTGAACAAATCTGGTCCAAACGACAATTCGTTTCATTAGTTCGCCACAGTAACCTACACGGAAGTATATGGTAAGTACCCTCGAGCCACCATTGGTCCATGGTTTTATTTAGCGCCACCCGGTCTGTGGGCGTCAGATAAGGTCTACATTTAAACTTTTGAGCAGCATGAATGCTTTTGAATGTCGCATTGCAGAGATGGGACAGATGTACCCACACCTCTACGATCACTCTGGCAGAGATTTTAAAGATACAGAGAAAGCGTTAAATTTGTGCAAAGAAATAGCATGAAAGGTTGGTGTTGATGATCCGGTGTTTAATTTCAGATGATGTCAAGTACACCACGTAAAGCACCAACAAGTTCATTGTTTTCTGTTTCTCAATCCCCTTCTTTGCCACACTAAAAAGGAAATGGAAAGTGGGGAATGAAGATTATGGTGTTGAACGACTTCTAAATTTCCTAGAAAAAGACATGTCAGACTTGTTTGATAAAGAGGCCGCAGTTTTTGCAGAATTTATGCGCAAAGTCCCACTACAGCACAGTCTCAATTTCAGAAAAAGAGTGCATGATATAATGTTTGACATAGAAACAGAAATACTGAAAGAGCAAGGCAACTGCACACTGTATTGACTTGTCTGTTTCGGCCACGCTTTGCTGAGTGGCTCCACATGGAAGCACACGCAGTGTCAGTGCTAGTCTCTCCATAGGGGAAATAGGAGTTCTGTGCGTTTTAGCATGTTTTTCAAAAAGAAGATACTCTTTTAAGGAGATTGTCACATTCTAAAATAAGAAAAACGCACCTCCTCATCTGTGCTCCGCATTTGCTGAACAAAAAGGGCAAATTCACCATCCTGCCTTCGGCATTTGTTAAATGGACTCATCATCTGCGTTTCCTCATTTGCTTGTCTCTTTCCTTTAGAAATAAACCCCACACACCTATTGCGATTGCCGTAAGACCGTTCATCATTGCAGACATATTTGTTGTTAATACAGCTGGATAAAACAAAACCTGTTTCCATATTAATTTCAAGCTGCAAAGCAACACAACGTGATTACCTTATTTTGAAGGGGGTGATTATTTTTCTATATTCACAGTAAGTACAGAGTTAACATTACATATGACACAATAAATAAATAAATAATTAAATGAAAAGAATAGCTGTTGTTTTATGGTTTAAGCAGTTTTAAAACTCCTCTTAATCCAAAACACATAAAAAAAGGTCCCGTTCAGGTTTCCAATCTGATATAAATCATGTGAATGTGTCCATTATTAATCTTAAAGAAGATTTAGAAGTATGTTTTAGCCAGTAGATTGCAGGAATGAGTGTGTTTCTGATTGTATTTAGCAACGTTTTCTACTGCACAAGTTGTGAAAGAGGCAGAATTTAAACGACTGTGTGAAAATGCTTGTTTGTTTATTTACTTTATATGTTTTTACTTTCTTCATACACACAGTCACACGCAAATCCCTAGTGGGATAGCAGCAGCACATTTTTGGGTGGGCCATGCTTTGGCAGTGATCTTATCCGGCACACTAATGGAAACTGTAAGTGTTTGCAACAAATTTTATTCTTTAGCGGTTTGTGACCACCCACATACAGAGTTATTGATGTTGCCCAAACCCTTAAAGTGAACTAAGGGATATCACTCTGTCTATTATCTTTATTTTTCAGAAATGTTGTCACTTCTGTTTTTTCAATCTATAAAAAAGTTGCATTGCAAAAAATGCTAAAGTTGTGAAAACACTAAAACACATGTGAAGTGCTACAGGAATCAATTTTAATCGAATTGAAACAAGAATATTCAGGTTAAGTAAAGCTGAGATGGCATGAATGAATATTTCAATATACATATTTTTTATAGGGTGAACTATGATATAGAACCACTTTCCATGACTGAATCATGTTGAGACAAAGTTTCAAGTGAATGGCATTTCGCTTTAATATATTGCACGCCATTTATTATAGTGATTGAACAATTGTCTCACCAAAAAAAATCCACTTTAAAAGTACACCACTTTAAAGCTATTTTATACATAGTCTTTGAAGATGTAACAATCCTAACCACGCAGGGAACGGATCCAAATTCAATTTAGTACAATAAAACTAACCTACTATCGAAAACTTGAACCAACGTTATACATGCAATTACTTGCAATTGTTTTGCTTTATGCAAAAGCTCTCTGCACCCCTCGCCCCTTCTTTTCGATACGGTGGCATCTAAAAAAACTGTAGGAGAATTATTTTTTCAGTCCTAATAAAAATGTGTTTCTAAACGTTGGCTATTGTTATTTAGATACTATATTTGTTTATTTAAAATGTAATTTAAATGATGTTAATGGATGACTATAGATTAACAAAGTTCGGGAGAAGCCAGAGCATATAATTAAGACCGGCTGGTTCGCAATCAGCAATCATAGACCCTACCCTATCAGCTTAAGCGAACCAGCACATAAGTAGAGAAAGATTCTTACCTGAAGCCATCTCTAAAGGAGAACACATCACAGGACGGACGTAAGGTATTCAAGGGATCATACGGGTTTGCAATCGATGCAGTCACGCAGCAGGGCCGATCCGTGAGGCAACATTTCCAATTACATCTTCCCGCAGATTAGGGAAGCGTTTCCGTATCCCCACTTGTTTACGTCGCGCAAGTCACCTCGTTCGTTCCCACGTGCAATTGCTGCCGGCACGCTAGCTCGGTGCTAAACGCCAGCTCATTGCAAACGCTAGCTCGCTCCTAAACGCCTGCTCATTGCAACGCGAGCTCGCTGCTACACGCCGGCTAATTGCAAACGCTAGCTCCCAGCCAGCGTTTGCTCACTGCTAACGGGGAACGAGCGTGAAGACGCCGGTACCAGCAAACATATGCTAGCACGTATCACAAGATCGCCGTGATTCGACCCAATCCAATAAAGATACGCTCAATGACAACACGTCAACGTTACAGCCGATCTCGCTGTCACGCAAGAAGCTGGGTGAGTATAATCTTTTAATACATTTATATTTATCCACTGTCATTCCGCGGCGCCACTGCACTCAAGATTGGCATATCGCTGGCCAGCACGGAACCGTGCCGTTCAGCGAACGTCAGTCATACTATTGTAAACTTCCGGAGATTAGTAACATAATCGGCACTTCCGAAAGGGATTGCTGGTTAACAAATGTGTCCGTATCCAACGGGATACGTTTCTACACAGGGTGTCATTCCCATTTACATCTTGCCCAAATAACGCACGCACCCGTTACAGTTAAAGGTGCAGTTTGTAACAATTTCGCAGTAAACTATCACTAAACCACAAGCAAGTGTTTCATATAGTAAATACTCCGTTGAACACAATATATATCTCAAATTATTCTTTCTACTTGTAAATCGTGTTTGTCACCGCCTTGCGACGTAGAAACCGCATGACCACTGTGTTTTGGACAAAGGTGGAAGTAGTGTCCAGCGTCTAGTTAGCCACAAGCTTGTTACAAGCAGTAACTTTTATATATGGACCACAAATATATGCAATATAACCATAAACTTCATTGCTCTACTCAATACGCTAACATGATTTTGCGTTCCCGTCTGATCGATGGCAGTCAGTGGTGAAGACAACAGATCCCATCATTCCACCCGCCTTCACAGCGTCAAGCTACGGCCTGTTGTTTAGATCGTGCACCATGTAGTGGCGGTTGTTACAAACTGCAGGGTTAAGCTACACAAGGGCACGCACCAGTATATTTACCAGTTGCTTAAACGCAAGATCTCTATGGTATCTCGTCTGCTAACCTGAACACAACCGCATCTTGGAATCGCAACGCAGTCACAATGTTACCTCTGAAATAATTCATTGTTTTTTTACCCACAGTGCGCACATCAACTTAAAGATACATGAGCATTCCACAAGTCGGCTAGCCTAGGCTGCGCTCCAGGTTAGCCATTGTCGATGCCAGTTGGGGGCAGACGGGACATTTCCCGCTCCCTCGCACAGCAACCGCCAGCACAGCTTGAGCTGGCCTGCAACAGCACTGTCCGGTCCGTTTACCCGCTAAACATCACTCCAGTTGGCCGATCCAGCGGAAGCCACAACTACCCTCATCTCTGCGACTCAGGCAACGTCTCAGCATTCTTTGGGGACTGCTGTCCCCTCTCCGATGCCTTTAAACGCTCTGGTTATGGAACCTCCTCCAGTCTCCAAAAGCATCAGGGCGCAGATTTTAGCCGAAATTCATGCTGCTTGCACCAGAGGCAGATCAATCACCAACTCCGCTCCCTCCCCTTTCGGCCTTAATATTCAACTAAATCATCCTCTAAATACCTTGCTAACAGCCTCCAGAAACTCAATCATCCATGCCGTTTCTCACAGGACCCAACGGACATACCTCACGCCTTGGAGGAACTTCAAAACGTTTCACCTCTCATACAACATCCCCTTCCCGGATTCTTCCCTCCTCTCCATCATGTCATTCATATCCTTCCTCAACACGAAGCGTCTCCAAGCCAGCTCAATCAAAGGTTACTTGAGTGGGATCCAATTTTTCACAATTGATGTTCAAAGCACCTTCCCCAGCCATAGAAAGTCTTCAAACATCCCTGCTCCTCAAGTACATCCAAAGAACCCAACCTTTTCCTCGAGACGCCAGGCAACCCATCACATTAGAGATCCTAACAAAATGCATCTCCACTCTTCGCAGAGGCTACCACACAAAGCACACCGCACGCACCCTCGATGCCATGTTCATCCTGGCGTTCTTCGGTTTTCTCAGAGGTTCAGTATTCACCACTACATCTCACTTCAATCCTTCAGCTCACCCTTCCATCGCTGATTTGTCCATAATCGATCATGAAACCATCTCATACTTCATCAAGCAGAGCAAGACAGACCAGGCCGGACTTGGGCAATTAATTTACATCTCAACTCCCTTCACCGATCCAGCCGTTCCAAACATTAACAGCATACCTCCACTCCAGGACATCACAGGCCTCATCTCCATCAGACCGTCTCTTCGTGGACGATTCAAATCACCCTGCATCACGTTTTTGGTTCCAAAAACATCTCAAACTGGTTTTACTACAATCGGCATTCCGGCGGATCTATTTTCCACCCATTCTTTCCGCATCGGCGATGCAACCACGGCCGCCCAAAAAGGCCTTACTAAAACCCAGATCCAAACACTCGGCCGTTGGTCGTCAGATGCATTCAAGAGCTACATCAGGACCGACCGTGCCCTCATCAGGAAAGCACACCGGACTCTCCTCACCCACCTTGTTCAGCATCAGCCTTCATCCACCCACCAAGCAGGTCCTTCCAGATAAAGCATCATCACTGCGCCTCCCCTCACCAGAGGCACCTTCACTCCATGCCACTTGCTCCTGCATGTTCTGCCGCAGCAGAGCCAACCTTCCCCCCAGTAATTTGTTACCTCGCATGCTCCCCTTCCCCCATCCCATTCCCCTGAAGCAGACCGCTTCATCCCTCACTCTGCCGCAGCAGAATGTCTTTCCTCCCCCTAGATGAATCCCTGTTTGTCTCCCTTACCCCTTCTCGGAAGTATTGTGCTTCCTCCCTCACTCTGCCGAAGTAGAATATCTTCCCTTCCCCAAAATTCCCTCGCATGCTTCCCTTACCCCTTCCTCTACCCCTTCCAGTATCGCACCACGCGACAGCCCCCGCAGGGGCCCGTGCTTCATCCCTCACTCTGCCGCAGCAGAACGTCTTTCCTACCCCCAGCTGACCCCTCCCTGCATGTTTCCTTCCCCTTCTCCCCCGAAGCCAGTATCGTATTGTGCGACCGCCCCGCAGGGGCCCGTGCTTCATTCCTCACTCTGCCGCCGCAGAACGTCTTTCCTCCCCCCTGACAGAATCCCTCGCATGTTTTCTTACCTTGTCTCGGAAGTATTGTGCTTCCTCCCTCACTCTGCCGCAGCAGAATGTCTTCCCTTCCCCAAAATTCCCTCGCATGCTTCCCTTACCCCTTCCTCTTCCCCAGAAGCCAGTATCGCACCACGCGACAGCCCCCGCAGGGGCCCGTGCTTCATCCCTCACTCTGCCGCAGCGGAACGTCTTTCCTACCCCCAGCTGACCCCTCCCTGCATGTTTCCTTCCCCTTCTCCCCCGAAGCCAGTATCGTATTGTGCGACCGCCCCCGCAGGGGCCCTGTGCTTCATCCCTCACTCTGCCGCAGCAGAATGTCTTTCCTCTGATAGAATCCCTCGCATGCTTCCCTTCCCCCGAAGTATTGTGCTTCTCCCCTCCCTCATCATACCCGAAGCCAGTATCGCCGCAGCGACCGCTCCACCAGGGGCCCGAGCTTCATACTTCTCTCTGCCGCAGCAGAACGTGTTTCTTATAAGAAAATACCGACATTGGGATTGCCAACCAATCTAAAAACAGCCGCTATGACTTGACCCCAGAATTTTGGAGACTTTTCCTGTGCATTCTAAACAGATGGAGATCTTGACTAAACCTTGCTAGCCAGCAATAACAACCGTTTTCAGAGCAACTCCAAAGGAATAATGAAGGCTGCTGCCTCCTCCTTGTTGCCCGGATAAGATGCATTTGGCCAGATGTAAATGTTACAGGTACCGAGCAAGCACTATAAACCTGGAGTTGAAGGACCTGAACCTACAGTATTTGTAAAACTGCTCAAACGTGTCGGCTCATGTGATAACGACATTTCCCCCAACATGAACAGTTTACTGCTGCTTTTTTTGATGTTACAATTTGTTCTCTGCAGCTCTTGTTTTCAGCTCTGCATTTTGACATTTCGCAACAGAAACTGGTGATGTTAGCATCAAAATTCTAAATAAAAACCCTTACCGTTAATTAGGGTGACCGTCCATCCCGCTTTGCGTTGTGCCGCACAGCATTTTTACTCTTGTCCCACATGTCACATATAGAAAATGTACCACATTTTTATCAGTCTGTTGATTTTTAGTTGTCACATTAAGAAAACGCGTTATTTTACCTGAAATGCACATAAGGCGCATGTATACAATTTTAAGAGACACATAACCTTCAATTGAAATGTTATATACCATTTCATCTATATTCCTTGATTAAGATGTAGTTTTAAATGACTAAATAACAAATTATTTTTACAAGCTGTTTTCATTCTGTTATTATATCACAGTTTTACACTACCTTACATAGGAGTTCCACATTGTCCCACACAATCATATCAAGAACATATTACCTATCCCACATTTGGTTTGTTGGGAGGTTGTCACCCTAATTCGCAAAAAAGTTTCACGCTCGAAATTGGTGGGTTTAATGTTCGCCACTTCATAATTACTGGGCAAATGCGTTTCCATCTCAGGAGAGTCTGAGTATACTTTTACACATCAGTTTTACACCCAGTCTGTAACTTTAGGGATATGCAGAGTCAGGATTTTCGCACATTTATCTGTTAATAAGTGAGGCACACCCAATCTCTTTTCTGGGTATGTATTGGGCTGACACAGGATTAAGATGTCATCAAGTTGATAACATATTTTCAAATGATATTTCAATTATCCCTTTACTTTCAGCTGTTTTTGATGTCTCAAAAACGGAAGTGCAGGAATCCAAGAGGGGATATACCATCTTGGTTTATGCTTCATTTGTATCAGGGGTGTGAAAAACATGGATCCAATAACGGTTAATCAGACGTTTATTGAAACATCACACAGAGAAGTAACACAGTGGGTGTAGATCTGAAAAAAGTTTGACCTAGATCTGGTGGCGTGGAACACAAGAGGCCAGAGGTCTGTGAGGAGGGAATGTGGTCGGCCAAGGGTGGATGAGCTGGCGGCCAGTGATACGGAGCTGAAAAGACGACACAGCCGATTGAGAGCAGCGCTGAAGAAATCTCATGGGCAGGCAGTAATAAAAATAAAACAAAGGAACCAAAATCCCTGGAGCCTGGGCAAAACAAAAAATGTCCAAAATCGACAATAGCAGTCTTAACACAAAAACACAAGGTAGAATCCAAAAGGAAGAAAGCATAATCCAAAAGAACATCCACTCGACGAGACAAGAGTAATTCCAAGACAAGATTAAAACTAAGAAACGACTAGAAGGCAGTAAGCCAGGGTGGTGATCAACGTCTAACTATGATGATTGCGCGCAGACTCTGAGGCGGCAGGAAATTAACTAGGGGAAAAGTAATGAAAAACACCAGGTGAACACACTGAGCACTAACGGGAGAATAATTTGAAGAGGTGGGCGGGGCACACACAAACACACACACGGACAATGAGCATGTGGAGCGGTCAAAACAATCCAACTCGCTCGGGACAGACATATACACAGCGGTAGAAGGGAGACAGATAGGTTTCTATACCAGAGACCTGACAGTACCCCCCGAATGTCAGACAGCGGAGGATTCTGCCGAGGTCCTGGTTGGCCCAGTCGCATTGCCCGTTGGTCTGGGGGTGGAAGCGGAAAGACAGACTCGCTTAGGCCCAGATCTGTCTTCATAATTCTTTCCAAAAACAGGAGGTGAACTTCGGACCCATATCAGAGAACAAGTCGAACAGCAAGCCGTGGGGCAGACGTGATCAATGAGCAGTTGTGGGGTCTCCTGTGAAGAGGGAAGTTTGGGTAGGGGAACAAAATGAGCCCACTTGGAGAAGTGATCGACCACAGTGAGAACCACCGTGTTGCCACCTGAGGGGGGGAGCCCAGTGACGAAATCAAGGGGCAATGTGTGACCATGAACTGGAGGGAATGGGGAGGTGGTGAAGCAGAGGAGCGGCAGGACGATTACTAGGCTTGGATTGAGCACAGTTCAGGCAGGCCAACAATAACTGTCTGACATCGCTGATCCATGACTGGCACCAGTTCCCACTGGAGGACTTCAGGGCGCAGCACAGCCGGCATAAACAATCTAGCCTGCTCCCTCCAGCCAGTAACGCTACTAACCCAGCGCCAACTGCTCCCTATTGCCGATGTCGTAATTGCATTCCGCCAGGGTAAACCGATGGGAGAGGAAGGCACAGGGATGAATCTTCCCATCGTGTGCAGACTGCTGAAATAAGACCGTGCCCACTCCGACATCCGAAGCGTCGACCCCAACAATGAACTACCGATCAGGATCTTGAACAGACAAGACAGGAGCAGAGATAAAATGGGACTTTAATTTATCAAAGGCATCCTGAGCATTCTGATTCCACCTGAATGCCATTTTGGTGGAGGTTAATGGTGTGAGGGATGCAGCAACCTGACCAAAGTTCCTGATGAAGCGCCGGTAAATGTTGGCGAACCCCATGAAACGTTACGGAGGACTAACTTGGTGAAGACCCTGGCTCCCTGCAATAGTTCAAATGCAGAAGATATTACAGGGAGGGCATACCTATTCTTTACTGTAATGTCGTTCAAACATCGATAATCAATACATGGGCGTAGGAAGCCATCCTTCTTCTGTACAAAGAAGAAGCCTGCGCCAGCGGGGGAGGAGGAGTGACGAATGAGCCCAGACTGAAGAGAATTACGAATATACTGGGCCATGGCCTCTTACGGCCGGGTAGAGAGAATAACTGACCCCAGGGTGGAGAAGTGCCTGGTAGGAGATTGATGGCGCATTCTTAGGGGCGTTGTGGACGAAGAATAGGGGCCCGAGACTTGCAGAAGACCACGTCAAAATCATGGTATTCCTCCGGAACTCCAGCCAGGTCTACAGGTTCCACCTGAGCAGGACAAAAACGAGACAGGAGAGAGAGCAGGACCAAGACAAGCCACGTGACAAGATGAAATCCAGACAAGAACTGTGTTATTAACCCAATCAACGTGAGAACCGTGCCCGAGGATAATAGTATTGTTGCGGGACCCGAGAATGTACTGCACAATGCTCTCACGATGATTCCCAGAAACAAACAAACCTACGCTAGGGTGAGGAGGAGGGAGCCTCCTGGGGACCAGGCCGAGACAGGACTAGAGAGAGGGATGAAAGCAAGCTTCCATTGCCGAGCCATAGCAGAGTCTATAGGGCGAATCCAACAGGGCAAGAGTCGAGTGCGTGGTCCCCCGAAACACGACTTGGAAGGAGAGCTGGGTGCGAGACGAACTGGAGAGAGGATAGATGGTCTGTGATGGAAGCTAGACCATGCATAGGTGAGAGAGTTTGGTGGCCGCTCGGACCGAGCGGTGGAATAGCCGCTACATCTCCTTGCAAAACTCTGCACACGAGACACAGTGTCCCAGACCGCCATATCTCACTCTCTGGCTCCCCCCGACAGGAGTGTGAGGACAAATCTCAAATTTGGACGCTTCAGAAGCGTGGCGGCGGGGGTTGCAGACTGAAGACCAGCGAGCACCATCTTTGACCTCATAACGCTACTGGTATTATATCAATTTTCAAACAGTCTTTAGGCTAGCTTAAATTCCTGAGCTTATTTTATCGATCAACCACGCCCCCTGTATCAGACCGCACCCCAAGTTTCCCATGCTCTCACCCACCAGACTCTTGAACATACATTTGGAGCACACACTCCATTATCCTCTGAACCACAACAGCCATTGTTGACTCTGTATATGCTCACATCCCGTTCTTTATGCTAGTTTTGACCTTGTTATACCTGTAAGATACCTGCCTGTGTTATGCTCACCTGTTGAATTTTACCTGTTGCGTGTATTACCTGTTGGATTCCTAAATGTTGGATGCTTACCAATGGATAATTTGTTATCTGTGAAACATTTCTTCATTAAACCGTGCGTGCACTTCAGTCTCTCCATGGTTCAGTGTGACACCTACATATACACTTACTGTTCCATACGTATATTTGTATAGGGATGCAGTGACCTTATTTGATCTAATCTCTTTTCTTTGCACACATTTTATTTCCCTAGTTTAAAAAAATGACAGCTATCATTTCTTAGTAGTGAGGCCACTAATAAACACATGTGTCCCATTTAGCGTTTTATTCAGCTTCAAAAATATCAGAAATTGCCTACTGTAAAATCCCACAGGATCCCTCTAAGAGGGGATGGAGCGTGATCAAGAAGAGTTCATCCTACTGGTGCCCCTCAGAAACCTGAGGCTCACCTTCAACAGTGGTATGATGGGCAGCGATGGTGGTCAAATACACTTATTAAACTTTGTCATTATGTGGAGCATGGGTGGCCTGCCACATCTAAAACAATGCCGCCTTACATGACTACATACTTTCTGATGAGTATATGCTGAGAGGCCCAAACAGACTGATTGTGCCACTTAGTTTACGTTCCCGCTTGGTCACTCTAGCTCAGTATCCAGCAGGTCAGTGGCAAAAATGGGCATGGATGTGGTGGGTCCTTTCCACGTAGGTCCTGTTAATTGTAGATATGTTATCACATTAATTGACTATCACACAAAACGGCCGGAGGTTGTTTTGCACCTCATGTCACTGCGTCTACCTTTACTTGTTTTCTACACAGTCTGATTTATCTACGATGGGCGTTACCCATGGCAAAGCATCAACTCTTTCAATAATATATGCAGCTAGCAGGCTGTTCAACTCCGCAGACACAGCATCCCTTATAGAAAAGGTAGTCTGCACTGCTTCTGTTGCACAGGAATTATATTTTCATGCAATTTCACTTCATGTATAAAGTTCAGTAAACCATAGCTTGGCATGGCAGGATGAGACACTTGTTGCACTGACTGTTTTGAGGCAAGTACTTTATATCCTTTGTTTCACAAGTTTAATGAACATATTAAGTCCATGCCCATGAGTGGGTTTCCACTTTTCACAATGTAGAATGTAACAGGTAATGATTGTTGAGCAGATGTTTTAATACATCCCAGTACAGGAAGGTTATATTTTGAATATGTTACAAGATGCACATCAGATTTAAATATTTGTTCTGGCAGCAAAGATACAGAGGACCCAGTATCCACAATTAGTTCTTGCATTGTAGTACAGGAAAATGTGCCATTTCAACATTGCACGCAATATTGTTTGCAGCAACAGATGTTTTAGATATCTACAAAATCGTCAATTCAGAGATTTCAATCTCTCTGATGTCCTGTATCCGTGCACAGCAACACACATTTTCAAAATGTCCTATTTTGCCACATGTTTACAGGTATTGTTTAAAGCCGGGCACTGCTTGGAATGCGCCAAATGACTGCTGGAATCACAAGGGTAACATCTGCATTCAGAATGTACTTTAGTTTTGGTTAGTCGTTGGCCGTGGCATTTTCCACTTGAACTGCAACTTGTATTGGTCTGTCTTACGTTAAGTCCGCTTCAAGCAGTAAACGTTCACAAATTTTTTAGCTTTAAAGACCATGAGACGTGAATATCAAAATATAATTTATTTGAATCAATAATTTGGGAAAACCCAATAGTCATTTAAAACTGTAATACTTTTAATTACTGCAAATAGCAACATGGGTCAGAAAACAGTAATGAGGTTAGGATAGATCTGCCAACCAGAGTCTGGGGATCGCCAGCAGGGAAGCAGGCTAGGTGTCCGGCTTCCAACGGAGCCACACGTGCTTCAACTAAATCAAGTAAAAATGTGAAATTCACGGCAAAAACAACCTACAGCACAAAGGAAAACCACACAACGTAATTAAGGAACTCCAGTATATGGCCGCACCAGCCTGAAACCCCGCCCAGGTCCTCCCCAACTCCTAGAAGCAAACTCACCAAAAACAACAATTTCTTGTAACGAAAAAGACAGGATAAAGATACAATAATATTTCAAAACCACATAAAATAAAAATGAAAAAAAAAAACCGACACCCACAGGTTTACATGCGCTTATAAGCAAGCAGGCAGGCAGCTAGCCAGGCAGAGCAAGCTTGCAACGCAAGCAACACAGCGGTCTAAACAAACAAAAACCAAATCAAAACAACATAATACGTATGGTATCGTAACCAAAACGTAACAAAGAAATCAATAAAAAAAACAAAGCAAGACAAAACAGCAGCGTTGGAGCGTCACGACATGCAGCAGCAACACACCACAAAATGTGCTAACGCCTCGCTGTACATCTGAAAGCCATATGCGGCAGACGCATCATCCAGTCGTCAGACCAGCACCCGAACGCTACACCACATACACAACAACTCGTATCACAGCACCCGAACGCAGCCAGGAAGACAACACCCACAAATGCGGTAATGCGACAAGAGGTAGAGGTAAGGAGCTTTACCGCCACGAAACGGCGGTTTTTAACGCGGCCGATAGAATAGGCACCCACCAAACAGACACCAGCCCTCAACACCAGGCAGCGGAACACCAGTCCACACAGGAAGTTTAGCTGAAACAGTGACGCCACATCCCCTGACCTGAGCAACCCCTTTATATAGCACCAGTCCAGAAACACCAATAATGGGCGTGGCATCAATGCAGTGATTCCATTTCACCACATTATAAACACGTTTTAACTCCATATCCAGAACATAAAGCCATTTTCTCAAGAGGAGCGTGCATGGCGCTCCAGCTTCCAGAAACAACTCGTGGGTACACTTTGATTTAAGGATGTCATGATTCTGCCTCTTTTTGTCTGATATTTCTCGGTTTTGAGGCTGAATCAGAACGGAACTCCCTGTTATATCTGAAGAAAGAAGTTGTTTCCCTTTGTCCCTTTGTACCTGTTTTTTGTTAGTCTTGCTCACCTGTTTGTAGTCTTGTCTCGTAAAGGACGTAATATCCTTTCAAGTCTTGTAAGTTTTGTCAAAGTAAGTAATATTCAGTGTTGTTTTTGTCAAGTGTTATCCAGTCTAGTTTATTTTAGTTTAGTGTCACTGTCTAGTCTTGATCGCTGTATTTCCCCTGTTTTACTGTTCTTACCCCCTCGCGGGCTTTTATTTTTGTCTTTTGTTTAATAAATCCTTGTTCTCCTTGGCTGCCTGTATTTGGATTCTCCCCCCCCACCCGAGATTCCTGTCAAAGGATGCAAGTTTAGAGAGCACATGAAATGTGTTTGTGGTGAGGAAGTTGTGACGAGAGCCGTGAGGTGGGGCTGGTGGTGTGATTGGTAGTTGGAATCAGCTGTGCGCACAACGGTCCCGCATATCTCACGGAGCAAATCGGGAGCATAAGAGAACGAGCGATGGAACTGCTGACGAGAGAGGACTGGGCCCGGACATATGTTTTAATTTTGTATGTATGTTCTTTTTGCCGGCAGTTGACCGTGAGGTGGCTTCCGGCATTTTAATTCCGTGTTTTTGTTTGTTTACTTTTATTAAAGTGCCTTATAACACTGGTGCCGAAACCCGGGAGGAAGGAGAGACATGCTGTCTGAGAGCCCTCGCTGCTGAGGGGCATCGCGGTGCTGAGGAGTTCGGGCAGCGCAGACGAGGGACCGCAATTCTGTTAACTGTTGCATTGTTGATAAACAGTATTGTAGAGTTGCTAAAGTATGCTAAATGTTTATTCTGTAGAAAACCCCAACCAATGGCTCCTGGCTTGGTTCTCTAGATCTGGCTCCATCTCAAGTTTGATTTTATTTTCTGCCATTTAATTATCTGTCAGACAGAAATCGTTGTTTAGAAAAAAAGGGTTTTTACAAAACTAACAGCAAACCACTCTACAACTGTGCAAGACAAGTTACCACACTAGGGGAGAGGGATTTAGAACAAAGACCAGTTTTTAAGCTTGGGTTTGGAAGAGTTGAAAAAGTGTAAAACGTCTTGGTTACGTCTGTAACATCAGTTCCCTGGTGGAGGGAACGAGACGTTGTGTCGAGCCGACAGATGGGGTTTGCCCTTGAGAACCTATCAACTCTACTATAGAAGAGGCCAATGAAATTTGGCTAATGAAATTTGCCAAATTTCAAGGACTGAGCATTCTCCAGCGTGGTGTGTCCCAGCAGGTTGGGTCAGTGTGCTATCTACCTCTCTTCTTACCCAACCACATGGTTAAGAATAGGCCTCCCATCCACCTCCCTTCTTACCCAATCACATGGTTAAGAACAGGCATTCCATCCTCACTAAGCAAGCACCCCCTGGGGGTCGCCTGTGCAGAGCAGTCTTCCCCCTTAGGCCGGGAGAACATATAAAACTATCACCGGACCTAGTGCTCCCTGACATCTGTAACACCCCCTCCGTGGGCTGTTCCGTCTGATGTAGCCTCATGAGATGGTTCCCACTCCTGGTAACCCATGGCTTACCTCAGATGGACCTCCACCTCGCGGTTAACTACTCAGTCCGCACGTTCCATGCGATCTCCCCTAAGGGCGATACCATATCTATATCCACTGTATTCCTCCCCCCGGTAGGAAGTGGCCTCTGCAGCACATTCCTAATCAAGGAAGTCACGCTCACCCGGTGTTAACTCGATCCAGACGCCTTTTTGCCAGTTGAGAGCTAATGCCTCCGTCCATGAAAGGTTACCGATCAGGGTGTACCCATCTTTCTCCAAGAATATCCTTGAACATCACACTGGAAGGTTACAGTTTCGCGATAGCCTCGTGCTGACACGCCCAGGCCTGCTACCGTTGCTTCGCTAGAGATTGTGACACGATACAGCGGTGTGGCGTCTTCCATAGGAACCCCATCTGTCGTCTCGACACAACATCGAGAGACCGACAGAAAGGGAACGTCTTGGTTACATCTGTAACCTCAGTTCCCTGATGGAGAGAACAAGATGTTGTGTCCCTTATGCCACAACACGTATCGTCCTCTGCTGTAGTCGTGAGAGGCTCTTCTGAACAAAAGGTAAATGAATGCTGCACGCTGTCTTACTTTTATGCCGGATATCCGGGGGCGGAGACCGGCATGCAAATTTCATTAGCCAAATTTCATTGGCCTCTTCTATTGTATTCAGAGTTGATAGGTTCTCAAGGCCGAACCCCATCTGTCGGCTCAACACAACGTCGAGAGACCGAAAGAAAGGGAAGTTTAATTTTGATACGTGATGTTAAATTATCATGTTTTATCATCAAACAAAAGCAGTACAGATTCTCCACCTCAATTACTTTACCTCCATTTATAGTACAGGTTAAAATCTTTTAATCTGAAGTTGAACTGAATATTTAACAAAGCCAAAGTACAAGGAAAATTGTGATGTGTATCCTAGTTAATAGTATCCTTAACTATTTAATCTTTAAAACTATTTAGTGACATTTGAAAGATAACATGTCTATAGTGAACCTATTGTCCAATTACATGTTTAACTGAATTTGTGTGAGAACAAAGATTTAATGCATCATAATTATTCTGCAGGTGTGTTATTCTGGGTATAGGTTTAGATGTAACATAATAGGCGTACACAAAATATAAAGTGCTACAGTACTTGGTATGATAATTAGTAAATTACAGTTAAGCTTTAAGACAGACACTTGACTTTAATCAAACTACTGAAGTTTAAAGTGAGGCCACCACTTCTGCTCTCTGCTTTTCCAATGAAGAATAACCACACATTTCATCTCAATTTAGAGACTGATCCTCAGATGCATCAAACTTATCAGCCCAGAGGGAAAAAATAGTAAGTGAATCATTTTCTCATTATTTGTGAAATGTGCATATTCCTAGCAAAACAAGAAAAACTATTACACGAAAATGAACCTAAATGTAGACTCCTTTTCTAAAGAATGACCCTAGATTTAAATGATAGGCGTTGCCAAATGATGGTAAACACTTGTGCATTCCCAAGGCACACCATGCCCTTCATCAAGTAGGAGGAGGCAGAATCTGGGTGCTGCTAGAGAAGCCAAATTTGTATAAATAGAGGAAACTCTGAACAATAAAAGAACAGCTTGGAAAGTTATACAGATTTAATACAGAATTCACAGATTGATTGAGACTGCAGCCTGATTTCTGGATCTCCAGTGTGCTGGTAGGTAGATTTTATTTGAAAGGTTTCTGATTGTCTACACATTAATTTATATTTATTAAACTGACAATAACTGCTTTCAAATAATGATAGTAATTGTAATAATGATTGAACAGTAATTATAATAATGATGATAATGATTTGAGTGGTACGAGACATGATATGTCCTATTGCAATTGTAGAAATATGGACCTCAGTGTAGCAAGCCTTCTTCTACTTGTGGTACTGGCTGAGACCACCCCTGAGAGATACTATCATGTTAAGAAACACACTTTTCCTACAAAATCCCAAAGTGAGTATACAATGTATGCTTAACACCTTTTCATAGCACTATCGATAGAATGTATTTGTTCAGTCCTATGCTGTGCAATGTAAAACATGTCAGAATGTCTCTAAAGCATAACATCTGTTTACAGGTGCACATTTCACAAGGGAGTGTAGAGTAAATAGAACTTAAATTAAATAGTAAAAAGAGTAAAATGAAGCTCTTTTAATTCAAAAAAGTTGTCCAATCCAAAAGTGTTTTATAGTAATCTGGTTACACATTACATGTTGGATTTCTAAAGCTACACTCTGCTACAGCTACAATACTTAAAATCACCTGGGTGCAAACGACAGCAAAGGTTTATTGTTGACACACAGACATTGTTTAAATGCTATAAACTCACAACTGTACAATTGAGCAAGTAGAATGGATAGAATTGACCACATTTTCTTGCTTATAGGCTAGAAAAATATATAACCAGACAAACATTTTATTTATTCTCATAATACTGCATATTATGTCATATATTTTTATTCATGACTGTTCCATGGCTGCTCATGTAACCAAAATATCTAGCCCCAATTCTAATAGTTTTGAGTATTGAGTTAAGTTGCACAAGATAGAAGTGGTAACTAAACAATAATACAACTGCCGGAAACTAAGCACTGTTAGAAACAAACATTAATGCACATGCTTATCTTAAATGGCAGTAAGTTAAACGCCATAAAAGTGGAAACGCACAAAATTAGCCATTTTAACTGTAAATACAGTAACACTTATTGAACATCCTTAATAAACCATGACATTTAATTTGGAGAAAAATATAGTTCTGTCATGATATGTCACATAGTGTGTTAAAAATGATGTTGTAATGTTTTGCCACAAACATCTTTTATTGTTATTTTTTATTTTTAGCTGTTGCTAGTCAACCTGGTATTCCAGGATCCCCTGGTGAACCTGGTCCGCCTGGTCCCCCTGGCCCAGCAGGAATACCTGGAAAAAATGGTTTTGGACAGACTGGACCTATTGGCCCACCTGGACAACCAGGTCCAGCAGGTTACTCCTCACCAGGAAAACCTGGAAGCCCAGGAATACCAGGAAAACAAGGGGGATTAGGATTGCCAGGTGAGAAGGGACATCAAGGGCCTCCAGGACCACAAGGGCCAAGAGGAGCATCAGGACCACCTGGAACCCATGGGCCTGCTGGCGTATCCACTCCTGGAAAACCTGGACCACATGGTCTTCCTGGTGGAATGGGTCCACGTGGAGAACAAGGCCTAATAGGGCAGCCTGGAATTCCCGGTGTGCCAGGCCAGAAAGGAGAAACCGGCCATGGTATTCCAGGTAGACCTGGTGGCCAAGGTCCATTGGGTCTTCAGGGGCCTCCTGGTCAGCCAGGAATTGGAAAACCTGGACCAGCTGGATTTTCTGGAGAGCCTGGAAAGCCAGGAATGCCAGGAAGGGATGGAATACCAGGACCTATGGGTATGCAGGGCCAAAAGGGTTACACAGGAGCACCTGGTGTAGGAGCACTAGGAAAACCAGGCCCGAATGGTGCTCCAGGTTTGCCTGGGCCAGTGGGGCAAAAGGGTCCTCAGGGGCCAGCAGGACAACCAGGAGTTCCAGGTCTGACTGGTACTGGAAAGCCTGGAATACATGGACTTCGAGGAGACAGAGGAGAACCAGGAATCCCAGGTCCCACAGGCCAAAAAGGAGAGTCAGGCCCTAAAGGTTATACAGGTCAGCCAGGTGGTACTGGGCCAAAAGGTTTACCAGGTCCGCAGGGTGTTATTGGTTTCCCAGGAGAGAGAGGAGCACAGGGACCTAAAGGTGATAATGGAATGGGTGGAGTACCAGGCCCTATAGGATCAAAGGGTGAACAAGGCGCACCAGGTTTCCAAG
This sequence comes from Triplophysa dalaica, assembly GCF_015846415.1. Lineage (NCBI taxonomy): Eukaryota > Metazoa > Chordata > Actinopteri > Cypriniformes > Nemacheilidae > Triplophysa > Triplophysa dalaica. The sequence continues at coordinate 4,091,127 of NC_079554.1, read as the reverse complement.
GAAAGCAAGGTATTCTAGGTGCAGCAGGTCCCCCAGGCCAGATGGGTTTTATGGGACCCCAGGGTCCAAAGGGTGAACCAGGATTGACTGGTGCTCCAGGTATCCCTGGCAGAATGGGATCACCAGGAGATAAAGGACATCCGGGGCTTCCAGGCCCGCGGGGTGAAAATGGCGAAAACGGCATCCCTGGAGCAAGAGGACCAGCAGGCCAAGTGGGACCGGGCGGTCCATCGGGGGTTAAGGGCCATCCAGGACTCCCAGGACCCCCTGGCCCAGCAGGTTTCACAGCGAAGGGAAGTTCTGGACCTCAGGGTCCTCATGGTATACCTGGTGCCAGAGGTCAGAATGGTCTCCCAGGCCCTCAAGGTCCTCCTGGACCACCTGGTCCCCCAGGCCAGATTATGTACTATCATGACAAAAGCATGCCTATCAAGTCTCATAAAATGGCAATGTCTGTTAGTCATGAACAGATTAAGGTGCCCATGTCAGCATTTACAGCACTTCTTACCACTGCATATCCCAATCCTGGAACACCAATCATATTCAACCAAATAGTGTACAATGGAGAGAACCACTATAATCCAAACACCGGCATGTTTACCTGTCAAGTTCCAGGACTGTACTACTTTTCCTTCCATATACATGTCAATGGAGCAAATGCATTAGTAGCACTTTATAAAAATAGAGAACCAGTCGTGTTCTCTTATGACGAGTACAACAAGGGTTTTCTTGATCAGATGTCTGGTAGTGCCATCCTTATGCTACATGCCTATGACACTGTGTACATTCAGGTTTCAGATGATCAGTCAAATGGCATTTATGCTGATGAAAATGTTCACTGCTCTTTTTCTGGTTTCTTGATTGCTTCAACATAATAAGCATGCAAATACAAATCTAAAACTTTCTTATTCAACAGATGTCTGCTTTTATATTAAAATGTTGCTGTTGTCAAAAGAAGATAAAAGGATGATTTTAAGACATATGCCATATGCAGGTTGAAATACTGCCCTGTGCATCTACCTGTTTTAAGAAATTCAAATACACAGACAAAGCATCAATCAATAAATCTGCCTATAAATTTGTGAAATGGTCCTGCTAGTTTCCATGTGTAATCCTAAAGCTTTTCTGTTATGCTTTCCGTTTCAATAAAATAAGTTTTGTTTTATTAATTTACATTTTCTTTAGTGTATAATATAGGTGTTTGTGTGTCTGCTTTAATATTTTCTCTGTGATGCAGCTACTTGTCACACATGTGCATAATGCCTACTTATGTTGTTCCAATGTATTTTCAACTAGTTAATTCTCAATAAACGTAAAAAATATATGTTTATAATCAATAACAATATCACTTTTCAACATTTATTGTTACATATCGTCCAGCACAAAGCAGACTATAGATGATAGTCAGATGTGTCTACACCAGATGGGATCACCCGCAAAACAATGTAGAACACATTATAATCACTGATGCATACATTTTTATGGGTTCTATTGTCTTAAGTAAAGATGTGCCATATATGTACAGTGGAGAACAAAGATATTTAGTGTACATGTCATGCTTGGTGAACGTTGTCCTTGTCATGTAGAGTCAAGTTTATGAGGCTTTGTTTGACTTTGCCTAACACGAACTACTGGAATGAATATGGGATTTTCATAATAATATAAATTTTAGTAAATATCAAACATTTTAGAAAGGATTTTCACCTCATCAAGCTGAACATTGAATTGTTACTATGATGTTTTCTTTTACTTGGCTCTACCCAACAGTCTGAAATGGATTTTCATTTCTTTTTCTATTTCTTTTTTGTGGTCCGCTTACGAATTGTATTTGTAATTACAATTGCATTGTAATTCACTGAAACTCTATTGTATTAATCCAATGTAAACGTTGAAATAAAGATGTGTTTTAAAATCTTTTAAAATTTGTTCAAATAATTATCTTAATGGCAATATGGCACAATAAATATTAAAGGATAACAATCTTCTATGTCTTAATGATGGAAGTGTTACAAGGATATATGTAGAGGAATACACTACTTTAACTTTAACAGTTCTTTCGAGTAATTTAGCCAGACAATGTGAATGGCAAGTATTAAAATATAGTAGAATGGCTAGTGATCTTATTACTTTCTTATTAGGACTAGTATAGGAATAGATATGGAGGACTGTCAAGAAGAGAAATGTCCTACACTCTTAGAAATGAAGGTGCTTAAAAGGCACAGCAATGTCATAAAATGACCATTTTTGGTTCCACAAAGAACCTTACAGAGCTATAGTAAAGACACATGTAACACAGGATGTTTGACTCAGAATATAAGTATTAAAGTTTACATCAATGACAACAGCTTTATACAGTGGTTCAAGTTCAGAAATAAGTAAAGAATTTCAATTTACAAACAGCTGTCTAATCAGCATCTTGATATGCCACACCGTGTGCACATAAATCGGCAAAGGAGAAGTGCTCACTAACAGATTTAGACAGATTTTCGAACAATATTTGATCGTAGTAGGCCTATGCAGTGATGAAGTGCTGGGGACAGGAGTAGTATCAACAGCATCTGTTATCAGTTTATATATGTTTTTTTTAAAGACTTTCCACAGTTAGCTAAGGTAATACTTGTTTGTTTTCTAATTTTAATTATAAAATTTTGCATAGTCACGTCACTGTATCGACTTTACAAATAGGCAAAAAAAAAACACATATGACAGCATTTAAAGTGAAACAATATTTAGAATAGTTGTAAGGTAGAAATTTAAAAACATACTGAAAAATCTCCATTTCAATTTAAATGCCAGTGATGTCGACAGGGGGAGGACCCTCAACATCGTTCCCACACCTATGCAAGTATCAGTAAAACTGTGAAAAATTCTGAGACTCTGCAGACCTGTCTGTGATAAACCTTTCGCCAGGATTCTAGAAACAGTGTCAAGTAGGTATAACTGCAAGAAACAGTGGAATTGGATCAGGCCATACAAAAAGGCATCATATTGTCCATATGGGGGCACACTTGTCACACGTTTAAATTTTGAATTTGCACTGATTGTCTCTCTGTGTGTGTCAGAAGAGTATCACAGATATCCAATACTATGAACCTGTATGATGGACATCCCACCCAGTAGGGATGTATCAAAGACAAAAAGTAAAGCATTTCAAGCAGTCGGAATTAAGCAATTACAAGAGTTACGTTAGTGTTCCTCTAAATGTTTAATAAATGTATTATTATACTGCAATGTGAAGCGTTTATAAGAGTGACTCTCAAACTTGTAATGGCAGTATATATGTGTTTATTCTGTTTGTGATTATATGATCAGTAGCATTTAATTTGTATTTAAAAACATTTAACATTGTAATTTATGGGCCCCAATAATTCATCCAAATTGAGAACTAAGATAGATACGTATCATATGTACATACTGTAGTACAACTGTTTAACTTGTGATGGGCAAATGTAGATTATAGATGTGAAACTAAAAACTAGAAATATTTACTATTATCTAAGCGAATGTACTTATTTCAATATATTGAACCATTTGTTTATTTTCCTAAACCCCTGGTGATAGAGTCCAGGCATCAGAAAAACTGAGAGAAGTGATAAATCTTACATTTGAATGTGCCAATTTATGAGAATATGTAACATTCTCGATGTGACATTTCTGAAAGCAGCCCATTAACTGACTATGGAAAATCATAGTTTAAAATAATAAAATATTCTTTAAAAACATCAAGACCTCACATGGGTATATAAATCATTATGGCTGTGCTATGACTATGGTCAATTCAATCTGGTTCTGCATTTGTTTAGAAACTAAAGTTTCTAACATAATAATAAATCAATTTTTGGGAATAACTAATGGCTAAAAGCGAACCACTGTATATGCCTTGCATTGTGTTTTATTTATCTGTAAAAGTACATTTGCAATAAAGGACCTAAAAACACATTAAGCAATATTATGTTTATTGATAAAATTGGTCTGTTTTCTCTTTGTACAACTTTTTTCTTTACGTGTTTGCCATAAAATACCAGCCTCATCTCTCCCGACTTGTGCAGGAATCTGCAGACATGCTTCCCCTATTAACACTGAAGACAACATAAACCTTAACACACAATAAAACACAGGGTAGAGGGTACAGGCAGCATACGCTTCAAATAAAACCTCATGCGCAAAAGAGGCAGCACATGCCAAATAAAATCACCCAAAAATCATGGCTTTGTTTTCTGACTGTTTCTCACGAGAAAGGGCACTTTATCTGGAGGATTTTGATTGCAGCTTTTCATTAAGAACATTAGCATCTTGTTTTTGTGTAAGGTGGGGTCAAATCAAACGCGTGCATGAATCAAAACAATTCTGATGTGATATATATTAGACATTGTTTTGACACTGTTTGGAAAATTAAGCAAGAAAAGAGGGATCTTAGTATGCTTTTATGTAAGTTTAACTGTAAAATAGTCATGCGTTACATTAATGACATGAACAGACGAAATATGCTTCCTTTTTCACTTTCATAAACACAAAGGCAGAATTTGTGAATGATGGTCTTTCAATCAATGTGTTGCTCTGACAATTTTTGTCTTTTATCCCGTTTACAGCCGCTGCTTTTTGCAATGTTTTCCATGTAGAGGTCACTTGTGTGCTCAAGCGCTGTCGCAAATCACGTGAGTTCATTTCTGTCCATATCTTAAGTGTGACTGGCAGCAGGTTAATAAAAATGGATGTCACAGGCTGTTCTTAAGCAATTATAATCAAGGACATATCTAAAGAAGTGCTGGACAAGACAGATGTATTGTGTCAAGCCGTATTACGTTGTACGCGTGTCAATTCCCCAGACCTGAGAGACGTGATTGTCGAGCCTGCGCTGCACACAGTTTTAAAATTTGACATCTTTAACTTACAAAAACAGCTTTTGGTAGAGAGAGCTTGTCAACGTTTCTACATACAGAAAATCACAGAGAACATATCTAAAGTTGTGCTGCAAAAATTCTGGCGCTGTTAAGAAAACCCCAATCGTCGTTCAAGTAGCATACCTAAAAATCAGCCACTACAAAACAAGTAAAAACACCTATAAAGACATAATAACATAATAATAAAGTGATTGATGCTTTTCATACATATCTTACAGTGTGATTCAGAGTCATTTGGGTAATATTACTGCTGTACAGGAGAAAAGAGCACAATGGAGTGAAGGGTTCAGATAATGCCCACTTTGTTGTGAAAGAAGTTCAGTGAAATCTTCCAGAAGGTTGGAAGGACAAAGACATGAGTTTTCACATCACTGTTTTGCAAATAAGTAACGAAGCAAGTCGACTAAATATGACTAGCTGCCGGTTATGAACATTTTATGAGCTCGGTCTCGAATGGCGCCCTCAGGGTCCCTCTTGCAAGTCTATTGGTGATAATCCAAATGGGTAAATCAAGGGCACATTTGGGGCGGGGCCATGGATTGAACTAAGTATCCACTATAATAGAAAATAACGTATATGATGGATTTTATGCTCATTATTGCTCTGGGTGACACTGAATGTACTACATCTGAACACTGTTGTGTAATGATCCCGTGTTAACGTGAGACTACAAATGATGATTCGGGAAAGTATATGTTGTCAGTTCATTGCGGTAACAGTTGCTCAGTTTGGCCCTGCTGGAGTCTGATGGGTGAGGATCAGAAGGAAGAACGTTCATCCTCATTGGAGCTGCTATGGAGGACCTTTGAACTGGTTTCCAGAGAGCTGCTGTCGAATGGATGGCTTTGATCCCGCCGCGTCGCCAAGCTTACGCCAAACAACCTGATAACACACAAAACAGTTTAATAAACATTCTTGCATTTTGTTCTTTAGCATTTCAAAACCACATATCAAGTATTTGGCACTATTGGTAGAACGATAAATCTCTGTGGCTGATACATCTGCCGATATTTAAAATTGTAATTATTGTTAATAGTTTCACAAATTATCTATGTTTACTGTTATTAATAGACATGCACCGATATTCAATTTCTCCTCTGATTCTTCAGAGTGATTAAATTCATATTTCTTAACTTTATGAATGTTATTAATTCATATAATGATGTTAATATTAAACATCAAACTGGTGATGTTTCTTACCATTTTCTTTATACAGAGCACAAATTCATTGCATTTTTCTATCCTTGTTTGATTGACAGGATATATCAGCCCTGATCATCGGCTGTTTTTAAACTATGGGCCGGTAGACGATTATTGCTTTTATAGATCAATACTTATTATTGGCCGATATATCGGTGCATCTCTAGTAATTTATACAGTTTCATCCTCACATCAGCCACACTTTTTTCTTTGCATCATCATTGACTGAAATACCACTTCCTTCCTTTCTAAATTAGGCTTATTACAGAATGCACATAATATGCACATCTTGTGCTTTTAGAACCCACAGAGACCAGCGGGTTTATTGTGTTTAAAACAGATGCTTGTGTACATTCACTAGAAATCAGAAATCACTGTTCTTAGTGAATTTCCTCCCAAAATGCTCCACAAGAATCCCAAACATCCTTGAAGATAAGAAGTCTATCAACAGTGTTCACAATAGTGTTGAACAAGCCGAGGAGCTCCAGGTGAGCTGGACAGAGGTGTTATTGTGCAGTCAGTAGGATTCCTCTGTTTCTACATTCAATCGAGGGGCCCGACAAACACATTAAAACCCTCTCCCTATATCACGACTTCAGAGCTCTGTAACACTACGTTTCATGCTTCCTTAGATCTGTCCCCCTTGGATTCAATTGATTGGATACATATCGCTTGTTGCTCCCTAACTCTTTGTATAAAAGCGTCTGCTAATTGACTAAATGTAAATGTAAAATGATTCATGTATGAATACGATCACAATGAAAAGTGCAATTTACAATAACACTTTACAATAAGGTTTCATTTCTTATCATTAGTTAACTATATTAGCCAACACAAACTAGCAATTAGAATAGTTTTATAGTTCAATATAACTCATGCACGCTAACTAATCGCAATGAATGGATCCCTATTGTAGGGTGTTATCAATATGATGCTTAGTGAACCAATAACATTGTAACTAACGAAAATAAAAGATCACAGAGAAGAATTACTCACATTGCACATCTCTCGTACTATGGCCTTTTCTTTTTCACTCAGGTCTTCCTCATTTTCTTCTGGGAGCTTCTTGTCGAGATTATCATGGACCTCCAGAACCTGTTATAACACGGCCAAGAGCATTTGTTTATTAGGAAAGCTTTTCATACCATTTCCTATCGACTATTTTAGCACCTACTACAAACATTTTTAATCTTTTAAAATAACAATCACAATATACTGGTTGTATACTTAACAATACTTTATCTTAAACAGCGTTGTATATCTATTGTAGGGATGTTCAACGAATAATCATGATTAATTACATCCAGAACAAATGCTTGTCTTTACATAATATATGTCTGTGCACTCTGCATATTTATTTTGTATTTATAAATATTTGGAAACACTACTGCATTTACATGTATATAATAATATTTATGAATTATTAAAGTGATATATGAACATTAATTCATGATTATATGTTTCTTATATATACACATGTATGTTTATGTACAAATTGAATACAAAATGAACATGCACTGTGCAAATCGCGATTCATTTTTGAACAGCCCTAATATACAGTATTGTTTTACATTATTTAGGATTAGCAAAAAAACAAAATTTTAGTATAAAAATGTTCTGCTTGAAGTGCTTCTGTGCGATTTTTTCTACTCATCTAATGCAATGACATTCATACACTTAAGTGCTTAAATGTCCAAACACTTTTTGGGGTCAAGTATATTAACAGCAATGTCCTTTATGAAAGCACAAAACTAATCCTGTTGCAGCAGAAAAAGATTCAATTTTGGATCCAATTGTAAGCCTCCATCATTTAAAAGACTGCCATGTGATCATATCACTATAAAAAAGACACTAATGAAATTATAGGGGCCTGTGTGTTTGTGTATGTGTGGAGTGTCAAGCGATGATGGTTTGTGTACCTTCATGGCATGGACCACAGCCTCAGGTTTCTGTACAGATGAGAGAAACCCTGTGGATGGTGAAGATTCACTGGTTGGGAGTCTTCCTGTCCCCTGGAGAACAGAACATATAAGATGGTCAGTTTATCATCTACACTGGAAAAAAGAGCTTTTTGTTCCAACATTTAGGGGATTATTGTAAAGGCTGCAACTGGTAAATATTTTGGGGTACAAATGGCAAAAAAATATTTTATTGAGAAAGTGAACAAAAAGATCATTGTTAAAAACTTTTCTCAAAAAATATTTTAGGATGAAAACAACTATCCACCACATAATTCATTAAACAGCAAAAAAGGTACTGTCTAACAATCCATTGATTATTCCAACAGAATAATTCATATAAAATTAAGATGTCCTGCTACACCTATTCAGTAAATCAGATTTTTTGATCTGCTGTTGCAAAACAACATTTACAAGGATAACCATTTAGGACCGTTAAACTAACATAACCATAATAACTATGGGAAAAGCAACCATTTGTGTAACTGTCCCACCTAAATATTCATCCACGTGCATACAGATAATTCTATTCAAACTAAATCACATTATAAGACAGACAAATCACAGATAGCTCTTTAATATCTCATATTTTATTAATATTAATAATTCTTGTTGACAAGATTAAATGTAGAGCAAATGGAAACTTGGTTGGAAACTTTGCTCCTGCGTCTCAGATATTTCCCCTCAGAAAGAGCCAGAAATCTCACAAATGTGAGTTTCAGAAGAGATCTCAACCATATCACACACAGATCTCAGATTTCTTAAGTCTGCTATCAAAAGTCAATATTATTGAAAGAACAAGATTTTTGGAGATGTTTCTATTTTTATTTTCAAGCGATTTTAAAAGAGAAACATCTGAGACTAAGTTGATACTTAAATGAAACAAAAGAGATTTAAAATTATTCAAAGCGCCACCTCTCACTCACAAAAACGATACCCGATGAAATACTTCCGAGCTTGGCATTCCCTGGAAATGCTCTTATTCATTTTATCAGCGGTTCTCAAACTTTTTCGTTGAAAGGCCCCCTTTGTGAAGAGTGCATTGCTTTGCGCAAATAAAAACAAATGATCTTGAATTTTTCTGATATTTGATTGCATAAAAATTATGAAAAATTTCATATAATGCCACAAAATCTGTGCCCCCCCTGGATCCCTCTTGCTGCCCCCCAGGCCCCCATGGCTCACAGTTTGAGAACCACTGCATTATACAAATGGTCAATTATGAAGAAATATCAATATTAAATCAAATGTATTGCAATAATAATTTTGTCTAATTTAAAATTATTATCATCTATTATCATCCGAGACCCCTTGAAAAAAATCTGGGGCCCCTTGAGAACCACCGTTCTAGTGTCGTCTAGAGTTTAAATTTAATTCATTAGTTTAAGTATCGAAATATGAAAATTTAGCATATGTCTGGGCAGACAGTATGTAATAATCGCAGTAGAAGAGACAAAACTCAAAAGCACTCCTTATGTACTTATGGTATGTCATTCAAAATAAGCGTGTCACCCTTGATTTTTACAAAAGAACACTTGACCTCTCCAAAAAAGGATATCTGCAAGTTTTCAGTACATACAATGAAAAACAACAGCTATAGCGGTTCATTAGAGCCAAGTTAGACCCAAGAATCTGCCACACTACACGGACGCCAGCCACTACTGGTAATTGGGCTTTGAACTCAAAGCCTTTTAGTTGGTGAGATATATTCATTATGACAACTGGCCAGTCTTGAAAATGTAAATTTCTTCTCTAAATCAAAGAGTGTACGGGCCATATGTTATGATCGCTGTTCAGTTGACCCACCACAGCAGCAGTGTTTTGTAATGAGGCATCCAGCTTGGCTGAAAATCCAGCTAACCACTAAACGTTGATGGTTTCCAGGCGGTCTTTGGCTGGTCAACCACCTTAAGCAAGCTGGTCCAACCAAACTATAGAGATAGTATGAGACATAATCTTAGCCTTCCGTTTTGAAAATGTCTGTCTTTCCAAATTAAAGTAACAAAAGCTGGTTCTAACACACACACACATACGCGCACACACACACATGATAATTGTGTTCTCATTGGAGATGTCCTGATTCATCAGTTATCCGTCTTAACTCAGCAGGGTTGAGCTCAGAGGCTCATTCATAATGAAAACTACATCCCCTTTAAAACATTAATTGTGACACTAAACACATCAGGCCCAGGCAGCTGTTAAGGACAAAAAGTGCCTAGTATCATTTAATCATTCATGCTTGAAGAAAAGAGCCGGATATGATCTGCATATTAACTCCGAAGAGGCCTGAAAATATCCTTTTAAAGCGAAGCACGACAGACATCTGTGTGTTGTGTGCAGTGTTCAGGAAAACACTGCAAGACTGTGATGTCTTATGTGATGTGCTTCACATGAGAGCTTATCCATCAAAACCACCAGGAAGGAACTCTGCACATTATGAAGTGGTTACCATGGAAACACTAGAACACAATTTTAAATGACTCAAGTTATGCTTAAAGATCCATGACAAACTTGGACCGGAGAGAGCAAAAGTAAGGCTGAAGCTAATTTGTGTAGTTATAAAAAGTATGTACTTTAAAGGATGCAGTATGCATCATTCAAGGTACAGTACCGCATCCATTTTTATATTATTGGCTATGTATTCGATGAATAAAATCCTTATTTATATCTTGTGTTAAGACGGAGTGCCTCTGTAAAGCAAATTTATGAAATCATAAAATTAAAATGCCGCTGCTAACAAAATACTGCTGTAGTTCAATATTGTGTGATGTGTGAAGCGCACCATGTGTTTAAAGTGACACCAAAAATCAATAAAACATTAAAGGTCAAATTTAATAAAATGGTATCTTGACCTCACACGAGGTAACGGGTAAAAAGAAATGAATAAATATCCGAAAACCGAATTGACTTTTTTCCAAGATCTTTCAGAAGATCTCTAGGCAACCATACAGAACACAGCACAAAATACAGTAGCGAAACATTCTTCATGTGCGCGCCTGAAGGCTAAACATTCAAAGGTACTGTTGTTTTCCATTCATTATTTGCTTTTCTTTAAAACAAAGTGTGCTCCAATTGTTTCCAAGACAGAAACAGGATTTTAAAGTTCCATTTCTCTAAAAGAAAGACCTATGGCAATACACAAGAGATTAAAGATCAATATCAGATCTCTTTCTTCCACACAGTTGCTTTATAGCGCCCAATCTGGTGAAGCTGAGCTTTTATTTTGAAAAATTCTATATTTCTGCTTTATCTCATAATTTATTTGGCTTCTTTACATATATGACTTAAAAATTTGATTTAGATTCATTGTTTTGATTTTGGTTCTTTACCAAATTTGCTAACCATTTCTTTAATCATTTTTCAGGCACGTTTTTTTGTTCCTCTAACCCTCATCCAACCTCTTCAGATTGATTTCTTTGTACATTGACTCACATTGAGCAGGGCTTCTTGACGCTGGGGCAGAGAGGTCAGCTGTGATTCTGAATGGTAGAGGGTCATGTTCTTCCTCAAAGCTCTCAGGTCCCCCGGAGTACACTGTCACATGACACGCAAAGAAAAGAAAGACTTAACAAACTACATGACACTGGGTACACCAACTACTTTAACTTTAAAATGTACTTTTTAAACGTTTGAAATAACAGAAGTGACTTGAAAAGCAGGAAGAAGGAGGAGGATGTGTAGTTTAGTCACTCAAGGCAGGAGAAAGGAAGTGAGGAAACAGACTATTATAAAAACACCTTTCACTTCAAAGAGCCAATAACCCTTTTTTCATAATCTAAAGACTATTTATGTCAATAACACTATTAAAAATAAAGGGGCAAGAAAGTATTCAGTCAAAGGTTCTTTAAAGAATCATCACTTTTTTATATTTTTACAGAACCTTTTTTCACCACAGAGAACCTTTTGTAAAACAGGAAGGTTCTTTGGATGTTAAAGGTTGTTTATGGAGCCATTTAGACAAAAAAATATTCTATGGCATCGCGAAGCACCGTTTTTTAAGAGTGCACATGTAGTTTCCTGGTCTCCCAGTCTTCTCATGCTGGTTAGACTGGGCACTTAACACTTAAATGTCGGCTTAGCTTTGCTGGTTTATACAGGTCTCCCAGCTAAATCTGGTTTAAGCAGTATCGGTCATTTCCTCTTAAAAATGCACATTAACATCTAAACAGTTTATGATACCATGTATGGGGTATTTTTACACTTTCGGGTATTTTCGTCTATTACAAGGATGTAGCCACTACCTGTACATGTGTTCCTAGTGTCTAGAGAAAATAGTAAATGGAGTTGTGGAGATGTGGTTTGTCTGTACTCGTGATTTTCTTTTAGACATTTTAGACATTTGACCATGAAATGATTCCATTGCCAATAACAGCATTAAGGCCCATTCACACCGACAACAATAACTAAAAATATAACTATAACTACATACAGTAGTGGTGTCACACCATACAAGTACTGTCAATAACCGTGATATTAAAACGGATACTTTCAATACCGTTCTAACTATATCCATATTTTAAATTCAATTCATTGGCCAAAAAGAGAAGAAATCTGACGAATGGTTTTGGTTATTTCGTAAAGAATGTCCAATAAATATCCAATAAATTTGTGTCTGCATATTTTTGTCCACGATAACAGTGAAGTGAATATATACCATCGTGAGAGACCTACTTCACACAATAGGATGATAACATTTTGTTAATTCTAGAGATGCACTGACATATCAGCCAATAATAGCATGCAGAGAGGACAGGAAAATGAATTTGTGCTCTGTATGTAGAAAATGTTAAGAAACATGACTAGCTCAATATTCATAGTCATTATATGACTTAATAACATTAAAAACGTAAGAAATATTAGTCTTATCTTCAGAAACTGTCTCGGCAGATATCACCATGTACGTCTACTGATATCGGTGGAGAAATTTAGTATTGGTGCATCTCTAGTTTATTCTAATCTTGTGTGCTGCAGTTTCACATTTTAAATGCACAACCCCTTGAATTTGAATGGATTTTGATTAGCTGTCAATCACTCTAGCTGGGAAAAATCCCCTTGAAAGTGATTGCAGCAATATCGTTCCTCTGTATCTTTATTGGTCTCATTGTGGTGTGAAAACCACTATTCTCTTAAATGTAGATTTTTTTTTAAAACGTTATAGTTATAGCAAGCTATCTTTGTCATCAAGCCAGAACAACCCCTAATACAGCTTCCAGTCCTTTTTCCTGTCGTTTTCTCGTCTAAAGAGAGTACCCTTATGTTTGGTCATGCTGCTATAATAGAGACACCCACAGGCTCTGGCTGGCATCATCTCTAATCACCGCTGATGCTCATGACATTTTCAATGTCTTGCTCTCATGTTCAAAATAAACGTGATCCATTGAAAAAAGGATCTATAAATAAACCTGTCTCTCTCCCTTAGAAGAACATGTGTGTTTTGAGTGGCTGCGAGTAAGAGCTGAACTTTACATTAAGCCTACAACCACAACAATACTGTGTCACCTCAAAACTATCCTTGGCATCCAGTATCTCAGAGATGACGTATTCTTAGGCTATCCCCGAAGTAAGTACCGTGCTGGTTCCCTCAACAGAAAGCCTGTATATTTTTGGAAGATCGCAAAAAATAAGTGGAAGATAAATAATTAATACAGTCCGAGGTTTTCATATGCGTTTCTTCGTATTTAGCACTCGGTTGTATGTTGTCTCTGAATTGTTAAAACGCCTCTCAAAATGCTTGCTATGTATGCGAAAAAAACGCAGAAAATCAAACCCAGTCCAAATTTTTTAGAGACGGACAAAAATAACGGAGTGTGTTAATGTGATCGACACAACGTGAGGTCGTATTTATTTTTTAACGTGCAGAAATTTCGGACACAAATTTCAGACTCAATGTGCAATGGGCTTTAAGGTCGACCAGCAAGCCTCAGACAACTCTTTCAAACTTTACAAAAAATGTGTTCCCTAGTAAGAAATTATTGAATGAATCAGCATCTACTTTTTAAGTTTTGTGCCCATGTTGCAGTATTTGTGAGCTTTATATGCACAATGACGTCTAATGTACCCGCCAAAGATCACTTTTAGCAAACGCTGTTTTTTTGGAAAAACAATAGTGCTTCAAAAATCACAAGCGGGTTATAATTGGTGTGTTTTATGTCATAGATTAAAACGGGTTTTCCATACAAAAAATACATTCACCTCTGAGCCTCCCTTTTGCGAAACAACTCATGATTCCTTTACTCATCATACCAAAGACAGTGGTGTTCAAAACTCTGAAAAGTTGAAATATAAATTTCAATCGAGACCTAGAGTTTTCTTTTTTAACACAAATGAAAAACTGGTTTAGTCAATGTATGAAGTCTTAACTTCTCACAGATGTTCTGACAGGTGTGGTTCATCACTTTAACCATATGTTCCACTAATGCTCGACAACCAGAAAGTTGCAGATTTTGTTTAGGCAAGAATTCCACATGAACCAACATGCTTGGCCAGGGATATTGCCTGAGGAAAAGATCGCTACTAGTGGTAACACATGTGTCTTCATTTTAGCAGTCTTACACGTATAAATCTTCACACTGTGACAAAATTAAAGCACAATCCTAAGAGGGTCTTTTCATAAATCATCATAAATCAGCTCAGGACTGCAGAATATTCATCCTCTCGTCATTGCTGTGAGTTGAGAAGTGACCACAATGCAGTTTGTCCCACAGTTCTCTTACAGTACTGCTGACAGCATTTTTTGAAGGGGGCAAAGACACGATTCACAGAGGGTGTAAATCTCTGTGGGGCAGAGCAGTGTTTCTGCACAGCAAATATTTGAAGGTTAAAAACAGTGTTGTGTGGGGTCCATTTGATAAGATTTAACAACTTTACAGTGTTAACTACAATAGAGGTTTTCAAACATTAAGGACCCCCAAATATGATGAACCTTTTGTGAGGGACCCCCCTTTTCCAAAATACATATCAATCTATAGTTTTTGTGTGCTTAAAGAAACATTTAACATTTGTTAGATAAATAGCAAATAAGATAAAATAAAGACAACACATTGTTTCTAAACCTAAATAGTCGGCAACAATTTCACTTCGAGTCCAAAAAAAGAACTATACAGTGAGCAAAACTCACTAGAAAGATACAAATATAAACAATTCTGGAAACTATGCATAGCAACAACAACAAAAAACAGATTAACACTGTTGACTTGAATTATTTTTGCTTTATCTTTTTCTCCTCTCTGGGGGACCCCTTGCAACCTTCTGGCGAACCCCAGTTTGAAAACCCCTGAACTACACGGTGTTTTCTGTGGGAGCTATAATCATATCTTGCATATTTTCTGTTTATTTTATCTAAACTTTTTAAGTTAATTTTATCATCATATAAAACACAGGTCTCATTAACTAACAAAAAACACTCTAAATATGCTGTCCTGTTTTCAACATAGGATTTGGATCAAAAAGTGACGAATACAACTGTTGGGTTCAAAATTGATGTTTTTTCCCTTTTTGGGTTGCTAACTACTTAAGATGAATGACTGGATACATTATGCCCATTTGAACTATTCAACAGGCTATATTCAGGACAAACCTGAATGCACTCAGGGAGTGTCAAAGTTGTAATGAAATGGTTTTTCTCTTGTCACTTGCAACACAGAATGAATCTCACGTGAGCTGGTGGAATGTAACCTGTTTGAGAGGACTTCAATGACTGCATTGTTCCTGTCATGACTCTGCCTCTTCATGTCATGTCTTTCTTGGTCTTGTGGCAGAGTCATGGCAAAGTCTTAGGTTTTGTGTGGAGAGAAACCGTCTTGGTTACGTCTGTAACCTCAGTTCCCTGATGGAGGGAACGAGACGTTGTGCCGAGAACGACTGTGTGGGGGAGGAGTCACCACTCTCCGCGAGGCGTATACTGAGGAGAAAGTGCGTTGGCTGTCTGGTTCAGTTTGCCCGGGATGTGTGTGGCCCGCAGGGAACGAGTCACCTGTTGACTCCAACGGAGGAGGCGTCGAGCAAGACGTGTTAGCTGGCGTGAGCGTACACCACCCTGACAATTTGATGTACACCACAGCTGTAGTGCTGTCATCGGACTAGCATGTGCTTGTCCTGCATGAGAGGCCGCAGCCTGCTCAGTGCAAGTAGCACAGCCCACAACTCTTGGCAATTGATATGCCAGCGCAGACGGGGGTTCGTCCAACGCCCCGCTACTGCGTGCTTGTTACACACTGTACCACACCCTTGCAGGGAGATGTCCGTCGTCACCACGACTTACCTCATGACCTGACCAGAGGGACCTTAGTCCGGAAACTTTGGAAGACCAGGGGATTATGGTGCGTTGGCAGCAGGGCAACATCACCATGCGCCTGCTGCCGGTGTGCAACGCTCTCCTCGGAACTCGACTCTTAAGCCAGTGTTGGAGCAGTCTCATGAGCATCAACCCGAGGGGTATTACCCCAGCGAGGACGCCATGTGTCCCAGGAGCCTCTGAATTGTTTCAGGGGGACCGCTGTTTGCCTGAAGTGTTCCAGGCAGTTCAACACCGACTGGGCGCGTATTGCGGACAGTCGCGCCAACATGGTTACAGAGTCATACCGAGTTCCATACCGAGAAAGAGGATGCTCTGCACTGGGGAGAGCTTGCCCTTCTCTCGGTTGACCTGTAGTCCCAATCGATCTAGGTGCCGGACCACGAGGTCCCTTTGTATACACAACAGATCTCGCAAGTGTGCCAAGATAAGCCAGTCGTTGAGATATTTAGTACCCGCACACCTTCCTCCCCTCAGGGACAATCTTTGTGAAGAGCGTGGAGACAGGGACAGACCGAAAGGGAGAACAGGTCGATTGCCACGAAACCAATCCTGACACCTCATGGATGTCAGGATGCGCCTCTGCGTGAGCATCCTGAATGGCAGCTTGTAAAGGTGCTTTGTTCAGGGTACGCAGACCTGTGGGGCGCGACCCGCTGTCTTTCTTGGGAACGATGAAGTGTGGGTTGTAACCCACTGAACATCTTGGTTTTGCGGGACAAACTCGATGCCTGTTTCGCCAGAAGGGTGGTGACGGAGATGTCCCTACCTCTGACAGAGGGAGAGAGGATGCCCCGAAACTTGGGAGAGTCTCTGGCGAACTGGATCGAGTAACCAAGACGGATTGTCCTCATTAGCCACTCTGCTTCACCATTCCCACGGGGGGTGGTTCGTCGGCTGGCGGAGCTAACCTCGCCAGGGCGTGAGGTCGGGTTGCCGGGCACAGTCCATTCGAGTGCGCGATCGGGTGCAAGTACACCCGGGGAGAACGGAAAAACTCTGTGAGTAAGTGAGCGCCAGGCCCTGAAAAGGGTCTGGCCTTGGTGACGAGGCAGGTGCTGTCCCGTACCGACCGATCAGAGCCGTGGCTGTGAAGGTCGGGCCCGATGTTGTTCTCCCTGGGGTCTCCCCGTCAGTGTCACTTCTTCTGACCCCAGGAACCATGTATCCCCAAGGTTACCATGGCTGACATCACTTCTGCTTCCTCCTGAGCTCGACCCCCCTCGGATTCGTCAGAGTCGGATGCCAGTCTCCCTCCGATGCTGCGAGCGACATCTCATCTACGTCACGCATCGTTTCCGAGTGCGTGCCTGAGGATCCGGACGGTATGCCACCGCCGGTTGGGGAACGTTCAGAAGAGCGAATCGGGGTGAGATCGGCCCGTGAGCACTTGACTGGCGGGTTCACGTTCGCAGATGTCCCCACATCACTAATGCTGCTAACACTGGCGGGCATCGGGGCCTTAGCCACCGACGTCATGGCCCAGGTAGCAACGAAATGGTGGCTGGTTCCTGTAGGAAGACAGCCACCCGTAACCGCAACTTCTATATGACCATCTGCCCGCAGTGCAGGCAAGATGTGTCAACGTAAGCTGCCTTAGTGTGCTGGACGCCCAGACACTCGACGCAGCTATGGTGTCCATCCCCCTCCTCGATGAGAGTACCGCATCCAAGAGAACAGCGGGACATGACGCACTGGAGAATGCCGAGTTCTGAAAAGGACCTTTTTAGAAAAAATCTCTAGCACCTCCGGAACCGCCGAGACGCCCAGGGGAAGGTCGCTGCAGGTAGGGACGATCCGCTGCTCTACGTCGTAGATCCGGCAATGTAGAAGAAGAATTTTTTTTATTTGTTTTGTTCGTAGTCATGAGCGAAGGCTCTGAAGAACAAAAGGTAAATGAATGCTGCACGCCGGCTTCCTTTTACACCGGACATCCGGGGGCGGAGAACGGTATGCAAATTGAATTCGCCAAATTTCATTGGCCTTTTCTATAGTAGTCAGAGTTGATTGGTTCTCAAGGGCGAAAACCATCTGTCGTTCTCTACACAACGTCGAGAGACCGACAGAAAGGGAAATATTATTGTTGATCATGACTTAATATGCATTCTCCGGTCTCGTCTTTGGCCCCGCCCTCTGGTTCCTCGTATAGCTTTCCACCTTAGTTGCATTACCCACACGTGGCCATTGTTATCTTCCTTTGTTTGGCTTACTCTATAATGCCCTTGTGTTTGCTGTCCTGTGCTTGTTCGTTTTGCTTGTACCCCGTATATGACGTTGTGTCATTTCTTGCTTTGTTGATAATCAAGCCAAATCAATCTTCGTAAATGTTTAGTTATAGTTAATGTCAAGTATGTTCTAGTTTAGTCTCTTGTATTACCCCCCACCGTGGGTCTTTGTTTTGTGTTTAATAAATTATTATTTCATTAAAACCCCTTCCCTGCTGCCAGCAATTGGATTCTTCCCCTTTGTGATTCACGACAGTTCCTCTAGCACTATCCAAATAATAAAGTAATAAATCAACCATCTGATTATATGCCTACATTCAAGTAAGAAAATATCAATGGCAGTTAATTCTTGATAAACAGGTATACTTTTTGATTTTTTTTTTTTAATGTTACGTGACTTTGAACAGCTTGTTAATAACTTCATAGTAGGGTTGGGCAGGATGTTTGTGATTAAAAGATTATCACGATTCATTTGTTTATCTAGATAAAGATTTTTCGATAGCTTCAACATAGCAACAGTACTTTGCTATGTTGTACTTTGCTATAGTAATCAATAACTGTAGTGACACATTCAGCATTTAGCAATCTTTAAAGCACCACTGCTATCTTTAAAAACAATGGTTGAATGATACAATTAAATGCTTTCAACAAGTTAATTCATTTCTAATTTTTTAGGGGTTTTGTTATCACTAAATGGCCAAAGGTTAATGAAATCTAGCCTATTCATTTTTTTATGTCTGCCAATTATCCTGAGTTACTGAGCAGTGTAACCATTGGTTACCAATGACTGGTTTTGAAAATATGTTTTGCAGTTTCACACATTTGTAGTTTAAACACGCTGTGCTAAGGCACGAAGCAGTGCATTTTCATTGAATGAATACGGACGATGCCCAAGATAGACAAGTGAACATTTATGAAAAATGCAATGATGTTCACGTTGATCTTAACATCCATAAGTTTGTCTGGCATTAAAAATTGACACGTCACTTGAATAAATGATGAGGACGTAAAGACATCTCAATATGAAAGGACAAACATTTGAGCTCTTGAACCAGAAGCCCTGGAGCACTCCGTAGCATGTAAGAACAAGCATTTAGCCTAGCATGCCATTTAACACAGCAAATTTCTAACCGTAGAATGAGAGGCAGGTAAGAAGAAAGCGAGAAAAAAAGAGCCACCACCACGGAGCGAAAATGTGATAAAATTACCTTCATAGGTATCTGTGACAAGCTATAACGGCCACATGGCTGGAGGAAACAAGAGACAATTTAGACGGCAATCAAAAAAGTTTACATCACATAACCCTGCGCATAAAAATGCCTGCCCTGTGTTAAACTTGAAAGTCCAGTATATTAAGTGTTTTGAGGATGGTTCACTCAAAAATGAAAATTCTGTCATCATTAACACACCCTAAGGTTGTTCAAAGCCTGTTCAGATTTCGTTGTTCTGCTGAACACAGACATGATGTGTGGAAGAAGGTTTGTAGCCAAACAGTTTCTGTGGCACAATCGACTACCATAGTAGGAAAAAATGTATTTGAAGAACTGTTTTGCACATTCTTAAAAATTGCTTACACACAATCTGTAACAAAGAAATGTAAAAAGGTTCACAACTTGAGGGTGAGGGATGACAGAATTGTTATTTTATACCCTCAAAACTGCAGTACATTTCAATGACAACTAAACCAAACAAAAGGTAAAAACATCCTCAGCTCAATAAAGCAAAATATAATAGCTTACTCTAAACACAGACCTTTAAAATCAGGGGTCACATGAGTTAGGAAAACAACATCTCTCAAAACAGCTGAAGTGGCTTTTAGAAAAAGCTTTGTAAGTATCCTGGGAATTTAGGGGTTCAGCTAGGTTCATGTACAGTCTTCTGTAAGATGGACGTCTCTTCTGAATTAATCATGCTTCAAGTGAATCAACTCGCTCTCAGAGGACTGCCGCGTTGGGCTGCAAACCGTTTTCTTATTTGACCAGAGGGAGAAAGTAACTCTTGCATTTTAATCATAGTCTTACAAAGTGCCTTCCATCCCGGGGGAATAAAGTGCATTTAGACATTCAAAGGTCCATGTTTCACATGTTCAAATAGGGACTCAAATAGCTGTGCCTCAAAAAGATGCAACAATTGAATTGTCCTGCCACATGGTTTTTTCCAACCTAGAGATGTTTCTTTAATTATGGGCGATTTTGTCTCAAGAGCATTGGTTTAAAAATGTAGGATTTAATTTATTTTTCTTCAATTTCTTCAACTTCAATTGTTAAAAATATTTTTACGGTGCTTTTATTTATTAAATGTCCATGATAATCATTTTATTTATGTTTTATAATATTTCAAGTATTAATCTGTAGTATAAATCAGTATTTATTATAGTAGACTTTCGGATTTTGTACATTCATAAACAGTAGTGTTAAAACAACACATTTTGTGCGTTGTCCTCAACTGAACACATCTCTGTGTGATTTCTGGGACGACACATTCAGTGCCACTATGAACACAACTTGTGTTGTCCATTTCATTAAAGTAATACAAAATAAAAACACGAAATATGTTAAAGCATAAAAAACTGTGTGTTTTTTAATAACACATCCGTTTTGAGAGTGTAGTATACAGTTATATATTGCAATAATTACACAGTAGTAGTATTCAGTAGTGTATTACAATATTTTATATAATATAATATATACAATAGTATAATATAATTACTAATATTTACTATTGAATTATGTCACACTTTATTTTAAGGCCCAATTCGCTGTATTAATAAACCATTAACTAGGACATTTGCCTCCCTAAACTAATTTGTTGCTTATTAATAGTAAGTAAGGTTATTTTTTAGGTTTAGGTAATTGGTAGGATTAAGGAGGTATATGGTCATGTTGAATATGTGCTTTATTAGTACTAATAAACAGCCAATATGCTAATAATAGACATGCTAATAAGCAACTAGTTAATAGTTAGAATTGGTCCCTATACTGAAGTGTTACCCCAAAATTCTATATTATTAACTGTGTAAATTGAACTAAAATAGTATAATTAATATAATTTCAAAAGGAAAAGTTCAAAGGAATTTTAGTTTACTATAGTAAATATTAAAGTACACAACCATATTTTTTATGTTGGACCTATTTAAATATGTATTATGTGAAAATGATTTATAACACTAGTTTAGGATCAATTGTACAGAAAAATTCTCACACATAATTTCACTTTGAAAGACATTTATTAACCCACTGGAGTCATTTAGACTTTTAAGGTGGTTTTTATAAGCATGTATGAGCTTCAACATGTTGGCACCCATATGTGGTCATTTACAGTGAGTGCATATTTCATTACAATTTTATTTTGTGTAGAAGAATAAAAAGTCATACATCTGAGATGATCTGCCAGTTAGTTAATTAAAAGAGGATTCATTTATGAAAACTGTGTATGTTTATTCACATGAATGTAATTTTTATTTATTTATACATACATACACTCACCTAAAGGATTATTAGGAACACCATACTAATACTGTGTTTGACCCCCTTTTGCCTTCAGAACTGCCTTATTCTACGTGGCATTGATTCAACAAGGTGCTGAAAGCATTCTTTAGAAATGTTGGCCCATATTGATAGGATAGCATCTTGCAGTTGATGGAGATTTGTGGGATGCACAAAGCTCACGTTCCACCACATCCCAAAGATGCTCTATTGGGTTGAGATCTGGTGACTGTGGGGGCCACTTTACATGTTCTAGAAACCAATTTGAAATGATTTGAGCTTTGTGACATGGTGCATTATCCTGCTGGAAGTAGCCATCAGTGGATGGGTACATGGTGGTCATAAAGGGATGGACATGATCAGAAACAATGCTCAGGTAGGCCATGGCATTTAAACAATGCCCAATTGGCACTAAGGGGCCTTAAGTATGCCAAGAAACATCCCCCACACCATTACACCACCACCATAATTGCATTAATGAGAAATAGAACAGGTGTTCCTAATAATCCTTTAGGTGAGTGTATAACTGTATATTCAATGTTTAAAATTGTTACGGACAAACTAAACTAGTAAGAGTGTAAAACGCGGTGTTTAAGAAGGGCTTATTTTTCTAAGTCACGCGTAGCATAAGAAACATCTGTAATATAATAGCCTAAGGGTAAAAGAACAAGCAAAAAACACATTCAAGTGAAGGATAGTGTTCTGCTGGATGTGTCTGTGCCTAGTGATTTATTGTCGAGAGTCAGTGTCGTTGTGTAGCAGGTGAATGAATTTGTGACATTTGGCGATAGTCGGGTTGGTTGTGATGCCCTCTGGATAAACAGGTGATCTCAAAATGCTCTTTCAGCAAGTAAAACCCATTCGCCCTTATTAAGAAAAGATGAAATTGAGGTCACAGAAGCTGAGGGATGCCAACGCAACCATGGCGTGGCGATAGCTGCTCTGTCTTTGTGCTGAAAGGGATACTACGTGGCAATTTAAAACAGCATATGGTATTCAAGATTGCTGGATGCTTATTTAACCCTAAGTACTAACACTGGCTCCCAATTCCATATATAGGGCAAACTTATTTATTTACACACAATAACATATTTGAAAAGAAAACATGTTAACTTGCTCAATACCTGTGACAGCAGTTTGTTGTTATTGTCTTCTAGAATACGGACTTTGTTTTCCAACAGCCGAATGTAGTTGGAGGATGGATCTGAAAGAGACAGGAACACAGAGGAATCAAAAAGGTCGTCTGGAATAAATGAACCATTAGCATTCCCATTTACTGCAATAGCATATGCTCTGCTGCCATACTGTATATTTCTTTTGTAAATGGGTGGGGGTCACTCAGTTCCGCATGGATTGAACCAATCATCTGAGCCGTAAATGTCATGTGACTTGCTTCACTTGAGCCACAAATTACATGGAAAAACATGACTGGTAGATGCTGTCACTACAATATTATGAAGGCATTACGTTTTTTTTCTACTGACAATAGTTTTTTCATATTCAATGTATGAGTACAGTATATTTTTCATTCTCTGAAGGGCTCTTGAGCTGATTACATTACACTTAAAACAGAACTTTGCATGCATTTGGACGTTTTTGCACTAAAACTATTTGTTTTTTTAACAACAATACTGCTTTTTATATACACCCATGCAATCTTAATTGTTTGTTTTGACAGCTCTGAATAGAATTTGGACTGTATGTGCACAGATGTGTAGTATTTCAACGTGACATGACATGACATCATCTCCCTGGGGCTTCAGATTGAATTGATTCAGCATAATTTATAATTCATAGGTTTTTTTTGTAATGCTTTGGCGTTTTTTTTTTCTTTACTGAGCTTTAAGCCTAAAATTTACTGATTTCTGATAAACCTCTGCTGAATTTGTTATTAGTTTACTCAAAACACTGTGGATTCAGGGCCAAAAGCAAGAACATGCGGTGTCCTAGTTTTATAAAAATGACCAAAGCAATAGCTCAAGAGGAAAGCATATAAAGAGTAATTACGATCTTCGGATGTAGTTCAGGAGTGGCATCAAAGTGATATAAGAAATGATTCACCTCAACATAAAAGTTATAAAAACTAAAAATTAAGTAATAATTAAAGCAATATCGAGAATAAACTGGTAGTTGTTGTGGCGAAATCTGATGTTAAAGAACTTTACAACTATATGCTATCCAGTGCCTTTACCTTACCTTTAAAAGCTTATTTTACACGCAGGACTAAAACAGCATTTTCACTTCAAAAGATGGGCAGCATTTGTTATCAGCCTAACCCGTAAACCCATGTCCATCTGGGTAAAAGCACTGGGTGGTGGACAGTAAGGCAGCGCTGGACGGTTGTAAATCCACTGTGACACTAATCTAACTTCATCTGGTTCACTGAACCAAAGGCATGAGCCAAGCCGATTAAGAATGAACTTGGATCCATAAAACCCATGATGCAGCATCCTAGTACAGAGTTCCAACTACAACCAAAAATTGTTCCAAACAGAAGCCACGGCTAGAAATATGACTCCACTCCCTCAAAGCAATTTTGAAAATTCACTTTCCGTCAGTCTAGGCAGCTAAATGCTCTTGTCAGCATAAGTCACCGTGCACGAGAGACCCAGACTCAGCTGTAGTTTGTTGAACTGGGCCTATGGGAGAAAAGGAACTGTCCTTTTTTACTTTGTCATATGTCCTTTTGACAAAAATACTAAAGTATGCTACTATAGTATTTACTACCGACCATTTTGCAAGACGTAAGCAATAGGTACAGAAGCATTTCCTGATTCAGTCTTTGAAGACAACCAGGGTTTTTCCTGCATGCTTCAGATTCTCTCCAAAACAATGTCGGGTGTCTTCACTAGAAACGATGTGTTTAACAGACTTAAATTTGTAACTGCAGTTGCATCAGTAACTGCGATTTGGTTAATCGACTTAAATGTATAGTAGACCGACGTGTGTTTGTACAAGATCAGGATTTCACCACCTCTGCCTCATGTTGAGCCAGGAAAAACTAAATAGAACAAAATATGTAAAACTGAATATAGATGTAAAATCAACATCTATGTCAAATAAAAAACTAAATTAAACTAAAACAGGATGCGCTTCAGGACCAGAGTTGTTTATGTCTTGTGAAATGATCCATAGTGACTTATCAGAAAATTACTGTAATATAAATGAGTGCTGGGCAGCGATACAAATTTTAATCACATTAATCACATGACTTTTCTGTGATTAATCACAGACGTTCATGTGTTAAAGTTTTATATAGTTAGTATCACGTATGTAGTTTCACATCCGCGTTATGTTTTTACCCCTGGATAACTAAGATTTGAATACTTGAATGCTTTTTAAATGTGTTTTTTTTGTGTGACAGCAGTTTCTGTAATTCAGCAGTTTCACAAATTCTGTAGAATGCCTCATATAGAAAAGAGGTTGGTGGGATGCTATCCTAAAATTTGTCAGAGGTTTCTGATAAGTTGACTACCAGTAGGAAAAAATATACAAAAAAATAACGATTTCTCATCTACCCCAGATTCAAACCTGTTCGACCTGAACGCATCTAAGTATACTGTGCTCACTTTGGTTCATACAGAAAAATATTAAATGCTCCCTAATTTGTTGTTTACTTTGAACAAAAAATATCTGATGAATAAATAAATGTAAATGCTTTAAAAGTATTTTTCAAATTCAACCTTGTTTTGGTGCCAATGTATCCGTCACTTGGAGCTAACAAAACTAGGCAGATGTCAACACAAATAAGTTGCATGACATGCCCTCATTCTCAAAAAACATGAACAAAACTACACAAGCTAAAAGAAAATGTGACCTTGAATACGATAAATATGGGCTCACTTGCAAAGAGAATAAACATGGTTTGTGTCGACCACAATCTGTTTCTGTCACAAGGACAAAACTTTAGAGATTTATAAACAAAAACTCAAAGCCGAGTGCTGTGTTCGGTTGCCACTTGCCATTCAATATAAATCTGGGTCCTGCAGTAAAACTAGTTCAATGCAATACAGCTGAAGGCACCAACAGAAAATACAGTTACTGTTTAGAGGTTTTTCTCTCACTATTTCTCCTAGACATAAATTACATTTAAATCGCATGGAAACATTTGGTTAGATCTTGTGTTTTTCAGATATTTCTCCTGTGAAAGGGATAAAAAAATCCTAACAGCGGAGCTCAGATTCGGCAAGTCTCTCAAAAGACAATATTTCATTATGAGCAAATAATTAAACATAAAATCAAATGGTGATCAGCAATTTGTGCATGTTAGCTCAGAGTGAAGTGACACGATTGTGTTTACGAGTTGCGCCGTGACACCGGGTGAGCGAGTGGGGGAGAGAGTCGTTCCCTCTCGCTTTGTCGCTTCCAATCACATCAGCAGTGCCATGACCCACTTCCATATACCCGCGACTGCGGCACAAAAATCACAAGGGAATTTACAGGATAGGCCACATGGGCACCAACTGTTAACTTGTCATCCTAACATTATGAACACTCCTTTCCAACATGAGTCACACCCAAAGCTCAAAAGAAGCTAGCTTTGAGTAACACTTGTGTTGAACACAAATTTAAGACTCAATACACTGATTAGTCCGCTGGAATGCAGTCGTTCAACTTCCTTGTAACATCTGTTGCAACACTAGGCGTTCCTCGCTGCGTGCGTGCATGCGTTTTAAATAGGAGGGAAATGCAGTGTTTGTGTCGTCACAAACGATTGTGTAGGTCGAGGAAAAGCTCCAAGAGAAACCTTGAAATGGGCGTGTGCAGGATTTGCTGGATCAATTGCTGCAAGATGTGGCAGTCCGAGCAGAAACAAGAGTCTCTACAATAATTCATTCCATGCTGCCTGACCTCATTCTGTTCGAAAATACAGCACGGTAGACAATGCAACTTAATTTAAAGAGCGGGCGGAAAGCTACAGACCAGAGGGAGAAAAACTTCTCGGAATCTACCGTTTGTCTGAAACTCAGCTAAGAAGTAGACAAAAGAAATTAAATATTTTGTTTAAAGGCTGAAAGAAGCTTTCGTTATGTCACTGAGGGAATAAGCTAAATCCACAGGAATGTTACAGAAAGTAAGAAAAGATAGAAAGACATGATTTTCCCATCTTCATGTTTAGATATGTGTTACTGATTTAGACTGGGATCCATCAGGAGAACTTTGGCCAGGAAATCCCATAAGAAATTTCTCAGAAAAATTACCCAAATCCTGATTATTTTAACTCGATATTTTACACCTCCATAGTTCTCAACACTAGCTTTTGTTAGATTGCATTCGTTAAACATTTTCTATGAGTTATTAGATTTACTTTATGCATTTGGCAGACGCTTTTATCCAAAGCGACTTACATTGCATTATTCTATACATTTTTGTTTCTAAGTATGTGCAATCCCCTGGGATCGAACCCACAAATTTCCATAGTTAATGCAATGCTCTTACCACTGAGCTACCGGAAAAATGTTTTTATTAAACTCTACAAATGAAGTAAGTGATAGTGTATAGGCAGGAGGTTGTTTTTGCAGAATAAACCCAGACAGTCTGATCAGGTGCCTTGTTTAATACTGAAGGGGTTCCCACTTATTACATGGCTACTTACCTCATAAGTAAGTTACGAAAAATGAAATATTGATTCAAAATTGATTAGCTCATTATTAACGGATGCAGACCTTCCGCGAGGAAAACTCGTTTACTCTCAGTTTAATCATTTGTAAATATAATTATAATTGTTAATATATAGTTATTAAAATACATATTTATATTAATTTTTTGTGTAATACTGTATTTAACTGTGCCTGTTAAAGTGATTTGCGGCATCCAGGTTACTGTGTGTTATTAGTTTTGAGCGGTTGTTATCTGGAAATATCAGGCCTTTGAATGTCACGATTGGACAATCAAGTATTCCAGACCACTGTGTAATAATATTAAATCTATAAAAATTATTATGCTAGCACAATGACAATAAAGTTCTTTTAAATTCTAAGAAATGTTATATAGAAAAAACAAATACTGATACTAAAGTAAATGACGCAAAGGTATTAATGTCTCAAACACAAATAAATGGCCTTGTTTACACCTGGTTTCAAGCTACGTTTTTGATTAAGGACCACCATAGAGGGCAGAGCAGTGAAGCATGAGAACAGCACAGAAGCTCAATCTGACAAGGCCTAGCATTGAGTGAAAGGTCACGTTAGTAGTTAGTGTTCAGTCAGGGATGAGCGTTATCTTCCCCGCCACAACACAGGGTCACCTGCCCACCTCTATGTTTGGTATTGTGAATGAATATCAGCATATTGCTAAGTGCTTGCTAAGTATTACCAAACATTCTTCAGGGTGGTCTCTCAAAAGATTCCAGCTGTCCAAGGTCAAAAGGCTGTCCTGACATTTTCATGAGCTAATGCTCCTATAGTCTGAGTCTCTTAAATGTACGTCAATGGGATTTTCTCACTTCTTTTTGTCCCACACTAATATGACTGTACTGTAAAATGAAAAGCACACTTTACTTAAAGTTCATAAACAAGCTAACACCCAAAGTGAAATGACTCTACACCCACAATCATAACCTTAGTTCTTTGGTTTAATCATTGACTTTGACAGTGACCTTGTGAGCACACAAGTACACAGTCACGAATGAATGCTGAATCACCTACTCATGGAGATAAGTGCCGGTTATTTATCTACTCTGTAATAATGGAAAAGGCTTCCAATGTTGATGTTTTGAAAAGGTGAAGGAACGTATAAAAACATTTGCCTTTCCCAGTTAAACATGCAGTGTCAACAACAAAGTAAGCCATTGGTAGGTGGATTCCCCAGAGAAGAATCTTTGTAGTGCTATCAAAATATTATCCTCTATGTCTGAGTATCCCAAACTGCCAATGGCATAAGTTTCGGGGAGGACTATTTGTTTGTTTAACCAATGACAGAGATGATAAAACAGTTGGGAAATTAGTTTGAAACAGTTGTAATTGAATAGTGATTAATTCGACTCCTATGGCCATGAGGGCTATGTGTCTTCATATTGTGCAATAGCGCTATTAGGTGACCCAAGTTCGAGTCCTGGCTTATGGTCCTTTTCTTGATGCCTGTCCTCTCTCACGCCATATAACCTTATGTTCTTTTTATACTGTCCTATTGAAAAAAGGTAACAAAAATAAGATATACTTATTTAGCAAAATGAATGGTGTAGAAATGACACACTATAAAAGGTATTCTTATTAATCAAAATAATTCACTTGTATGTTTCGAATTCACCTGGAAATTTTAAGATTGTTTGGAGGGAAAAACTGTAGAAGTGGTGAACCAACAATATAAAAAACAACATAGCCCTGCCCAAAGAACCCCAGCTGAATAAAACCATAGAAATCACCAAAGAAATTCTAATGATTTCCATTAGAATACCATTACAACCCAGTAGCTTTTTGCATTGGTAGTGGGTTTTGGGCATTATTCCAGCAGGATTTAATATCCCACCAGAAGAATCCATCACATACCAATAGACACTATTTTTCATAAAAAACTATATAAATCCCCTTAAAACCATTCCAATTTCTGCAATGGTTTCTATGTTTTTTCCAGCAGGGACCCCTGCTGAAAAAAAATAATAGAACCCCAAAAGAAACCATTATAGAAATTATAATGGCTTACAATAAATGCCAAAATGAACTAAAAGATTTTTCCATAAAAACCATAACAAAATGCCTTTTTGTTGTGTGTTTTTGGCCAATATTCCAGTATGATTTAAAATCCTACCAAAAGAATCAATCACATAACAGTAGAACCATTACAGTTTCCAATAAAACCATTATAACTTCTTTAATGGTTTCTGTTTTTTGTTTCCGCAGGGACAATAGACTTAATGGATTTAATGCTTATAATGGAAACTGTATTGGATGTAATGGAAACTGTAATGGTGTCTACTGGTATTTGATGGATTTTATTGAAGGGGTGTTATCTGGCAGATGGGGAACAATACAACACCATTAAATTCTATTGGAATTATGCCCAAAACACTAGTGGGTTTCAGCAGGAAAGCCTAGAACTATCCTAAGAATGCTGAACAATATATGACTGAACCAAGAAAAACATGACCATCTGACCAAACTGGAATCAGAAAATATGTTCACTACGTTCAAGTTGGA
Organism: Triplophysa dalaica; assembly: GCF_015846415.1. Taxonomy (NCBI): domain Eukaryota; kingdom Metazoa; phylum Chordata; class Actinopteri; order Cypriniformes; family Nemacheilidae; genus Triplophysa; species Triplophysa dalaica. The sequence continues at coordinate 4,060,930 of NC_079554.1, read as the reverse complement.
ATTTTAACTTTTGTCAGAAAGGGCAGAAGCTAAATGAAGTGAATGAAACTTAAACTTCAAAAGGAATACACTGGTGGCGTAATCAGAATTCAAGTTCATGCAGCAGTTGTGCAGTCCATCATTGTTGGTCCACGAGTAATTTAACCAAGTGAAAACATTCTCCGATGCTACAATAAAATAGTAAGAGACATAAAATTATATACGTTTTACACCTAAAATACACCCCCGTAATCCCTTCAGAACTACTAGCACTGTAAAGTAAATGTTGGTCACATGAGACCACGGCAGGAAAACCAACAACATTTCCTCAGGGAACAAAAGACACATCCCATTTTCAGGCATAGCTGAGCACATCACAGCTACTAGAATACTCAATAAATATTTTCAGACTCCGAGATCAACAAGGGCGATGAGATTCCTCTCAGTTAAGCTAACATGAAATTACTGCCGATATGTACAAAAGGTTCTTACCACAATACCACATGAAAATAAATGAATATTGGATAACTTTCAAACTTTCTTTTAGTCGTCTGGTTGAATTTTTGTTTGTAAAACATTCATTGCTAATACCAAGTTTCCACATTTGGTTATTATTAAAAATAATTATTGCAAACTCTGTCTGCCATGTTGTCCTAATGGAGGCATTGGTCACACATAAATTAAAATTCTATCATAATTGACTCATGTGATTTTAAACCTGTATGACATTCTTTCTTCTTCATACCACAAAATATATGTTTTTAGGAAAGTTACTAACCAAACAAAATTGGCCCCCATTGACTTCTAATGTATGGACACTTTTAAAATTTCACTTTTGTGTTCAAAGGAGAAGGAGTCATATACATGTTTTCAACGACATGAGGGAGGGTGAATGAATGGTGACAGAATTTGTATTTTTGTAGAACTATCCCTTTAATAACAGGTATGATCAACCTCTCTTTTGCTGAACACCGTAATTATGAAAACTGATTTTCCAAGCAATCACATGCTAATATACTATGCATATAATTCACGTGTAGCCACTTGTAATTCTCGTAGGATCAGACAAGCTCACACAGGGCAGGCTGTCGTGTTTGTCTGTATATTAAGACGTCTATTGACTGGTGGGTGGTAAAGAGTCTGTAATATCGTTCAGGAAGATTCCCAAGAGTGCGTTTTAAGTAATGCTGACACCACACACCGCAGAAGTTCAATGGATCCTCATGGTCACGGGTACGAGTGTGAGCTCACCGCTGGCATCTGCAACACTTATGTAACCCAAGACGCCAATGTGTTTATCTGGGAAGACTTGCAGTTCAATTATCTGTGTTGCTCCAGGGCAAATGCAAAACATATACCACGAACAGAGAAAAAAGGATAAGATATTTTACTGTATATTTCTACTCCTGCTTTTATTAATTTTATGGAAGATTGGTCAAAAATGACTAAAATAGGCAGTGAATGTACCCTTAAAGGGATACTGCACCAAAAAAAATCTGTCATGAATTAGCAACCCTCTAGTTGTTCCAAATCTGCATACATTTCTTTGTTTGGTTAAACACAAAGATATTTTCAGGCATAATGTTAGTCAGAAGAATGTTAGTCAGTGGTTCCCCAGCACGGTTAGTTAACATTCTTCCAAATATCTTTCTTTGTGTTCAACAGAACAAATAAAATCATACAGGTTTAGAACAACTTGAGGGTCAAAGTAAATTAAAAGTAATTCATGACAGAATTTTCATTTTTTTTGGTAGTTCACCAAAAATGAAAATAGTTTCACTACACAAATTCACTCATAACAAAAAAGTCCTTCAGAGCTGAAGCTTAAGTTTATTCAATGACAATTCCCCCATTTACAACCTAAGCAGACAGACAGCTTAAAATAAGAGAACTATTCAAGACAAAAAAAACAAGAGATAATGTCTTGGTGGCTCCGAAGAATTTCAGTGGAAATGTGTTCAGAACAACATGCATCAGCATGTACAAATATGTCTTTTACAGTTTCATTCTTGTGCTTGGTCACAACACTGGCACAATTCAGTATACCATTTATGTAACTGTTTTAATTGCATAATTAACAACAAAATTATGCAGGATCTGTAGTGCAATGAAAATGTGCCTCACACAAGGCCAATACATCTCTTTTAGAAACAGGCTTGAGGTACCCCGCTTTCTCGAGTTTGACATAGTTCACATTCTGAATGGGAAAACCCAGAGTTTCTCTCAATTCAGGGTTAATATACTCAGAGTTTTCACTAAAATTCCTTTCCGAAACGGGCCCCAGGTCAGAGAAAGATATTTCGGAGAGTGTGTGTGCGAGGATTACTTTAACTTTCATCTCAGCTTTCTGAGTCTCTTTTTGGCCTTGTGGGACATTGGAGGTGTGAATATAAATGCATGGCTGCATGCCGCCTCCTCATCTACTCTCCAGGCTTTGGCTTTTAGATCATAGTGACATACCAAGACTCCATGGTGTTCTGTTAAAAACCTATTGTTGTTTTCAAAAGTACATCTCTGCTTTCAAAGTCTAAGGAACACCAGAAATATTGCTTATCTTGTGAAAAAGATCAACATCTGCAAGCGTCCTGTATAATCTCCGGGCTCCAGGAGTTCACACGTCCCACTGGGCAGCAATGAGACGCACTGGTGGAGCCGAGGCTGAGACTGCAATGCAGAGACCTCAGATGGGCTCTGACTTCATCTGATGGAAATGGGCTTCTGCTGAGTTTTTACAGAGCCCTGACTGACGCATCTGTGGTCTTTCTTTGCCTTCACCAGATTTCCAGTTAGTGTGGGTTACGTAAGACCCTTCTTCTTTTTCTTCAGCACCACAAGCACAGTGAACAATTTCTATCTTTGTCACTCCATTTTACAGATTTTAAGACTGTTTCTAGGTAAGACATGTACTTTATTTTGAGACTCAATGCTTTCTCCATATTCATATGATGGTAGGTTTTCCAACAAGCTCTGAACTGCTTTGAAGTTAAAAAAACAGAAAAATGACAATGGCATGGGCGAAGATAGCGCAGACTCCAAAAACTGGCATCCTAGCAACAGTCTCTTGCTTGCGCTGCAATATCGACGGATTTAGAGACTCAACCCAAAAAAATATCATCTTAACATCCTAACATCTTTTACAACCATGTGAATCCCTCGCAAGAATGTTTTCTTAACCTTTGTTCGCGTTCTGTGTACAGAACCATTTGCAAGGGAGGATGAAAGATATCTGATATAAAACAGTGAGCTGAATGATATGTCCTTATGTGACACACATCTCTGTTTCACTTCATCTTAGTGATTCAGAACATGATCTCCTCAAATCTTTTATGAACTGTAAGCTACTTGACTAAAGCTGGTAAAAACGAGTTCTGATTACTCGCTAGATTTTTTATTATCAGGCTCTCTATAGCATATATGCCTACAGCATTGCACTTCAAAAACGATTTAATTTCGCTGCATAAAAAGAACGTCGTAACTAGACAATTAAAATGTTTGTGGGTTGTTTTAAGACATTAGCTAAGGTCTACTTTAGGGTTGAGGTGCAACTTCATACAAAGCGAGCTGCGCAGACACGCGTTGTCTTTATACAGTTATAAATTGTGCGTCCTCTTTATACAGCGCAACTTCACAATTATAAAGTCAGGCCAGTCTGTAAAGCGCGAGCTTACACGTGACAAGAGTCACGTTATGAAAGTGAAACATTTGTTGGACGTTGGCATCGTCTATCGACCCAACACTACTAAAACACTACTCTACTTAATAAAGAAAATAAAGAAATAAGTATAACAAAGATTTATTAAAATTAGCACCTTGTGCACTTTATAGACATTTTTCCAAGTAAATTCTAACTTCTTGGTAAACAGTTACTTCAAAACATACTTCCATTACATTGTTTCACAACTGTAAACTCATTCAAATGTTTTACAATTTGAGTGTTGGCAAATATTTTATTGGTCATGACAGTTCAAGGTTATTTGACTTCAACACACATAGACATAGTAAACAAGTAAAGCAACCCACAATTGTTATATTTTTTCAGATATTTTTACTTTTTACTTTTAAAGTAAAAAAGAAAATATTTTAATGGTAAAATTAATTATAAAATATATTAAACAATAAATTTTAATATTTTCTATAGTGCCTGCATTTAAAGTCCCAGTGAAATAAAATTACAATACCTATTTTTTCATGAAATTCCGCATTCAGCATTTATTGTAAACAGTTTTATAATGTGGTTTATTTTCTTTTAAAAAATCGTATGCCCTCATAAACATTAGTTAAAATCTGAAAATGCAATCCTGTCATGTAATGACTATCCATCTTAGATGACATATTAGACGGCTATGGCGGAGCATCCCTTAACTCCTCCCCTTCAGCTGTCAGTCTGCTCCAAGTTCCATTTCAAAATATTGGCTGTTTTTATACATCCAATCAAATCGCAGAGAAAGATGAAAGCCACGCATACTATTTTTATCTTCAAAATTCCCTTCCACTCAGAAATGCGTCAAAACACGGAAGTATAAACGATCTCAACGTCCAGTTCACGGGGACTTTAATGCATCTTTTTCTGCCACACAAAAGTATATTCCAAAATGATTCCAGCAATTTATGCGAAAATGCAGAAGACTGAATTGTCTTTTATTAACGTTTTATTTTTTAGATGTTTGCTTTTAAATATGCTTCTATGTTCTTGTATGGTTGAGCAAAAAAGGGCTTAAGTACACTATATAAATGTGTCCTAATTTGAACTCCAAATGTCAAAATGAAACAAACATTATCTTGACACACAGTAGTCATCTAACCCCCACCACCTAAATGAAAAGTGTCTAGCCAGGCATTTTCTCAGCTCATGGGTTTTAGTATTGCCTGCAGATATTTCTAGTGCATTCAAACTATTTTTTGAAGGCCTCATTTTTGTCTGGGAGACAAAACCAATGGGCGGATGGTCCAATGTTTTCTGAGTAGACATGTAAGATGTGAACATGTAGATGCAGCCAGACACTTTCTCAGAAAGCAGGGGAAATATAAAGAGCATATTTTGGGGTGGATTTCAAAGGGAGAAAATTAGAAACGCTTTCAGTGGCAGGGATGAACAAAAAGGGGAAACACTTAATTTAAGACAGATTTCATGAAGCCTTAATAGAGAATTTACAAGTGAAGAGTTTAATTTCTGGTTAAAATACTTTATTCTTGCTTAAAGCTACAATCTGTAACATTGGCCTTGCTAACCTATTCTCTTGTTTGACAAAAAAACTACAGATTATTTCACGTCAAACCTACAAAACTACACTCAGCAATATACTTTGGCTCAAGAAGACATTAGAGATGTTCAGAAAATATTATTTCACCTTTTTTCTTAATTACTGTAATGTTTTGTATGCTGAATAATGTTATTTCTGTGTTGGACTCTGAAGTTGGACTCTGAAGCAAAACAAGTTTAGGACCACAGCTTTAGACACTTTTATTAGCATTACTTTTGAAATATCCAAATGTTAAAGGTGAAAGACAAAGACGAAATACTTTGAATAAGTTTAAAAAAATGCCCTCTGTGCAAAGTGTGGAAAAAAGCTGACAGTCACTACCCTCTCAAAATTGGATTTCAGTGACATTGGGGACACTGTGGTTAACTTTTGCCCGACACAATGAAGGTCACGTTTCATGTCGACAGAATTGGATTGCTGAATGTGTGTTTTGAAGCCACCAGTGGCCTGCCAATGTGCCACCTGGCCACTTCATCAAAGCAGCATAATAACGCTGCATTTCAGTCAGCAATAAATAAATAGACAAACAAACACAAAAATCGATGCATCCGTGTGAGTTAGGCTAATAGTTTTAAGGTATCACACCTTATTTGTTAAGAAAATAGGTAAAAACCAAGCAAATAATTAGACAATACGATTTCCCTGTACTTTGGCCCCATAATAATTTTGTTATGTACATCAAAAAGACTCTGAATGTCTTCAACAATGTCCCCTATCATCTCTCTAATAACTGACACAATTTCAAAAGCTTGTATCTTACTTTTCATTCAGGTAATCGACCACATTTACATGCACACCAATAATGCGATTATTTCCAATAATCAGAGTTAGGACTTAATCACAATAACATGTTTAAATGAGAACATCTCCTTGCTTCCGTTTACACAAACGTTTTATTAGTCCGATTATATTCAATAACACTGCACAAACGATGATCTCACATCCAATAGGTACAGTATGTGTTACTGGCTGTGTAATTTTAATACATTCCCGTCAAATGCAAAAAACCTTTAAGTGGGCATATTTTATGGTTATTCGGGGTCGTGATGAATAAAAAAATATATGATGGAAAATACCTTTGCAACGGTGGGGTATGCCGTGCCATCGCGTTCGCATTGTATTTGTGTGAAGATAAGGAGCAGAGACTGCTGACAGCAAGTTGTGTTGACGGTAAAACTTTAGACGGTCACGTTCACCATAAATTTGTGCTTAAGATGCATGACAGAAGCACATGCGCACATTGGTCAGAGCAGCATAAATGCGATTAAGGTGTTTAAGCCTTCTTATTGCCAAATATCTTACTTCGATTACGCTTACTGCGATTATGAGCTTAATCACTATATAAATCAAATTGTTGCGTTTACCTGAGGTAAAGTCGTAATACTGCCTGTTATAATCGCATTATGAGGGTGTATGTGCATAGTGATTGTGTGAGAACTCACTATTGTTTGTTAAGGAATGTGGGAATACCTGACTGGCAGAATTTTTATATGACATCAGGAAGTTGAGTGGGGTCTAAGGAGCATTACTTCTGTGATTTATTCAGCGTTGGAAGAATAAGTGTCTTTATCGGTCTGACAGCACACAGGTTATTAGTTAAATTATAAAGTCTTGTGCATGCTTAAAAGGCAAGTTTTGATAGTCACACAATAGTGACACACCCTTTAAACAAGAAGAATTATATTTAGTATGAGAAACATGCTTGACTAAAGATCATTGCAGCTATATGACATCACAATATTTGAACTGCTTACTATTTCAAGCTGACTGATTTCCATTAACGCTTGTTCTTACTCCACCATTGTTACGACACAATCTGCTGTCTTTGCAAATGATTGACATACATGTCAAGAACCAGCTTAGCTGGTTTCGTTTTTACTTTGACCTCTTCCTTTGGGTCACTGACCTCATTGGCACATCAGGATCATAGATTTTAAAACCCTTTGACTCAACCTCCCGTATATACCATTGACTGGCCTGGAGCAGTTAAAACAATGAATCTATAAATTATTTCATGAATGAAAGAAAAATCAATCTTAAAATCAGCCTGAAAATCTCACTATATATTTTTACTGTTTGGGTGCTCAGCTTTGACGACAGACAGACAAATATTCGAAAATATTTTTCTAAAATCAGTACATGAAATGATAGTACTTTTTTCCCGAAACAGATCTCTTCCAAATGACGTTAAATCGAATCTATTAGGATTCAATTTAATCTATCAGGATAAACCAACACACCAAGTGTCACTCACAACAAGGATCAGATACTCGTTGTATTATTGTTGAAACAGTTATGACAATAGTATGAACTATGCCCCATGAGCTTCCAAACCTGATTTTTACAACAATTCAAGTTACCTTGATAACACACAATGCTCTTTAACCTTGCTGGTGTCTCAACCGAGAAAACAACCCTTTACTTTACCATTGCCACTGCCATAAGCCAATAGTGATTGCAGAGATAATGGAAGGAAAGAACCGTATGAAGTAACCGTGGTTTCCCACAAGTGCTAAAAATCAATTCATAAATCACAAAATACATTGTATGGCATCAGATTTATATCACCAGTACTTGAATTTGAAAAAGCTAGAGAATTTATTACCACAAACTTCATAGTCCATAATTTTAATTATTTGAAAAACGTTTTGTATGAATTCACCATCCTAAAACTTTGGGTTGTGAAATTCGGGTTTTCTGTCTTCAAGTTCACGCTCTCGGGTCGTAAAATTCAGGACATCAAATTCGACTTAAGAATTTAATTTGGCTATAACAAATTGTAATATCTGGGAATGCAAGGAAGAGAAATCGACTGTCGACAAAGAGAATAGAACCCAAGAGGTAAACTCTGATGCTTTTTTGGTAACAGCCATTAGGTGCGCTCCGGTAGCGCGACTTAAAGCATAATTAATGTTTTCACAGGTGGTAGTTTTAAAGAAGAACCCCATTTGCTAATTCAAGTTGTATTTTTTAACTTTTTCGATAAAAACAATTCAGCAAAATTTGAATAAATTTCCTGTAAAATTACGCATTTTGGCCACAATAAAATATATCTCTGCAAAATCCTGTTGGGGCTAATTTTTCAAATTCAAGTCCTGGTGATATAAATCTGACGCCATAACATTGTCCTGAACACAGATATATCATCACATTGCTCAGAAAGTAGCATTCTAGCAATATGGCTCACTTTTTGTGTACAATTTATTTACTTTTTATAAAAGTTATCACATCGGCACCTGTGGTCAAGTGGACTGAGCCGTCATGCTCTTCGGCGGCATATAAGGTGAGCCTGGATTGTGTCCGTCTCGTTTTCGAAATCTTACGATCAAAATCTAAACCATCTCAAGAATTTCACAGAAACCAGTCTAAGATATGTCAGCTATGTAGCACTACATCCTGTATGTGTCAGGTCTTCAACTTTAGAAACTTTGTGAGCATTAGGCAATTTCCATGAATGGCCAATAGTTACTTTGGAATCATTCATTTCCATTACCTTCTAAGTATTTGAAATGCAAATGTAATATTTTGTATATATCCCTTGCAAAAAGTGATTCCCGAGCAACGACATAACTTGCTGGTTAACCACCATAGTACGAAGCATCGTTATGGAAATTACCGATGTAGTTACGACTGTTTCCTTTAACCGTAATAACTTTGTCAGAGGTCAATTCTTTAAACCAACAATTAGTTGATTACGCCACACAGGTGGTGGAGGCATGATGTCATCTACTTATTTCGTTAGAAATAATGTCTAATTGCGTTTGAAGGCCACTTTTGTTATCCTGTTTTTTCTTATCTGTATCATGATATTTAGTTCATTCATAAGTTTCATCCTATGTCACTCCGCCCAGGGATTCCCCAATGTCCTAGAGCACGTAGGAACAAGGCTACTTACCACAGCTCTAGACCTGTAGTTCCAACAACGCAACTTTGCTATGCTGCTTGCGACTGATTGTTGGAACGATGGTTTCGGGAAACACTTGAATTGTTGAACTATGCTGGAACGACAGACCTTGCGACCATAGTTGGCTAATGAAGCTTTTGGGAAACACAACCCAGATCGTTGCAAATTACTTTGTTTTTAATACATTTTGTCAATTTGATTTAGATTTGAATGACCAGACCAAAAATGTACTTAAAGCTTTTAGTTATAACTTTCCATTTGTTGAAAAATAAAAAAAGCCTGTTTGTGGTAAGTACCAGTAATGGATCCCATTTTGTAAATGAACTTCATGATGAAATATGAAGCTGTCTCTGGTGATTACTACACCACCATCTGTGTATCAGGACATCCAATGACTCAACTTACTGATGGAACCCCTACAAGAGGAACAGAGTGCATGCACACTTTCAATCCTATTCACTCTCTGTTGGCCTTAAACCACACCAATATCTCCAGCGATTCCCTCCACGCGTCGCACCTCACTCGTTTATCACTTTTCAGCTTTTAGCGTGTCTGAGGAATCCCTGTGGAATGCAGATACACACTCTGAACATGTGCGCGCTCAAGCTGACAGTCTTATTATATGACAAGGCACACCATACGCTGAACTCAGGCCAAACACGGACTCCAACCATTAAAAGCATATTTCATTGTTCAGATGAGATATAATATAGACAGTTCACAAGATCAAAGGAGACTATGACGAGTTTCTCAGGGTTGAAAATGAGTGAATCCGGCACATAAGCGGTATATTAAAAGGAGTGTCCAGTTATTTTCAGACGGTCCCTAGAAAACAGACGGCCTGTGTCTTACAAAAACTGATATCATGGTACTGCTGGAGTGCAGATAATGTCAGGCTTAAAATGCCTTTTCTTTAAAGTTATTCTGCTCTGCTCCTACAACACTCAAGGCCAAGCTCACATGATTCGATACCTTTGTTATATTCAAGGTGGTTGGTGTGGGAAGTTAAGAATTGGTGATCTGATCATTTTGTTACCTGTTCAGTATATTATTAACATAAGTAAGTACGCTTGGAGTAAAGCCTCTATTTTATATCCAGAAAATCCTGTTTTTGGATCTTGGGTCAAAGACTATTTGCGTCATTCTCATCCTAAAACACAGACCGTCCAAGAAACAGAGACATTCTGAGACGATTAAACTGTACTAGTCATTGATTCGTTGTGGGAACTCAAAATACAATTTAAATAACCATTTCCATATACAGTATATCACCATCTTGACAATTTGTTATGAAATAATAATAATTAATTATATTCCAACTTCATCCATAAAATAACTACGCATTCCATTCCTTATCTAATTACTTTACAATTTCATCTCATAATGGCATGGCATTTTTATATCTGTGACTTCTGTGCGTGGGAACTGTATCTTTGTTTCAACTTTTTTTAAGCTTATTTGATTCTAAAATTGTAGAGAAACACTACAACTGTCAGGCTGATTATCAATGTAGTCTAAAAAAGTGGGTTCTTTTCAACCCAGCACTGGGTCAAAAAGGGACATTGGGATAAATTAACCAAGAAAATGTTTACAGTTTGTCCCACAAAAGTAGAAGACAAATTATAAGTAAGAACAATTTTTGAACTTGGGCAAAAAAAGGAATGTAACCATTCAGCTGGGCTACAGTATCTTTAAAATAAGCTTTCTTCCGATTGCATACATGCAACATAAACTTTCAATACATCAACCGTCCACAACAATATTCTGAAGTAATGTATGGAGTTATAGTGTGGAGACTTTGAAAATGCTATTCGCACATTTCTCAGTCCAGCGTTTTTACAGCAAGTGATTAAATGTAAATTGATGCTACGAATTTACTAGCTTCTTTAATCGTTTATTCTAAGCAGGATTTTTCTGTCACATACACACTAGGTGACAAACACATGTGAGGGTTGACATAGTGATAGTAACTAAATCATCATAACAAAAAAACACATGAATGCCAACAGTTGGGCGTTAGCTACGTTCATAATTAAATAACTATTAGTCTGATATGGCATAGTCTAAAATATCACATGGCTTTCTTGTTTCACCTAGATTCCTAGAAATAAAAAATCTGAAAATATCAGAATAAATTCAAATAACTAAAAGGCCTGTACAGTTTTTACAAGCCAAAGATCTTTAGATTGTTCATTGCTGTTAACTATGATTTACAATGGTAATACGGAGGCAGACGACATTTATAACGTAGATGGAGAGGCTTTAAAAACAGCATATTATTGGACAAAAATTTGCCCCAAATCCCTTTTATTTTCCACGTTTAGTGTGGAATCCAAGCAGACACATTGCAGTATTGTACATGTTTCTCTTTTAATCTCATTTGGTTTAATTCTGCTAAATTTGGATTTAGATTAGAAACAATTGAGTGTGTGTTGATGGCATCCCTTCTTACAAACTTCTGAATAATGTAACTTTTTGCTTTTTTATGTAATTGGAATCGCATTATCAGCAATTTCACAAAACTTCCCCTGATGTATACATCTAATTTATTTAGTCAACTGTTGGAAGATGATTAGCAGACACATGCTCCATACATTTACCAAAAAACGCAAAGACGGTCAATTATACTCACCATTGACTCCATTGGGGATAGTCCTGTGAAGATGTTGAGTGGACAGATCGTCCATCGATCGTCTTATGGTGCCGATCTTGTTCTCTACTGCCTTATGTATATGGTTATGATGATGGTCTGGGCTGCCTGCACTCCCACCGCTGGACGTACTGCTCCCATCACCAACATCTCGTACATTTCCAGAACCACCATTCAGGTTGCCGAGGCTGGACTGGCTGTCTATAGAGCTTCTAGATCCAGCTCCATTTCTATCTTCATCCAACATGAGTATGATCTCCTTCAGTTCCGCATTCTCCCGCAAAACGCTCTCCTGGTTGACCTCCAGCTCCTTAAGTTTCAGCTGATAGGCGCTAACCTCCTTCCACACGGCGCCCGCCGTATACCTCCCAAACCTCTGCCATTCCCGTGACAGCTTCTTACCTTTCTGCCTATCATCGTCCAGAAAGCAGCACAGTTCCCTAATCTCCTGGTTGTCGTCCTGCAGTTTCTGGTTGATCTCCTTTAGGTTACGGATCTCGTGGAGGTGCACCTGCAGTCTACGGTTGATGTCCTTCATCATGTTCCCGTGTTCCAGCATCAGGTTCATCTTCTCGCCGTCGACCCGTCTCAGTCTCTTGATCAAGTCCTCTTTGCTCCATCTTAGCAGTTCATCATCAGAGACCTTGCTTAGGTCATCATTAGGACAATGCTTTGCCATCATCATGATTCTTTCTCAAGGAGAGACAGTTTCACAGTGAAATGTTCAACACTGATCTATCATAGTGCAGTGTTTCGATAACACCACTGAATTAAAACGTTTTTTTGTAAAAATCGAAGCATTAGAGTATAATTATTATAAGATTATGTTAAGGAATCTATCTGAGAAAATGAAAGGCTGGGCACGAACTGATTTGTATTCCGGACAAATGTTTGCAAATCAAAAGCTTTATAAAAACGCCTCACTTGCAATATCCAATCGTACGTGCATGTTTTATAAATACGAGAATATACGCGATATATAAATCCAGGGTCCTCGTTTTAAACGAACATTTTCGCATAAGCAGAAACCCTCGAGACACACGCTTGATCGTACAGGTTTCAGGAGCAATATTAAAATAAAACTATATAACGCGTATATTTAAAAACATAAACGCATTCATTTTAACCGGCAGCGGACCCTCTGGACGATTTTAAGCGGTTGTTATGAATCCTCTCATGTGTAAATGCACACATGCTCTTCCTGTGGCCTGGTGTGAAATAATCCGAGCGCGAGCGGACCCGGGCAGGTACAGAGAGAGATGAGAGTCAGAACAGCAGGCGCAGCCTTCTTAAAGACACAGAGCCCACATTCTTCAATTCTTCAACATGGGAACATTTTGTCCAATTTCATGATTAAAATAAATTTGTTTTGTATCTATGTTTTGTATGATATTTTTTAAAACAATAAAATGATAAAGTAGTTTATTACCAACCGTTTATGTTTGGTTAAAATTAGATTTTACAATTATACTCGTACCTTTGAAATATATATATATATATTTTTTTAAGTAATGAGCTAAGAGTAGGTTTATGACATGTACATATGAATGCCAAGTGTAGCGTTAACTGTACATCTGATATGGCCTACTACAAATAACTAAGTCAAATTAAATCTTACAAAGAAAATAACAAAGAAAGAAAAAAAAGCTGTTGTTGTGGCATTTATTTATTCAATGTATCGGTATATTATAAGGATAATAGGATCGTTTAAAGAAGTGTTATTGCTAAAACTCCGTCTGACCATAATTACCATTGCCTTTTAGCCTATCCAAACTCTGCTTATATAGACATTTGGTCGGACATCGCCCTCTGCTGGACACAACATATATTTTTACCCTAGTCGTTATTGTTCGTTACGTACACATCGAGTAAGTAAATCGAAAAACAATTCACAAACATTGTAGTACATTATTTTTTCTGGGTAAACAAATATAGTTTTAGAAATATATTATGTAGAAAGAAAAACAGTTTTCTAACAGTTACTTGTGAGAGTTAAAACTAAAAAAAAAATCGCTGTCGCGAATAAAATGAAAGTCTTAACAATTGTATGCGCACAGCCAAAACGTAAAGACGTAATAAATCATACAAAATACACACAAATGAAACTTGTATAGTTAAATACCATACTTTGACTATCTAAATTCAGTCGGCTCCATAGCTCAGTGGTTAGAGCACTGGTCTTGTAAACCAGGGGTCGCGAGTTCGATCCTCGCTGGGGCCTACGCGAAAGGTTTTCGATTTCTCAGTAAACATGGATTTGATTATGAGCATTTATTTTGACATTCAATTGGCGATTTAATTTTAAACAAAGTTATTTTGTTTCTTTTTATTGTACTACAGCATTTATTCTATCAAATGAAAAGAATCATCATTGTCAAAACCACTTAGACATATTATATGCTCCCGCATTAAAATCTATCTGCTAAATCGCTAAATGTAAATGAATACATTTAATGTACATGCAATATAATCATGAAGAAAAACTATTGTATTATTTAACTTCTGTATATTAACATAAAAAATGGCATGTGGAGTTGTTAAAACTTTATGCAGGTTAATCGTTTTTACTGATTGTTAGATTGTTAAATACACAGTAAGTCCTGGGCCTCGGATAGAGGTGGACAAAAAGTACGAACATTTTGGATTTTATTTTATACAATATAAAAATCAACCAGATTGCACAAGTAATGTATATAAAATCAAAGTTGTTTCTTACTATGACATCTGTTCTATAAATTACACATCTGGTTTCACATTTTTAAATATAAGTGTTTTAATAAAAAAGCAACTGCATCTGAAATATAGTAGTTATTGTCAGTCGGTTTTATAATGTAGTAATTCTGTTTGATCGATTAGTATGTGTATGACCTCATTTAATATCATGTTCAAACTAAGGTTTAGATAGTAAAATATTGGTAAATTTGTTGTTACTATGGTTTTATGGTTATACAATGGACAATGTCTTTAAGAGAAACATGTGGTAGTTATACTTAAAGCTACACTGTAATTAAGTCCATGAAAACTAATTTTTTTAACAGAATTAGATTCTTTAAAAAATCCCTGTTTTATCCTGTGGCCCCCTTTGGAAAATAATTGATCACCATAGGCCCAGAATATAATCTATGTGCTATGTTTAATGGTACAGATAACTCCACTTTTGGGACGCAGAGTTCCTGTGTCTTTAATGTCAAAAGACTGTCCAGGAACCAGACTGAACTCAAACCTCTGAAGCAGTTTGGCTAGCACAACTTTCGCCTCCATCTAAAACACAACAAATCACTATTATACAGATCTGAATGCTGCAAATTATGTAATTGAGTACAAAGTTCAATTGTGAGCTTTTGTGTTTTATCACCTGTGAGAAGCCCTGCCCAAGACAAGAACGCGGTCCAAGTGCAAATGGGTAGTAGCAGTAATAAGGCCTTATAAAAATTGAGATAAACATTTATGTTTCATCAAGAAGCATATTTTAGCTGTTAAGAGTTTGTAATCTATAACAAAACATATGAATGCTGTTGAAGGAAGTTCTTTAAAATGAAATAAATGAAATTATATTAAACAAATAAATATAATAATAAACAGACTATTTATAGGAACAGTGCTCCAAGTGATGATGATGACTTACTTTGGGGCATTCACATCAAATCTCTCTGGATCAAACTTCAGCGAATCTTTGAAAAAGTTTTCCAGTCGTCCGCAGACATAAGAACTAAACTGTTAAAGAATAAAGTCGCATTTACTCCAAAATGCAATTGCCAAGTTATTTAAAGCACTCAATACCATAAAATGCAAGTGTAAAGAATACCATGGAATACTTACAACAGCAACACATCCTCCTGGCACTTTCAGTCCATTTATAAACATGTCATCAGAAAGCCAGCGAGATGTTGCTGGAGCAGGGGGGTAGAGACGCAGCGTTTCCTTTAACACCTGCAAGGAGTCATTAACCACATGAGCAATCAACAGTGTTCTTGACTGATCATGTCATGATTTTGCCTCTTCATGTCATGTCCTTCTTGGTCTTGTGGGAGAATCATGGCAGGATTCCCAGTTTTATGTGGAGATAGGCATTTTTGTCCCAATTGGCATTCCATATGCTCTCTCCGGTCGTGTCTCTGTTTCCGCCCTCTCGTTCCTCGTTTAGCTCTCCATCAGTGTTTCATCCCGACACCTGTCCCCTGTTAATTATCCTTTTTTTATCTCCCATAAAACGTCCTCGTGTCTATTGTCCTGTGCTCATTCGTTTTGCCTAACATTGTCTTTCCAGCCGTGTTCCTGATTCCTTGTCTAGTTTCAAAAAGTACCTTGTTATGGCTGGATTGTACCTTTTTGATGCCTTGTTTCCCTAGTCCTTTGTAATTTGTGTGAGTTTAGTTACTTACTGTCTCTATTGTTTTTGCGCCCTTGTGGGAAGTCTTTGTTTTTGCATTTTGTCTTAGTTCGTTTTCCCCATTGTGTGTTTTTGTTTGTATTTTATTAAAAGTCTTGCTTGTTAACCCATACTGCTACCTGCATCTGGGTTCTTTCCCTGCAAATCATGACAGATCATCAAGTGTTTACTAAAGTACTGTAGGTGTCAATAGACCGACCTGGGACAGGTAACTGAGTTTTCCAAGGTCTTCATATAAAATATCATGTTTAGTCCCGAGCACTTCATCCACCTCTGCTTTAGCTCTGGAAAATAAAATAAATGCAACCGATATAACACAGCAATAAAAGAATGATGGAATAACAGTACTACAAATAATTTTGTGTTTTACCGTTTATATATCTCAGGGTGTCGGCCTAATTCCATGATTGCAAACGAGAGCTGATTGGCTGTTGTCTCTTGCCCTACAGAGAAAGTTGATTGTAACTGCTGAAGTTCATGAACACATAACATGGTAACTCACCCGCAATGAAGAAAGTGACAAAATTGTCCAGCATCAGCTCATGATCTTCAGAGTTGTTTGCTTGTTCCTCCTCTGAAGCAAAAATAAAAACGGTAGATGTCTATGTAATATGGACTTTAAGGAGTTGTATGTCTTAGTCAAAAAGACCCAAAAAATACCTGCTGTCTTGAGAATTTGAGTGAGGATGTCTTTGGGGACGTCTTCACCATTTTCCACTGCTGTCTTCCTGTTTTGTATCCATTTTTCTCCTGTTGCACGCAAGAGTTCAGCTGCATCTTTTATTTGTTTTACCATCTTCCAGTTCTTGGGGTTAAGCTGAAGTTTCACAAAGGTTAAATACTGTAATAATTGTAACGATAGATGACGAACAGTATGTGTCTTGGGAATAAAAAAATCCAACCTTGAAAAAAGGGTCTCTGAGATAATATACCATGCCTTTTAAACACAGCTCTATAGCAGTCTGGAAGGGGGAATCAGTATTCTTTAACAAGTTTAAATCAACACCAAAAGCCACCTGTGGATAAAACACACTTAAATAATAAACCCAGCAATAGATGATCTGACTTTTTTTTTCTGGAATACAATGAAAGGGAATTACAGAGAAAATTCGTTTTTTTTCTTTTCAGTAGATTCTTGATGATCTGATTAAAATCAAACAGGAGTTAAAGGAAATGAGTTTGAAACCTTGGCAATGACGTCGAGTGTGACACAGTTGACCAAATCGTGCATGATGACAGGTGTTTTCGTGTCTGCCGTTTCCTCCAGTTTGTCCATGAGGCGTTCTGACATCTCATTAAACGTGCCCATAAGGCCTCGCAGGTATCTGTTGAATAAAATATCATCAACTTTCAGGTTTTCAGTGTCCTATTCCATACATGTTGTGTATTTGACTCACGAGCTGCTAAAGGCTGGATCCATAATGCGCCGTTGCCTGTACCAGACATCATGATCTATAGCCGTCACAAGTCCATTTCCCAGGAACCTGAGAAGATTGGAATGATGTGCCTTATTTCATTACTGGAAAACCAACTCCCTTAGTACATTCACATTCAAAATGTATCCACTTTAAACATATGATTTGCAAGTCATTTCATCATACTTTTTAATATTTTTTAGATGCTTTTACATTCAATTCAACCACAAGTTAAATGACTGTAAGCTGAAAATGTAAACGAACCTGTATAAATGTCACTGATATGTATAACACAAAAGAAGATACTTTAAAGAATGTGAAAACTGGTCTGGGGCGCTATTGACTACAATAGTAGGAAAAAATCTACTTTAATCTGTTTAGTTACAAATATTATGCAAATATTTTCTTTGTGTACAGCAGAACAATGAAATGTATACTGGCTTGGAACAAAGTGAGGGTGAGTAAATGATGATCAACATTTTTTTTCAGGGTGAATTATCGTAAAGAAATGCTCTGAAAGGAAATACACTTTTAACATGTTTCTGAAATTTATTTAGCTTTATTTAGGCTGAATTGAATTCAAACACACAACAAATCTGGTTCTTCAAACACAAGAAAAGTGTTTCCTTTCATCCTAAAAATAGCGACACTGCTCTGACGATTGTGTAGGAACCCGTGAATAGCACATCATCAAGCTACTGTTTGCTTCATATCACAATTTGATATTTCACAAACAGAGAACCATCCAAATTCAATTGAACATTCTGTCAGCTATAATATAATAGGGTCATCATTAGAAATAGGACTGAAAAGAGTAAAACATTGAAATGGGTAAAAAGCGATGACAGCAATTCATTATAGTTTGGATGAAGGTACAGTGAAATTCTCACCGTTTTCCAAACAAGTAAAAGAGTTGCTTGTAGACAGTGGGATCTTTGGGGTACTTCGGTGACATCAATACTGTCTTATATAAGCAGAAAGAGATTTGATTAGTTATTTGACTTATTATGTGTGTAAATGAGGTTAAAATATTCACCTTTGTAGTCTCCGGGCAATAGATCACGACCACAACTAAATGCAAGCTGTTAATTCTGTAGACAGGACCATATTTTTCTGCCCTTCAAAACATGAACACAAACATATTGTTTAGACGACCTATCAGTTCTTACCTTGACCACTTATAAACATTTGTATCGGTCTAACTACCTATCAACTGATATTTACTGTATTTTGTAATTTGTAATGTCATTTTTTTGAGGATCTATTGACAGAAATGCAATATTATATAACTATGTGTTCAAAGGTGTAAAGACCTTACATAATGAAGCGTTGTTTTGATTACCTTAGAATGAGCTATTTACATACACCGCAGGACCCCTTAAATGGAATTCGCCATGTTGTTTCTACAGTAGCCCTAAACGGACAGACTGCTCTAAACAAAACGCTTCGTAGGTTTGTTATTTCATTGATAAATAACAAAATAGCGAAAATCTGACGACATCTTAGTCCCTTCTCAACCGCCATAATGCTTCGAAAGGGAGGGGTGCAGTGAGCCATTGGTTGCAGTTCACAACCTCACCTCTAGATGCCGCACAATTTCACACACTGGACCTTTGCGTGTGTATATGTGCGAGAGAGGTGAGAGAACTATAAACAACTTACACACCACTACATATACTTTAACCGCACACAGTAGAACAAAATGACAAACATCATGCATTCAAGAAACCAAGCAATTCAAAGAAAGAATAATTTTGATCAATTATTTACTAAAAATAAAAAATATTGTGCACTATCCAATACCCTTTCTAGGCTTGGCAGAGACAGGACATAAAATTACTAAAATCTGTCCGGCTGACAAATTAAACACCTAGGATTGAAAGAGACATTAAAATTAATTCTGGGCCAAACTATTCCTTTGAACCTGACTGCAAGGTCCACCATGACAAAAGGTCATCCAGCAGTACTATGACCAAAAAATAACCAAAATGATTTGCAACATATAATAAAAGGACAGTAGAATATTTTAAATCAACCCCTGATTTATCCAAAATAATGCATGTACACATTCAAATAATTACAGTAGTCTTGTTTTATATTAAACAAAATCCCAAGTGTTTTTAAACCTTACTGGTGTAGCCTAAATCCTATACCACATGTTTTATCTATATCCAACACTACACACACTATTCTATAATATGCCATTTACTATAATACTCCATACTACTATTTACAATAATAAATAAAACAGTAGGCTATGTTATTCTTCATGTTGGGGTCACTGTATGTTAGTCATACATATTAACTGAAAGTAAATATTACTTTTATGCTTCATTGAAAGCATTTTTCGATTTGCCAATAAATTTAGAAAGAGAACACATGCCAAACACGTAAAATAGTTACGCATAAGGTGCATTTTCTTTCAATTAACAAAGTCCCACAAATAATGCAGGCGCAAAGACAACGAGAAGTTTTCAACTCTTACCATTTCAGAAATAATTCGTGTATGACGTTTTCCGATGTCGTTCCTCTTATAAAAGTCGGTATATGTCCCAGTAAAAAACTAGAAGAAATGCATTTCTCATGTTAGTCTATCTTAGCTTATATTTTATATACGTATTATCGCCATATTTGTATTGCTGTGTTTTTATATACTCGTATATCCCCGTTACAATACCCTTACGAAAATGAACCATGGTTTAAAACAAAACAAAAAAAACATGGTTTTACTACAGTTAACACCAAAAAGCATGGTTACTGTAGTAAAAAACATGGTTACCACAAACTACACTTTTACCACAAACAACATGGTTAATTTTCGTAAGGGAATTCATGAGGTTTCTTACTTGTCCCTTGGAGGTCCAGGTATATGATCGTATTTCTGATGTATATATCTAACATACAGACAATACGCAACAAAAGCGATTAAAGCAACACAGAGCACGTAAAACATTATATATGAGAGCCATCCTGTGATCTCCTGAAGGACTGTCATTGTTATGAGTACAACGTGTGTGAAACTCCAGAACACTTTAAACAACATGTTTGTCTGACAAGTCTCACGTATTTCCGGGTCTCAGGGCATTCTGCTATTTGGACGACAGAGGGTAGTCAAGTCTTCTTTTATTTACATAGTTATAGATTATGTGATGTTAATCGCTAAACCTTGAAGGAATATAGCCTATTACCCAAAATAAATAACCATTAGTCACACTCATTTCATTCCACACCCCTGTAGAACTCTTCTGTAGAACCAAATGTTTTATGAAAATGTCTCAGTTTTGTGTCCATGCAATGGAAGTCAAGTGGGCCATTGTTCAGCATAGTTCTTCTAAAAATATATAATTTTTTGTTCTGCTGAAGAAAGAAAGTCATGCATGTTTTAATGACATGAGGGTGAAAAAATAACCCTGCTGGAAAAAACAATAAAACCCCTCTTAAAATATCATTATGAACAACTAGGGGTTTTCATTAAAACCATTGCAAAATTCCTTTTGAAGTGTGTTTGGGCCCTATTTCAACACCCCACCAATAGTATGGATCGTATATCAGAAAATACCATTATAGTTTCCATTAAGACCCAATACAAATCTCATTAAATCTATTACATCTTCTATCATGTTTTGGACAGGGCTTATTTTAAGCAGGGAAAAAAACTTTTTGTGGCCAACAATGGATGTAAATGCAGCCTTTAACAATATTAAATAAAGAGTTTCAGATGATCCTTTTATGTTATTGTTTATACAGCTCTAGGTTAAGACTACACGAGGGACATACAGAAATAGCTTGTATCACTTTCCCTTTTTGCCAATAGACTCTTCTACATCAGGAACTAACATGAGTTATTGTATTGACATTAACTAACATTAACAAGACTTAAATCATGCTGAAAAACTATATTATGTATTGTTAGTACATGTTAGTTACCGCATTCTTAACAAATAACAGCTTATTGCAGTGTTACAATTATTTATTTATCTTTACTGTTGTTATGGCTACAGGCTTAACTTCACACTAGTATCATAACTTCCATTGCATTGGACACCTGCGTAAGTATATCTGGACCATCTTTATGCATTGATGGACTTGACACACATGGACAAAGGACATAGGAAAGGTCACAATATCTGCACAAAAACAATTTAATTATGTGGCAAACATTATTCAATCAATAGGAAAGTGCATTTGGAATATTAAACATGTAGTACACAACAACAGACTGATCAGTACAAAATACAAAAAAGTCTAGAAATCAAGAGTCTAGAACACGTCCTGTCTGCAGTGTTTAATGGTACAGATAACTCCACTTTGCGGCCGCAGAGTTCCGGTGTCTTTAATGTCAAAAGACTGTCCAGGAACCAGGCTGAACTCAAACCTCTGAAGCAGTTTGGCGAGCACAACTTTTGCCTCCATCTGAAACACAACAGAAGACCATTACAATGATGTGAAAGTTGACAAATTATGTCACTGCGAACAAAGTTCAATTGTCTGTTTATGTTTTATCACCTGTGCGAGGCCCTGCCCAAGACAAGAACGCGGTCCAAGAGCAAATGGGTAGTAGCAGTAATAAGGCCTTATAAAAAAAAAGGAAGAAAACATATGATAAACATTAGTTGACTAAACAGTGCTCACAGCAGATGATTTGAGTTGGCAAATGGCAAAGAACATAAAGGATCTTGTTGGTTAAATGACTTACTTTGGGGCATTCACATCAAATCTCTCTGGATCAAACTTCAGCGGATCTTTGAAAAACTTTTCCAATCTTCCGGAGACATAAGAACTGAACTGTTTGAAAAAAGTCAGCAGTAGTTAACAATTTTGGAGATAAAGGCCACATTTACATATATTTAACTCTCCAAACTTGATAGTGTGGAACATATTGAGAAAACTGAATTACTCAAACTGAGGCCATTGCACATTGAGTCCGAAATTTGCGTATACATTTCTGCAAGTTAAAAAAATAAATGACCTCACGTTGTTGACATTTACACATTGCCTCCGATTTTTGCATCCGTCATAAAAAATTAAACTGGGTTTGACAATTCAGGGACACTGTACAAACGAGCACCAAATACGAAAATGTCTGACTGTATGTGTAAAGACCTTTACTCTATGTGGAGAATACTCACAAGAGCAGCACATCCTCCTGGCACTTTCAGTCCATTTATAATGATGTCATCAGGCAGCCAGCGAGATGTTCCAGGAGCAGTGGGGTACAAACGCAGTGTTTCCTTCAACACCTGCAAAGAGTCAATAACACCATGAGCAATCAACAGTCTTCTTGACTGAAGTGTTTACTAAAGTACTGTAGGTGTCAATAGACCGACCTGAGACAGGTAACTGAATTTTCCCAGGTCTTCATATACAATTTCACGTTTCGTTCCGAGCACTTCATCCACTTCTGCTTTAGCTCTGGGAAATAAAAGAAATGCAACACGGTAATAACAGACTGGTAGAACCACACATTCATTTAACATGAAAAATGTATGTGTTTTACCGTTTATATATCTCAGGGTGTCGTCCTAATTCCATAATTGCAAACGAGAGCTGATTGGCTGTTGTCTCTTGCCCTGCAGAGAAAGTTGGTTGTAACTGCTGAAGTTTATGAACACAACACAGACATCACAGTAACTCACCCGCTATAAAGAAAGTGACAAAATTGTCCAGCATCAGCTCATGATCTTCCGAGTTGTTTGCTTTTTCCTCCTCTTCAGCAAAAATAAAAACTGTTAGATGTTGACTTTAATGACGTTTAAAGTCACAGTCAAATACGACCTGCATACCTGCTGTCTTGAGAATTTGAGTGAGGATGTCTTTGGGACGTCTTCACCATTTTCCACTGCTGTCTTCCTGTTTTGTATCCATTTCTCTCCTGTTGCACGCAAGAGTTCAGCTGCATCTTTTATTTGTTGTACCGTCTTCCAGTTCTTGGGGTTAAGCTGAAGTTTCACAAATGTTAAAGACTGTAATAACTGTAATAATAGATGACGAACAGTATGTGTCTTGAGAATAAAAAAATCCAACCTTGAAAAAAGGGTCTCTGAGATAATATACCATGCCTTTTAAACACAGCTCTATAGCAGTCTGGAAGGGGGAGTCAGTATTCTTTAACAAGTTTAAATCAACACCAAAAGCCACCTGTGGATAAAAACACACTTAAATAATAAACCAAGCAATAGATGATCAGACTTTTTTTTATTTCTGGAATACAATTAAAGGGAATTACAGAGAAAATTGTTTTTTTTTTCTTTTCAATAGATGCTTGATGATCTGATTAAAATCAACAGGAATTAAAGGAAAGGAGTTTGAAACCATGGCAATGACGTCGAGTGTGACACAGTTGACCAAATCGTGCATGATGACAGGTGTTTTCGTGTCTGCCGTTTCCTGCAGTTTGTCCATGAGGCGTTCTGACATCTCATTAAACGTGCCCATAAGGCCTCGCAGGTATCTGTTGAATAAAATATCATCAACTTTCAGGTTTTCAGTGTCCTATTCCATACATGTTGTGTATTTGACTCACGAGCTGCTAAAGGCTGGATCCATAATGCGCCGTTGCCTGTACCAGACATCATGATCTACACACGTCACAAGTCCATTTCCCAGGAACCTGAGAAGATTTGGAATGATGTGCCTTATTTCATTACTGGAAAACCAAATCCCTTAGTACATTCACATTCAAAATGTATCCACTTTAAACATATGATTTGCAAGTCATTTCATCATACTTTTTAATATTTTTTACATGCTTTTACATACAATTCAACCAGCTTTAAAATGTGGCTGAATTGAATACAAACACAAAACAAATTTGGTTCTTCAAACACAAGAAAAGGAAATCCTTTCATCCTAAAAATAGCGACACTGCTCTGATGATTGTGTAGGAACCCGTGAATAGCACATCATCAAGCTACTGTTTGCTTCATATCACAATTTGATATTTCACAAACAGAGAACCCTCCAAATCCAATTGAACATTCTGTCAGCTATAATATAATAGGGTCATCATTAGAAATAGGACTGAAAAGAGTAAAACATTGAAATGGGTAAAAAGCGATGACACAAATTCATTACAGTTTGGATGAAGGTACAGTGAAATTCTCACCTTTTTCCAAACAAGTAAAAGAGTTGATCGTAGACAGTGGGATCTTTGGGGTACTTCGGTGACATCAATACTGTCTTATATAAGCAGAAAGAGATTTGATTAGTTATTTGGCCTGATTATGTGTGTAAATGAGATTAAAATATTCACCTTTGTAGTCTCCGGGCAATAGATCACGACCACAACTAAATGCAAGCTGTTAATTCTGTAGACAGGACCATATTTTTCTGCCCTTCAAAACATGAACACAAACATATTGTTAGACGACCTATCAGTTCTTACCTTGACCACTTATAAACATTTGTGTCGGTCTATCTACCTATCAACTGATATTTACTGTATTTTGTAATGTCATTTTTTTGAGGATCTATTGACAGAAATGCAATATTATATAACTATGTGTTCAAAGGTGTAAAGACCTTACATAATGAAGCATTGTTTTGATTACCTTAGAATGAGCTATTTACATACACCGCAGGACCCCTTAAATGGAATTCGCCATGTTGTAACTACAGTAGCCCTAAACGGACAGACTGCTCTAAACAAAATGCTTCGTAGGTTTGTTATTTCCTTGATAAATAGCAAAATAGCGAAAATGTGACGACATCTTAGTCCCTTCTCAACCGCCATAATGCTTCGAAAGGGAGGGGTGCAGTGAGCCATTGGTTGCAGTTCACAACCTCACCTCTAGATGGCGCACAATTTCACACACTGCACCTTTAAGTGTGTATATGTGCGAGAGAGGTGAGAGAACTATAAACAACTTACACACCACTACATATACTTTAACCGCACACAGTAGAACAAAATGACAAACATTCATGCATTCAACAAACCCAGCAGTCTAAAAAGAATAATTTTGATCAATTATTTACTAAAAATAAAAAATATTGTGCACTATCCAATACCCTTTCTAGGCTTGGCAGAGACAGGACATAAAATTACTCAAAATCTGTCCGGCTGACAAATTAAACACCTAGGATGGAAAGAGACATTAAAATTAATTCTGGGCCAAACTATTCCTTTGAACCTGACTGCAAAGTCCACCATGACAAAAGGTCATCCAGCAGTACTATGACCAAAAATATAACCAAAATGTTGTGCAACATAAAATAAAATGACAGTAGAATATTTTAAATCAACCCCTGATTTATCCAAATTAATGCATGTACACATTCAAATAATTACAGTAGTCTTGTTTGTTAGTAAACAAAATCCCAAGTGTTTTTAAACCTTACTGGTGTAGCCTAAATCCTATACCACATGTTTTATCTATATCCAACACTACAAATACTATTCTATAATATACCATTTACTATAATACTCTATACTACTATTTACAATAATAAATAAAACAGTAGGCTATGTTATTCTTCATGTGGGGGTCACTGTATGTTAGTCATACATATTAACTGAAAGTAAATATTACTTTTATGCTTCATTGAAAGCATTTTTCGATTTGCCAATAAATTTAGAAAGAGAACACATGCCAAACACGTAAAATAGTTACGCATAAGGTGCATTTTCTTTCAATTAACAAAGTCCCACAAATAATGCAGGCGCAAAGACAACGAGAAGTTTTCAACTCTTACCATTTCAGAAATAATTCGTGTATGACGTTTTCCGATGTCGTTCCTCTTATAAAAGTCGGTATATGTCCCAGTAAAAAACTAGAAGAAATGCATTTCTCATGTTAGTCTATCTTAGCTTATATTTTATATACGTATTATCGCCATATTTGTATTGCTGTGTTTTTATATACTCGTATATCCCCGTTACAATACCCTTACGAAAATGAACCATGGTTTAAAACAAAACAAAAAAACATGGTTTTACTACAGTTAACACCAAAAAACATGGTTACTGTAGTAAAAAACATGGTTACCACAAACTACACTTTTACCACAAACAACATGGTTAATTTTCGTAAGGGAATTCATGAGGTTTCTTACTTGTCCCTTGGAGGTCCAGGTATATGATCGTATTTCTGATGTATATATCTAACATACAGACAATACGCAACAAAAGCGATTAAAGCAACACAGAGCACGTAAAACATTATATATGAGAGCCATCCTGTGATCTCCTGAAGGACTGTCATTGTTATGAGTACAACGTGTGTGAAACTCCAGAACACTTTAAACAACATGTTTGTCTGACAAGTCTCACGTATTTCCGGGTCTCAGGGCATTCTGCTATTTGGACGACAGAGGGTAGTCAAGTCTTCTTTTATTTACATAGTTATAGATTATGTGATGTTAATCGCTAAACCTTGAAGGAATATAGCCTATTACCCAAAATAAATAACCATTAGTCACACTCATTTCATTCCACACCCCTGTAGAACTCTTCTGTAGAACCAAATGTTTTATGAAAATGTCTCAGTTTTGTGTCCATGCAATGGAAGTCAAGTGGGCCATTGTTCAGCAAAGTTCTTCTAAAAATATATAATTTTTTGTTCTGCTGAAGAAAGAAAGTCATGCATGTTTTAATGACATGAGGGTGAAAAAATAACCCTGCTGGAAACAACAATAAAACCCCTCTTAAAATATCATTATGAACAACTAGGGGTTTTCATTAAAACCATTGCAAAATTCCTTTTGAAGTGTGTTTGGGCCCTATTTCAACACCCCACCAATAGTATGGATCGTATATCAGAAAATACCATATAGTTTCCATTAAAACCCAATACAAATCTCATTAAATCCATTACATCTTCTATCATATTTTGCACAGGGCTTATTTTCAGCAGGGAAAATACTTTTTTGGGGCCAACAATGGATGTTAATGCAGCCTTTAACAATATTAAATAAAGAGTTTCAGATGATCCTTTTATGTTATTGTTTATACAGCTCTAGGTTAAGACTACACGAGGGACATACAGAAATAGCTTGTATCACTTTCCCTTTTTGCCAATAGACTCTTCTACATCATGAACTAACATGAGTTATTGTATTGACATTAACTAACATTAACAAGACTTAAATCATGCTGAAAAACTATATTATGTATTGTTAGTAAATGTTAGTTACATTGTTAGTTACAGTTCTTAACAAATAACAGCTTATTGCAGTGTTACAATTATTTATTTATCTTTACTGTTGTTATGGCCACAGGCTTAACTTCACACTAGTATCATAACTTCCATTGCATTGGACACCTGCGTAAGTATATCTGGACCATCTTTATGCATTGATGGACTTGACACACATGGACAAAGGACATAGGAAAGGTCACAATATCTGCACAAAAACAATTTAATTATGTGGCAAACATTATTCAATCAATAGGAAAGTGCATTTGGAATATTAAACATGTAGTACACAACAACAGACTGATCAGTACAAAATACAAAAAAGTCTAGAAATCAAGAGTCTAGAACACGTCCTGTCTGCAGTGTTTAATAGTACAGATTACTACACTTTGCGGCCGCAGAGTTCCTGTGTCTTTAATGTCAAAAGACTGTCCAGGAACCAGGCTGAACTCAAACCTCTGAAGCAGTTTGGGGAGCACAACTTTCGCCTCCATCTGAAACACAACAGAAGACCATTACAATGATGTGAAAGTTGACAAATTATGTCACTGCGAACAAAGTTCAATTGTCTGTTTATGTTTTATCACCTGTGCGAGGCCCTGCCCACGACAAGAGCAAATGGGTAGTAGCAGTAATAAGGCCTTATAAAAAAAAGGAAGAAAACATATGATAAACATTAGTTGACTAAACAGTGCTCACAGCAGATGATTTGAGTTGGCAAATGGCAAAGAACATAAAGGATCTTGTTGGTTAAATGACTTACTTTGGGGCATTCACATCAAATCTCTCTGGATCAAACTTCAGCGGATCTTTGAAAAACATTTCCAATCTTCCGGAGACATATGAACTGAACTGTTTGAAAAAAGACAGCAGTAGTAAACAATTTTGGAGATAAAGGCCACATTTACATATATTTTTATATATTTACATATCCAAACTTGATAGTGTGGAACATATTGAGGAAACTGAATTACTCAAAAAGAGGCCATTGCACATTGAGTCCGAAATTTGCGTATACATTTCTGCAAGTTAAAAAAATAAATGACCTCACGTTGTTGACATTTACACATTGCCACCGATTTTTGCGTCCGTCATCAAAAAATTTAAACTGGGTTCAACAATTCAGAGACACTGTACAAACGAGCACCAAATACGAAAATGTGACTGTATGTGTAAAGACCTTTACTCTATGTGGAGAATACTCACAAGAGCAGCACATCCTCCTGGCACTTTCAGTCCATTTATAATGATGTCATCAGGCAGCCAGCGAGATGTTCCAGGAGCAGTGGGGTACAAACGCAGTGTTTCCTTCAACACCTGCAAAGAGTCAATAACACCATGAGCAATCAACAGTCTTCTTGACTGAAGTGTTTACTAAAGTACTGTAGGTGTCAATAGACCGACCTGAGACAGGTAACTGAATTTTCCCAGGTCTTCATATACAATTTCACGTTTCGTTCCGAGCACTTCATCCACTTCTGCTTTAGCTCTGGGAAATAAAAGAAATGCAACACGGTAATAACAGACTGCTAGAATTACACATTCATTTAACATGAAAAATGTATGTGTTTTACCGTTTATATATCTCAGGGTGTCGTCCTAATTCCATAATTGCAAACGAGAGCTGATTGGCTGTTGTCTCTTGCCCTGCAGAGAAAGTTGGTTGTAACTGCTGAAGTTTATGAACACAACACACACATCACGGTAACTCACCCGCTATAAAGAAAGTGACAAAATTGTCCAGCATCAGCTCATGATCTTCCGAGTTGTTTGCTTTTTCCTCCTCTTCAGCAAAAATAAAAACTGTTAGATGTTGACTTTAATGATGTTTAAAGTCACAGTCAAATATGACCTATAATACCTGCTGTCTTGAGAATTTGAGTGAGGATGTCTTTGGGGACGTCTTCACCATTTTCCACTGCTGTCTTCCTGTTTTGTATCCATTTCTCTCCTGTTGCACGCAAGAGTTCAGCTGCATCTCTTATTTGTTGTACCGTCTTCCAGTTCTTGGGGTTAATCTGAAGTTTTGTTTCACAAATATAAAACACTGTAACAACCGTAATAATTGAATACATATTAGTCTTGATAATAAAAAAATTCTCCGACCTTGAAAAAAGGGTCTCTGAGATAATACACCATGCCCTGTAAACACATCTCTATGGCATATTGCAGGGGGGAGCCATTATCCTTTGTCAAATTTAAATCAACTCCAAAAGCCACCTGTGGATAAAAACACACTTAAATAATAAACCCAGCAACAGATGATCTGACTTTTTTCTGGAACACAATTAAAGTAAATTACAGTGAATTTTTTTTTTTAAATATAATTTTTCTTTTCAGATGCTTGACGGTCTGAATAAAATCAAACAGGAGTTAAAGGAAAGGAGTGTGAAACCTTGGCAATGACGTCGAGTGTGACACAGTTGACCAAATTGTGCATGACGACAGGTGTTTTCGTGTCTGCCGTTTCCTCCAGTTTGTCCATGAGGCGTTCTGACATCTCATTAAACGTGCCCATAAGGCCTCGCAGGTATCTGATGAATAAAATATCATCAACTTTCAGGTTTTCAGTGTCCTATTCCATACATGTTGTGTATTTGACTCACGAGCTGCTAAAGGCTGGATCCATAATGCGCCGTTGCCTGTACCAGACATCATGATCTATAGCCGTCACAAGTCCATTTCCCAGGAACCTGAGAAGATTGGAATAATGTGCCTCGAGTCACCAAGAAACCTTAAAGGAATTCCTTTCATGCTAAAAAATAACCATATTGTTCTGACAATTGTGTAGGAACCCAAGAATAGCACATCATCTAGCCATTGAACAGTATGCTTCATTTCACAATTTTACAACTAGAGAACCCTCCAAATACAATTTAAAATTCTGTCAGCTGAACCAGATCTGGACCAGATCTGTCCCGCATTTGGACTGAAATACTATAGAAAAACCAGAGATGTTCCAGAGTTGGCCCAGTGCTGGCCCAGATGAGGAAAACGGATCTGTGCCGCTGTTGGCCCGTTGTGCTAAAAGACACCGGCCCAGGTCCGTTTTACACATCTGGCCCAGAATTTATGAAGGGTCTGGGCCAGATCTGGTCCAGATGATTTTTGCTATCTGGTATAAGGTACAGTGAAATACTCACCTTTTTCCAAACAAGTTAAAGAGGCGTTTGTAGACGAAAGGATCTTTGGGATACTTAGGTGACATCAATACTGTCTAACATAAGCAGACAGAGATTTGATTATATGGTTTTTTTATACTTATTATAAATCTAATTAAGGTTAAAATGTTTACCTTAGTTGTCTCAGGGCAATAAATCATGACAACAACAAAATGCAAGCTGTTAATTCTGTAGACAGGACCATATTTTACTGCCCTTTAAAACATAAACACAAGCACATTGTGAAGAACACATAGACTTTCAGTATTTACCCTGACCACCAATAAAACATTTCTGTATGTCTATTGTGCATTAAATTCAAGAAAGTCAGTATGTCTGATAGAGAAATGAAAATGGAGAACTACACCGTTTTTTCAAGCAACTGTTTTACCATGTAGGCTATATGTTAGACAAAGGTTAGTTTAGATCTATTTGTGTACTAATGTATATGTAATGCTTTGGCAATGTAAAGCCTTAACATTTTGCCAATAAAACTATTTAAATTTCAGGCTAATCAGATAATCTAAACAACTAACACGTGAAAAGGTTTCAGCTCTTACCATTCCAAAAATAAATCGTGTATGACGCCGTCCGATTTCGTTATTGCTTTTATAAAAGTTGGTGTATGTCCCAGTAAAAAACTATAAAAAAAGTTTTCTCATTAGCATATCTTATCTCTTACAACAAACAACAAAGTTGTCATGGCATTATTTTTTTAATCGTATAATCCCATTGTGAATACATAACGTCTCTTGGAGGTCCAGGTATATGATCGTATTTCTGATGTATATATCTAACATACAGACAATACGCAACAAATGCGATTAAAGCAACACAGAGCACGTAAAACATTATATATGAGAGCCATCCTGTGATCTCCTGAAGGACTGTCATCGTACTGTATAACGTTACGTCTTCGATTAGCTAACTTCAGCGGATACTATTTAGGCTTGTGTCTGATGTGTTACTATAGATCTCTCGTATTTCCGGGTATCATTACATTGTTTTGAACTGGTTTGGACGACAGAGGGTAGTCTTCTTCCACTGAAGCCAAGATTAAAACAATGTGCTATTTTTTTCTTTAAAATAGTTATGTTTTTACAGCACTATTTTACAGTTTATCTCAGTTTAAATTATCTCAGTTGTTTTGGAGCATTTCTAGAATCGTACTTAACACTCTAAATTTTTCAAAACAAGGTCATATGGCATAGGCTATTGTAAAGAGTAACGTTATAGAACCTCTTCATGGTACGCATACATCTGATCCCCAGTTAACTTCCGGTTTGTGTTTGGCTATTGTCTAAACTATTTATATTTCAATTTAATTTTTCGATCATATAAATTTAGATTAGAATTTAACTGTATAAAAATTGTATTAAACAAAAGATTTGTTGATTTTTTTCATCTTATTAAAGGGGCATATGATGCGGGCATATGATGCGAACACGTGTTTTATGTGTCTTTGGTGTGTTATAAGTTGCTCAAATGACCGGCCAAATGTATACGCAAGCAGTCTTTTCGTACCTGCCAGTACAATTGCTTTGGAACCTGATGTTCCAAATATGGTAAGAGGAGTAACATTTCCGTCACACGCTTGCAGTATTTGACCAATCACTACGCACTGCTAAACTGGTCAATCATAGCACACCTAACTTTACAGAGCGAAGAGCTTTGTAAAAATCCGCTCATTTCAGAGAGGCGGTGAAAGGGAGAGGTTCAAACAGTAAATACAGCGTTATTTAACCTTAAATTGTGCATGCACATTGCATTACATCTTAAACAAACGATAATATTTGTTTTAGCCGTGTAATATCACCCCATTAAAAAAAACGATTGGTTGAATGGGTCCTGTATTTGGCCGCATTGAAAGAAACCGTATGGTTAATTGATATCTAGCGGTTGAGTTTGGTATTGCAGTCTAAATTTAAAATATTGGAGAGACAAGTTTAGCCATGTAACATCCCATGTTCTTTTGTTTTGTATAATAAATAATCTTCAGGCACTCTATTGGTTGTGAATATGAACAGAAAGTTAGGTTGGGGTCATAAAAGTTAATGTTTGTTTATGTTGTTAAGATGAAAGCGACTATAGTTGACTCACTTATATACAAATTTGTTGTATGGTGTGAATACAAAAATTTAGCCAGCAAACTAATCATCACGTGTTCCATTCTGATGCGCAAAATAATATTTATGATAAAGTAAGTTTACATTCATGTTTGTAAATAATGGCACTGATATTGTTGACTGTGATTGCTACTTGTGTATTAATGGTGTTGATTACGAGATAATGTTGATGTTTATTTAAATTATTCTAGTGTGTTTGCCTCTGTTAAGCAGAGCATTAGCACGCTAGCATCGCTGCTTGTGCTGATAATGTTTCCAAAGTTTTTATTTGTTATTTAGCGTTCTATTATGCCGCTGTTTGTATTTAATTTGTATATTATATTTTTTGCCAGAAAACGTATATTTCCTTATACATTTTCCTTTTCCTTACTTTATCTTCCATAGACATAAAAATCTAACTGTTGGAAAAAAATAGAAGGTGACAAAAACAAATTCAAAGTTTGAATAACAATTCAATTCAATTCAATTCAATTCAAGTTTATTTATATAGCGCTTTTCACAATGTGTATTGTTTCAAAGCAGCTTTACAGGGGCAAACAGGAAAAACAGAAAAGTTAAAACACAGCATAGTGCATGGTATTTATACAACGAGTAAGATCATTCTAATAAATAATATCTAATTTCTAAATAAATGAATGAATGCAGTCTCCCGGTGAGCAGGCCAACACTGCCCTGTTGTGGCGAGGAACCCAAACTCCAATGATTGATTAATGGAGAAAAAAACCTCGGGAGAAACCAGGCTCAACCGGGAGGGCCAGATCCCCTCTGACGTGCAATATCTGCACTCAGACTGCTGACATGTGGATTTGGTTTAGCAGTTAATACCAAATATTGTAACTTCAGCATTAATAATACAAATAGTCCGTCTTTGCTCTTGGTTGGGGATGTAGTTGTCTGAGCTGGGATGGTCCGATGGTCATATTTCTCTTGGCTGTTGGTGGAATTGCCTTAGATGGAGCTGGGATGGTCAGTCAGTCTGCAGCTGTAGCTGGCGTAATCTCAAATTGGGGATGGGCATCTGTCGGTCGTTTGGACATGGTGGAACTTCTTCCTACCTTGGGATGGGCATCCTGAGGCAGAGCCGGAAAGAGAATAAAGAGAATAATTAGCGTAGCTGCTGTTCATTAACTATGCATTAAGTGAAAGCTTGGCTGAAAAGATGTGTCTTTAATCTAGATTTAAATTGGGAGAGTCTGACCCTCGAGTAGTATCAGGAAGGCTATTCCAGAGTTTAGGTGCTACGTATGAGAAAGCTCGTCCCCCTTTGGTGGATTTTGTTATTCTAGATGTTGTCAAAAGTCCTAAATTTTGAGATCTTAGAGAGCGTGATGGGTTGTAACGTGATAAAAGCTCGGTTAAGTAAGTAGGTGCTAAACCATTCAGGGCTTTGTAAGTAATTAAAATAATTTTAAAATCAATACGATACTTAATGGGTAGCCAGTGAAGCGATGATAAAACTGGGGTTATGTGATCGTATTTTCTTGACCTAGTAAGAACTCTGGCAGCTGCATTCTGAACTAACTGTAGTTTTTTTATCGATGATACAGGACAACCACTAAGTAGAGCATTACAATAGTCAAGCCGTGAGGTCACAAATGCATGAATAAGCTTTTCTGCGTCTGCAACACACAAACTATTTCGTAATTTGGCAACATTTCTAAGGTGGAAGAAGGCTGTTTTTGTGATATTTGAGATGTGATTTTTAAATGACGGTTGCCGTCTAATATAACACCTAGGTCTTTAACTGTATTTGTTGGAGTAACAGTGCAGCTTTCAATTTGCAGGCTGTAGTCGGAGATATTCTGTTTAATTGATTTTGGTGCTGTAAGTAATATTTCTGTTTTGCTAGAGTTTAAAAGGAGGAAATTAATTGTCATCCAATGTTTTCTGTCCTCGATGCACTCTGCCAGTTTGGATAGCTTAAAGGAATCATCTGGTCTTGATGAGATATATAGCTGAGTATCATCTGCATAACAGTGGAAGCTAATTCCATGTTTTCTAATAATGTTGCCGAGGGGCAGCATGTATATGGAGAAAAGCAAGGGTCCTAAAACCGATCCCTGAGGTAATCCATAATTTACTTGCGTAAGATTTGACGATTTCCGATTTAAATGGACGTATTGATATCTGTCTGTTAAGTAAGATCTGAACCATTGCAGTGCATGTCCCTGAATACCGATATAATTGTGTAAACGATCTAGTAGTATATTATGGTCTACAGTATCGAAAGCAGCACTAAGGTCAAGCAGGACTAAGAGTGAGATGTTACCTTTATCTGAAGCAATCAGGAGGTCATTTGTAATTCTAATGAGCGCAGTTTCAGTGCTGTGATGCGGTCTAAAGCCAAACTGAAACTTTTCGTTCATGTTATTATTTTGTAGGAAGGTACACAGTTGAGTTGACACTACTTTTTCTAGTATTTTAGACAAGTACGGGATATTTGAAATTGGTCTATAGCTTCCAAGTTCATTGGGGTCTAAATTTGTTTTTTGATAAGAGGCTTAATTACAGCCAGCTTAAAGGGCCCGGGGACATTTCCTAGATTAATTGACGAGTTGATTATGTTACAACTGGGCACAATTACAGCAGGTAGTAACTCTTTTAATAAAGTAGTCGGAATGGGGTCTAATAAGCATGTCGTCGGTTTGGATGTTGCAATAATTTTAATTAAATCGTCCTGATTTATAGGAGAAAAACACTCTAGCTTTTCTTTTTGGGTGACGGTTGAAACTAATTCTTCCGACACACTTGGAGGTTTGGTTTTAGCTATGTTGTCTCGTAATATTTCGATTTTGGATCTAAGTCATTGAGGATCCACAAATCATTGGAAATAAGCACTGAGGATCTAAGCACTTGGATGAGTTCGGGTTCACGCCGTCTCTGTGTGCCTCGCCTTCTCCACGGAGAGATGACTTGCCATTTCATTTCTCTCAGCCTGACACTTGAAAGCAAGCGGACTTCACAATTCTTTCCGTGAGTTCACAAAGAACTTACCAGGTCATGGCGCGCCCCCTATGCACCCAGTCTATGACCCTCGTCTTCCTCCGCTCTCACCACGATTGACGGCGAAGAGGAAAAAGGCTACGAGAAGCTGCATCCCCTCGATGAGTATTTGGCCCCACACTTATGTCTGCCCACTGCCATTGGATGGGCGACAAAAGTAGCCCACCCATCTAAGCCGTGTTAGATCCTCCACATGTGGCCACTTCAGTACTGGCTGAAACCGAGAGTTCCGCCACAAGCTTGGCATCTCGGAGGCTTACACATCCAAGTGGATTGAGTCTGTCTCTCTGCCCCAGCTCCTTGGAGGAAACCGCTGTGGCTTGAGCATGGGGTGCCCCTGGGCATTTCCCGATAGATGCCTCCAAAACAGGTTGGGGGGCTCTGTGTGATGGCATGTCGGCTTTCGGCAACTGTTCAGATCGGGAAAATTCCTGCACATCAACTGCCTGGAGTTGCAGGCCCTTCACAACTTCCTGCCAGTTCTATGGAGACGCCATGTGTCACACATAATTCACCAGGGAGGCCTCTCCTCGAGGCGCCTTTTTTCCCTGGTACTCCGCCTCTTTGAATGGGCCAGGTCCGATCTGCGCTCTCTGAGGCCAACACATGTGCCAGGCAAACTGAACTGGGGAGCAGATATGTTATGTCGGAGAAACGTCCATTCAGACGAATGGACACTCCACCTTCTGACGTTCAGAACATCTGGGTGGTCTTCGTCAAGGAAGAGGTCTACTTCTTTGCCTCAGAAGACAACTCTCATTGCCCAACCTTGCCCCTCTACTATCCTTGTATGGGATATTCCCACGGTGCTGAGAGCCCTGAAGAGCTCTCCCTTTGAGCCTTTACAGTCGGTGGACCTTCGTTCAGCTGATGCTAAAGACCGCTCTGCTGCTTGCGCTTTCATCTGTTAAACACATGGCCGATTTACAGGCGCTGTCTGTGAGCCCTGCCTGTCTTGAATTTGGGCCTGATGATTCTAGGGTGGTCATCAAACCGAGACAGGGCTACGTACCGAAGGTGCTCTCTACCTCGTTTATGGCACAGGTAGTGGCGCTTTCTGCGAACGATTACCGGACTGGCCACCTCTTAGCTTGGCCCTGTCCACTCGGCCTGTACTCCACCTAGTACGTTTCTTCCTGAGAGTCCTGCCCACACAGAATTAAAATCAAAGCCTAAAATTGGTATAGAACTGCAGATTTGGAATACTTCACAGTAGCAGCCCCCCTAACACTTTCAGTCCTTTATAATGATGTGGTCAGCTAGACCGCAAGATGTGCCTAGAGCAGTGGGATAAACCAGGTGAAACCTTGGCAATATTTCATAACGATAGTTGTTTTTGTATCTGCAATTTCCTCCAGCTTGTCCATGAGGTGTTTTGACATCTCATTAAACGTGCCCATCAGGCCCTGCAGGAATCTGATAAATAAAATATTGTAACAATCAGGCAAATCCAAAGGCAGAGACAAAGCACCAGTATGACAATTATCATTCATTATTCAGTTAAAACCAGACTGAATCATATGAGAAACATTACCACCCCTTTTATCTCGTAACATCACTGCAGAGGGACCACACGTCCCCAGGACGGAATGCAGGATAACCCACTTTGGTAAGGTCAATAGTCCTAGCTTCCACAGGAATCAGAAAAGGGTACACAGAACACTTTAAAAGTCTCTCAGGAGGCGAAGTCCAGTTATCACAGGCAAAATATCGTCTCTGGGTCCACAGGACCACACAGTTGTTTGATCTCTATAAAGGAGCTTTCCTGACCAGCAGAATATGCCCTCACACTCAATGCTGATGAACAGACGCGGACTGGCTTTATTGTATGCCCGTTGTACTAAAGTGATAATGGCCGAATTTGACATATCAAGAATGTATTTTAACACTGCATACTAAAGCCGCTTGTTCGCGTTGCTCTCATCCAGCATATGCCGGAGGAATGTCTACAGTACCATGCCAAAGTCCGTTTAATGAGAGTCATGCCACTCGGCGGCCTTTTGGACAGCTACTGTATGTACGGAATATCAAGAGTGCCTCCATGCAGCTGTTTAGCATTGCATTTCTTTCAATTTATTGCAATGGCAGTGGCGCACCTTGTTAATATATTATCTTTGGCGTTTACCATTGAGTGCTAGTGTTTCCAGTGAACAGCAATCGCAAGTTTTGCATTACATTATTTTAAATACTCTTGATGTGCAAAAGCTCTTCAAGAAGCTAATTTTAATGGTATGTTGATGAACATGAAACTTCTGTGAGCTGCGAGTGTAAATCGTTAGTTGAGTTTTGCTTAAAGCTAAAAAATAAGTCAACGTACATAAAGAGAGTTTCAGTAAAAGTTATTTTTCTTCTTAACTTTTTACTGTTCCTGTCACATAAGTATAGAACATTGAAAATACACTTTAATGTACCAAGCCATCAGAACCGAACCGAAAATTTTATTGAACCATGGGTGGACTGTATTGTTGCATCCCTACTGTTTAGGCACTCAAGATTAATATGAGACTGGCAGAAACTGCCTGTGATACGCAATCTTTAATGTGATATTAATTATAATTACTATAAATTGCCTTTATTCAGCATATTCTTTAAACAAAGTAAATGAAAATTATATAAATTGAGACATATTTATGTGGATGTGCTTGATCACTTTCTGTGGTATGCTATCAGTTTTAATGTTCACACTGCATGTTAAAAGGTAGATATAAATATTTAGCATGAACAATATTCAATGATGTGCACTTACTTCAATATTATGGAGGACACAATCCATTGTCCGGTTTGAAAGGGTCTAATGATTATAGGTTTCTGTACAACCACAGCTGCACACACGTTGATGTCGTTTGAAGGCATTTCCACAAAATACTTCTGGAAAACGGTACTCTGATAGCAGACTCCATTTGGCTTAGGTCTATTTGACGTCGTCATTTACATCTGCAATACGTCTCGGAGACGTCTGTACGTCTGCTGAAAATCTGGAGATCTGGAAAACATCTGCTGCATAAAAACATCTGCTAAACATCTTAAAAAGAGCAGTTTTACATCCATTCTAAATCATAAACATCTTACAGACATCTTATGGATGTCTATATGAAGGCTGACAGCAGATGTCTCCGAGACTTACATTATTTTAGATGAGCAAACTATGTATTGCAGATGTCTTGCAGATGTAAATGCAGACATTAAATACAGTTGAAAGAAAAAGTATGTGAACCCTTTGGGCTTACTTGGATTTCTTCATAAATTGGTCATAAAATGTGTTCTGATCTTAGTCTAAGTCACAACAATAGAGAAACACAGTCTGCTTAAACTAATACCGCACAAACATAATACGTTTTCATGTTTTTATTGAACACAACATGTAAACATTCATAGTGCAGGGTGGAAAAAGAATGTGAAACCCTAGGCTAATGACTCTCCAAGAGCTAATTGGAGCCAGGAGTCAGCCAACCTGGGGTCCAATCAATGTGATGAGATTGGATGTGTTGATTAAAGCTGGCCTGTCCAATAAAAAACACACAACAGTTTTGAGTTTGCTGTTCTGAAGAAGCGTTGTCTGATGTGAACCATGCCTCGCACAAAAGAGCTCTCAGAAGACCTACGATCAAGAATTGTTGACTAACATAAAGCTGGAAAGGGCTACAAAAGTATATCTAAAAGCCTTGATGACCATGTGTCCACGGTAAGACAGATTGTCTACAAATGGAGAAAGTTCAGCACTGTTGCTACACTCCCTAGGTGTGGTCGTCCTGTAAAGATGACTGCAAGAGCACAGCGCAGAATGCTCAATGAGGTGAAGAAGAATCCTAGAGTGTCAGCTACACACTTACAGAAATCTCTGGCACATGCTAACATTTTTGTTGACAAATCTACAATAAGGAAAACATTAAACAAGAATGGACTTCATGGGAGGACACCACGGAGGAAGCCACTGCTGTCCAAAAATAACATTGCAGCACGTTTGAAGTTTGCAAAAGAGCACCTGGATGTTCCACAGCGCTACTGGCAAAACATTCTGTGGACAGATGAAACCAAAATTGAGTTGTTTGGAAAGAACACACAACGCTATGTGTGGAGAACAAAAGGCACAGCACACCAACATCAAAACCTCCTCCCAACTGTGAAATATGGTGGAGGGGGCATCATGGTTTGGGGCTGCTTTGCTGCCTCAGGCCCTGGATGGATTACTGTCATCGATGGAAAAATGAATTCCAAAGTTTATCAAGACATTTTGCAGGGAAACTTAAGACCATCTGTCCGCCAAATGAAGCTTAACAGAGGATGGACGATGCAACAGGACAACGACCCAAAACATAGAACTAAATCAACAACAGAATGGCTTCAACAGAAGAAAATATGCCTTCTGGAGTGGCCCAGTCAGAGTCCTGACCTTAACCCGATTGAGATGCTGTGGCATGACCTCAAGAGAGCGATTCACACCAGACATCCCAAGAATATTGCTGAACTGAAACACTTTTGTAAAGAGGAATGGTCCAAAATTTCTCCTGACCGTTGTGCAGGTCTGATCTGCAACTATAGGAAACGTTTGGTTGAGGTTATTGCTGCCAAAGGAGGGTCAACCAGTTATTAAACCCAAAGGTTCACATACTTTTTCCACCCTGCACTATGAATGTTTACATGTTGTGTTCAATAAAAACATGAAAACGTATAATGTTTGTGCGGTATTAGTTTAAGCAGACTGTGTTTCTCTATTTTTGTGACTTAGATGAAGATCAGAACATATTTTATGACCAATTTATGAAGAAATCCAAGTAAGCCCAAAGGGTTCACATACTTTTTCTTTCAACTGTAGATGTAAGCCAGATGTTTGTGTGCTATCAGGGAAAGAGTTGCACATTTCCTTTTTAAAATACGCTGAGTCAGACAATTGTAGGTTACATCATAATATATCTGTTTTCACTAAAATAGCTAAAAGATGTTCACCTTATCAGAAAAACTGATTTCTTAAAAAAATTGAAATAATAGTTTGCCAGTCAAAAGAATGAGAAAATTATTGTAAAATCTTTATCTGAGAACTAGCCTATTAAACAGTTTTATAGATATTTTGATAATTTTTTCCTAAAGCATTACAATGATACTGATGGTTTTTGTTTTTCCAATTTAAGATGTATGGTACAAATAGCATTTATAGGCTGATCCGTATCTCATACTTAATATCTTGTACCTTTGACGGTGTTAAACATTGTTTCACGTGGGTTGGATTATGCATGGAAAGAACATTCAGATGAGGTTCTGCATAGTAAATCTAGGCGTATTAAACTCCATATAGGGTGTCTAGGGTAGGAGACGGGATGGAGATCCACGTACGCACAAATTTTCTCTGACTGGGATCTACAAAGGGATTTTTGCGCATGTTCTAGCTTTTGTGAGTGTGTATGCACACTTTTTAGGATGGCTCTAGACGTTCGTGAACTTTTTTCCCCAAACACCACCATCAGAAAAATAAAATCCACTGAAAGGGAGTGATTGATTATAGGTTTCTGTACAACCACAGCTGCACAGACATTGATGTCATTTGAAGGCATTTCCACAACTTTATGAAAAATACTTCCGGAAAACGATACTCTGATAGCACACTCCATTTGGCTTAGGTCTATTTGACGTCTGCATTTACATCTGCAATACGTCTCGGAGACGTCTGTACGTCTGCTGAAGATCTGGAGATCTATGCAATGCTAAACAGCTGCCTGGAGGCGCTCTTGATATGACGTACATACAGTAGCTGTCCGAAAGGCCGCTGAGTGGCATGACTTTCATTAAACGGACTTTGGCATGGTGCTGTAGACATTCCTTTGGCATATGCTGGCAAGGCGAACAAGCGGCTTTAGTATGCAGTCTAAAAGTACATTCTTGATGTACTTTGATGAATTGTCATACTGAGTGCGCGTTTTAATTTAAAAACTAAAAAATTGGTGGGTCATGATATACCTGTGATTACACTTGTGTAGGTGATTGGGTATT
Organism: Triplophysa dalaica; assembly: GCF_015846415.1. NCBI lineage: Eukaryota > Metazoa > Chordata > Actinopteri > Cypriniformes > Nemacheilidae > Triplophysa > Triplophysa dalaica. Next base: position 4,018,923 of record NC_079554.1, on the reverse strand, counting down.
ATTATTATTAGGTAATGATTGTAACAATATGGAATCTACAGTTGTGTTCAAAATTATTCAACCCCCACTGAAATTGATTGTTTTGGTCGGTTTGACATTGATTATGATCATTCAGTCATCCTGCTTACAATTAAATCAAAGAGGCACGTGTAGGTCAGACAAATATAAAATAACATTTATAATGAAATAACCACAAATGTCCTTTCTGAGCTCACATCATTATCAGTTTTATTCAACCCCCAAGTGACATTCAATCTTAGTACTTAGTACAACATCCTTTTACAGTTATGACAGCTTTTAAACGTGAAGCATAGCTTGACACAAGTGTCTTGCAGCGATCTACGGGTATCTTCGCCCATTCATCATGGGCAAAAGCCTCCAGTTCAGTCACATTCTTAGGCTTGCGCACTGCAACTGCTTTCTTTAAGTCCCACCAGAGGTTCTCAATCGGATTTAAGTCTGGTGACTGCGATGGCCACTTCAAAATGTTTCAGCCTTTGAACTGCAACCATGCTCTAGTGGACTTGGAGGTATGCTTGAGATCATTGTCCTGTTGAAAGGTTCAACGTCTTCCAAGCCTCAGGTTTGTGACGGACTGCATCACATTGTCATCCAATATCTCCTGGTACTGAAGAGAATTCATAGTACCTTGCACACGCTGAAGCTTCCCAGTACCTGCAGAAGCAAAACAGCCCCAAAGCATGATTGACCCCCCGCCATGCTTCACAGTAGGAAAGGTGTTCTTTTCTTCATAGGCCTTGTTCTTCCTCCTCCAAACATAGCGTTGATCCATGGGCCCAAACAGTTCTAATTTTGTTTCATCAGTCCACAGAACACTATCCCCAAACTTCTGTGGTTTGTCCACATGACTTTTGGCATACTGCAGTCGACTCTTCTTATTCTTTGGGGACAGCAAGGGGGTGCGCCTGGGAGTTCTGGCATGGAGGCCTTCATTACGCAGGGTGTGCCGTATTGTCTGAGCAGAAACTTCAGTACCCACATCTGACAAATCTTTTCTCAGTTCCCCAGCAGTCACACAGGGACTTTTCTCCACTCTACGCTTCAGGTAGCGCACAGCAGTCGAAGTCAGCATCATCTTTCTGCCACGACCAGGTAGCGTTTCAACAGTGCCCTTTGCCTTGAATTTGCGAATGATGCTTCCTATGGTGTCTCTTGGTATGTTTAACATCTTTGCAATCTTCTTATAGCCATTGCCCTTCCTGTGAAGAGTAATCACCTGTCTTGTCTTCCTGGACCATTCTCTTGACCTCACCATGTTTGTAACCACACCAGTAAATGTCTAGAAGGAGCTGAGTATCACAGTCATTTTAAAGCTGCCTAATTGGTGCTTATTAGGCTTTATTGCTGCTCCCTGATATCCACAGGTGTTTTCAATACCTGATTGAAAACACTTCAGTGAACCTCTGTTCTTCAGAGTGTTAGTCTTTAAGGGGTTGAATAATTATGTCAATGAAGAATTCACAAAAGAAACATTTACTACTGTATTACAAAACTAATTGATGTCATTTTAGTTGCATATGGTTCTTTAAGAAGTCCTTGTAGGATTTCATTCTGAATACAATTACAAATGTACACTAAATTCCCTAAAACCATTTACAGCATTGGGGGTTGAATAATTCTGAACACAACTGTAGATGAGAGATCCAAGTGCAGTGGATTTTTATAAACAAAAACAAAGTACAAACAATAAAACAACAACGACAAAACAAGGTGCAAAAGTAATCCATTCATGAGCCTGATTCATGAACCAACACACAGAAACATCGACTGACAACCAACAACTGAAACACATGGGTTTAAATACACTGGGATAACAAGCAAGCAAACAAGGAAGACCTGACAATAATTAACACGAAAAACTACAAGAAACTACAAACATTGCACACAATAGGAAACAACATAAAAGTCCAAAATAACAGGGCAACACAGACTGGGATAGTGAATATAATATTACCTGTGGCTCGTGCCTCTAGCCTAACCACAGCCATACTGATATAGCACACTATCACACTTATACTCGAGTGATATTGCATTAATATCCTGGCTCTTCCTGTAGCTTTGACATGCCATCGATGGTAAAATCACATTCATCCATCATAAACATAGGTTAATCCATCCAATTGACTGTAATGAAATCTTGAGTCTTTTCACTTTTAAATTACGATTTTTATTGAATATATAAGACAGCAATTACATTTAAGACGAATTGTGTTTCTCAGCAAATATCCATACATGCAATTATTTTTGATTAATTTGATTACTTACACAGCATATCATTCAATTTATCTGATTAAACATTTTGCTATGCATTTTAAACATTAGCACTAGTTTTCATAAGTGTTCAATAGCTTCAGGAAAATAAAAATTACAATTAAAGAATGGACAGCTGGACCAGAATTTAAAGTTTGTGAAAACGGAGATTACTCTCAGTGAAAAGTTTTTGTACAATGACTTGAAATAAAAAATAAAATGATATGTTTTTATAGCAGGATAATTTAACTCCTTTTTAGGGATTCAAGCACTTTTCTCAGCAAATATGATTTCCCATGCAATTATTTTCCTGCAATGATTTTGTTGACAGCTTTACTAATAATAATCATAAGAATAATAATATATTACAAGGCTGACGCCTTTATCTAAAGTGACTTACATTGCATATTATAACGTTTTTTTTGACTACGTGCAATCCCTGGGATCTAACCCATGACCTTGCCTTTGCTAGTGCCATGCTCTAACAGCTGAGACACAGAAAAGAGTACAGAGTAAATAGAACATAATATAACGTTTTACTTTGAGGAACTGCATGCTTATTGTAAGTTGTGCTTTCTGAATAAGTGGCTTCTTTAACCGCTCTGTTATATTTCATTGATACAATTATATTGCCAAACTCTCAAGAGCGTCCTGTTTTGTGATTTTTTTCCATTCATCTGGAATTTTCCCACATTCTTGGAATGTTTTTTTATGGAGATCTTCCAGATCTTCTTGAATTTGCAAACAAACCACTTCCAGTAAGGCAGCTCAGACAGGTCAGGAGTGATGCTCCAGTTAGCGTGTTTAGGTCCTGCTTTCCTGTAGTCTTTCCACTGGACTTCACCAGGACAATTATTTAAGTCATGTGAATGAAAAGACCGATTACTTGCTACTGCTGATGTGCAGATGCTTACAGACAAGTTTTCTGTGGCCTTATAAAACATCCCTTTTATTCCAACAACACGATGAAAAGGAACGCTGTGATCTCCATCATGGTTTTCTATTGTGTTGGTGCAGATGGCTCTACAGAATGGACACTGAACCCAACAGCACTGACAGAAATGATCTATCAAATTTTCATCTGCTCTGTTGCTGTGGTCCAGTTTTGAATAATATGTATATATGCTGAACTCTCTTCTTATGTCCGACATTATCGAAGGAAGTTTTGTTCTTATCACTTCTTCTAGGAGTTTGAAATCATCAACATCATCATGTTTCACTCCAATGAAGTCCTTCACAGAGAATACCAGGACATCTGATAGCTTCTGTGTGAAAAACTTTAACCACTCATGTATATCTTCACTGTTAACTTGAACATGTTCAGTAGATCCATATGCTGCTGTCATGAGGTTCTTCTGCAGGATTTCAATGTTCTGTTCATCTTGAGTTTCATCTTGAGCTGGATACTGCTGATACTACTGAATTATCACTGATGTACCAATTGACTTCATGTCTGATGAACCACTTGAAGTATTCTACAGGATGGTGAATGTAGCTCTTGTATGCAAGAAAGTTCTCATCTTGCGCCAGTCTTTCCAGGATGTGTTTCTCCAGATTTGATCTATTTCCGTTCAGTGACCGACAGTTTGATCTCATTTCATTTGCAATATCTCTAGAAGTTTGTTTGTAGACACTCTGTTCAATAGGTTCCTTAAGTTTCTGACAGATGATCTCACCAAAAATGGCAGCGGATGTTGCTCCTTGACAGTATTTCTTGAAAATACTATAGTATTCTTTCCTCTTTCTCTCCAAATAGAGAACAGGATCATTGGTTTCTTTAAACATCCTGTGTTGTGCAGTGAAGGTTTCGTTTGCTTTCTTAAATATAGAAAAAACCAAATCCTTGAAGAATTCATTTTTGAAAACATATCTAACTGGTCTTTTTTCATATTCTGTTACTCTGTCTTTGATGTAGCTTGTAATGTGATGGATATAACTGATGTTGTAGCCCATCTTTGCAATGTTAAATGAAATGATCATCTTCTGTGTTTCTTGATCAACATCTGAGATCAAGTTTCCTATCTGCACTTCATCCTCATCCGAGAGAATATATCCAAGCGCCACTTTAGCTGATCTATATGGATGTTTGACAGCTTCTACGAGGGTTTCCTTAACTGTACACAAGGGTTTATTTAACTGTACGTAACTTAAAAAACTTGTCACAGAGAAAATATCCCCGTAGTCCTCACAGCTGTCTAAAGGAACACTTTTATAGATGTCGCAGAAGACTGTTTTCATATCTATCAGTATGTCTGCATCTTTAATTGGTGGAGTATCTGTGGTAATCTTCTTAACACACTCTTTCCAAAACAGATCAAACTCTTTCTTCAATATTTCTTCATTGTTCGTTTTGTCTTTGTGTTTTAAAGCAAGTTCTTTGCTCTTTTCTAAGAGAGTATTTTCATGATGTGTCCTCTGATTATCAATCTTTTTCTTCAGATCTCGCTGTTGAAGAATCTCATTCAATTTCGTCTTTGTTTTTCTTACAATGTTCTCTTGAAGCTCTCTGATTTTTATTCCAAATGACACTTTCCACTGTATCAGGTTATCTTTATCTGTGTCTTTCTCAAAGAATTCTAACATTGCTTTCTTAACTCCTTCACTTGTCTCCTTCAGATCTCCTTGAATATCTGTTTCCTCAACTTTATCAGTTGTTTCATTTTCTATTTGGTTTTGTAATTTGTTTTCAATTTCCAACATGGCACTGCGAAGAGTCCAGGACCACTTGTTATATTCTGTCTCTAGTTTCTTGTATGCTGAAATCTCTAGAGAGTTTCTGAAGCTGAACACAAATTGCTCATTAAGTAAAGCCTTCCAGAGGTCTTGAATACGACCACGTAGGTGTGACAGCCTCATTCCACTTGATTTTGCGGCATGTGAAATTATAGCATGCTTCAGTTCTTGAATGTTCTCACAGTAGTTTGGGTTTGGTGGGGCCAACGGTGGGCTTCCCTCCCACAGCTGAGCGAAATACTTCACATCTTTACGTACATCAAAACTAATGACATCGTTGAAACATTCTGCATCACACACTTCATCTTTGGCAGCGAGTCTTGCCATCTTATCCAGAGTCTCCTGCAGTCGTCTTCTTCCATCCATGTTTTTCTCTCCAGCTGTGATGTCTGAAACATTCTGATGGACAAACATGCAGCTGGGATTTAATTTGACCTTCTTCATCCTCAGAAAGGCCTGGACAACTATCTGAAGGATATCTTGCATCTCTGATGGGTTTTCTCCAAAGATGTTGATCAAGGTCAGATTACCAAGTCCCACAACAAATGTGGCCAGTTCATTGTCATGGTGTCTTGTAGACCTTCCTGCCATTTCTAGAGCCCGAAGACCATCTGTATCTACCAGCAGTATATGGTCAAACTTCAACTTTTCTTCCATCTCCTCTGACACTCTTATCAGCTGCATAAAAGCTCCTCTGGTGCACTGGCCAGCACTAACTGCAAACTCAAGTCCAAACATGGCATTCAGCATGGTGGATTTCCCAGAGCTCTGTATCCCTAAAACTGACAGCACAAATACTCTCTGGTCTCCCAGTTTTTGGATGAGTTCTTTTAGAACAGCAGTAACCCAGGTCAAGGGAACATGAGCAGCATCTCCATCCATCAGCTCCAGTGGAAATCCGGAGATCATCATCTCTGCAGCAAGACTTGGGAGAGAAGAGAAGTCAAACTGTAGTTCTGTCTTGTTCCTTTTTACACATGAACATGATTCGTAGATCTGACCAATTTCTCTCAAGATGTGCTCCAATCCAAAGGTTGCAGCCTGAAGTTCTTCAGATATTCTCTCAAGATCTGTTTGTTCAGTCTTAAGTTGTTCAGGTTTATCTTTTAGTTTTAAGACTGTTGACCACTTTTCATTGTACGTGTGATGTAGAGCGGAAAGATCAGCTGAGGTAAATTCATCCAAAAGGATTTTGAGCCATTTGAGAAAAAAAATCCTATTTATGACCCTTGAGTTAATTTGTGTTATAAAGGTCTTTATGAACGCACTCATTTGGGATTTGTGTTGTTCTTCACGAATTGTCATCATTTCTGTTTTTTTCCTACTTATTTCTTGTTCTATTTCTTCTACTTGAGGCCGATGAAGTTCTTTATTCTTTTCACACCAAAGATGCCACAGTTTCCCCTGACATGGCAGAAATGATTCTTTGATTTCTGCCAGCTCTTTATCCTTCACTAAACTCATCAATTGCTGTGCTGCGTTTTTTCCTTTTTTGCAGTCTTCATCATCTTCCTCATCTACTCTGATGCCTGAGTATTTAGACACATCTTCAAGTTTGAACATGGAAGCTGATTCCGAAGATGAGAGACAGTCATTGATAGTTCTTCTGAGTTCTTCGGATACATCAGACTGATTTCTGCCTTTTAAACCAATTTTGAATTTACTTTTTTTGTTTCACTGACAAAAGATTCATCCTCAGTAAGAAGGCAAATAAGCGGCTTTTTGCACTTGTACAGGGATTGAATCTTTTTTGCATTTATGTCATTCTTGTCAAGCTGTGGTAGAATGACAACATTGACTGAAGACATTTCAGTCAGAATCTGCAGCTGTTTCTCATTGGCTCCTGCATCACCATGTAAATTGCAAAATGCAACACACCGAGAAAACATATCTGTGTTTTTTCCGGAGGGGCAGTCTCAGGCGATCTCCACCATTCCATTCATCAGAAGTCTGGTTCTGCTGCTGCCTGGACAGTTCCTGTGGAAAAATGTATTGTGTTTCTCATTGATCAGACTGTTCAACAGCTGAGACTTAGATGAAGACACAGAGCTAAACCTGAAGAACGACACCATTGGGGTGTTTGCTTCGTACACTGGCTGTACTTCATTGATGATGTCATTGTCAGCATTTCTTATCCTCCAGCTCTTGTTGATTTGTCGGAATGTCCAGAGAGGAAACTGAATCTGTTGTGTGAATGGATCAGGAACTAGCAGAGGAAGGGCAAACTGACACTGTGAGAGTTTTGTGACCATTAACTGCTTTAAGAAACTATCAGCACAATGAAACACGGCCATCTGAACATCCATCGGGTAAACAGGGTCTGGTTTACTTATATTACTAGACATGGACATTTCTTCAAAAATATCCCCCTCATCATCAAGTGAGTCATCGTCTTTTTGTTGTGTCTGACACTGTTCATTAGTCTCTTTAGTTTTAATGTTTCTTGCTCTGTAGTTCATCATCAGTAGTTGTTGTAGGAAAATCTTAACTAGTTCATCTTCAGCACAACACTCATGAGACTGCAGAGAATGTGCAGTTATCTGAAGAAGATCTGCAGCTCTGTTTATTGCCATGGTTTTCTTTAAGATGAAGTCTGTGGAAGGGCTGGTTTATTTGTTCAGCCTTTCCTTGTTGTAGATGTTGATTTAGTCTGGCTTCTCCTATTCCAATGACGTTGTTTTCGGCCTGTGTTCGAACACACAAACAATATATTTGATAATTTTGTTCCAGTTTAATATTAAGAAAAAAAATGATTCAAGGAAAAGATCTGAAAGTGTGCATTTTGGATAGAGTATATAGCATGTGCTAATAAGAAAACTATCCCATTTATCTTTGGTTAATAATGAAACTACATACATATAAACACAGGAAAAACACTAAAATCTATTTTAAGTATACTTCCAACCCTGGCAACATCCTAAAATCGCCATAAATTACAATGCATATACAGTATGTGGACAGCATATATGCTTTTAAACAACACTTTATCATCAATATCAAAGACTTTATATGCTGAAGCGCTCTTATTTCAATTGACAACATGTTTCCTTTACAGAAAAAACATTTTTCTAATAGAAATGCAGGTAAAACTGTTTACTTTTTATGTTGAAAGTCAGGTGATTTTTGACAAGTAAAATTGCAAAAAAGTAACAATATTTCGTATTACCATATTTCGTGATGCAATCATGAAATATTACGATGCGCATGTACAGAGAGATAAATATCTCTATTTAAAAAAGCGAATAATTATATTTAATTCTATTTAAAAGCGAATGCTCACCCATATCTGCCTGAAATGCCTCGTATAACCACACCCTTCAAATCAACGTCAGTTTGTGGTATGAGTTGAGTATGACCGCCCAAATGTATATGCAAGTATGTTGGGATAACAGTCAGTGAAATTGCTGTGGAACCGTATGTTCTAAATATGGAAAGAGATGTTACTGTTACGTTACACGCTTGCACTATTCAATCAATCACTACTATTTTTACTAAAAAACAGCATCTGGGGTGACTCTCCCGGTTTAGCTGGGAGAGCAGCTCAACCCCCCTGAGAACAGAGTGTGCAAAAAAGAAAAGAAAAAAGGACAGCAGAGTACGATCGATCAAGTGAAATTAAAGGAGGAGCTGGGGAGGTGGTGGGTTTAGAACAGCAAGCATTAGAAGCAGTGACGCAGGCTTGACTGAACCGATATTTAAATAGGGCGCCCAATTGAGAGAACTTATCAGACTTGCTGATGCGCTGGGTTAGGGTTGTGATCAGCTGATGACAGCTGATAACCAAGCTTGACTACAAGGCCTGCCGGAATAACGCTGATGCTTAATGTATCTTAAAACATTTCTGACATCAAGACAGAGGGCAGGCGTCCAGGGGGCATCCGGAAAAGATGCCCGAGCCACCTCAGCTGGGCCCTCTCGATGTGGAGGAGCAGCGGATCTACTCTGAGCTCCTCCCGAGTGACCGAGCTTCTCACCCTATCTCTAAGGGATCGCCTGGCCACCCTGCGGAGAAAGCTCATTTCGGCCGCCTGTATCCGGGATCTTGTCCTTTCGGTCATGACCCACAGCTCACGACCATAGGTGAGAGTAGGAACGTAGATTGACCGTTAAATCGAGAGCTTCGCCTTGCGGCTCAGCTCCTTCTTCACCAAGAGAGACCAGTACAGCGACTGCATTACTGCAGAAGCTGCACCGATCCGTCTGTCAATCTCCCGTTCCATCCTTCCCTTACTCGTGAACAGAACCGGCGACAAAGGGCAGCCCTGCAGGAGTCCAACATACACCGGGAACAAGTCTGACTTACGGCCGGCAATGCGAACCAAGCTCCTGCTCCGGTCGTACAGGGACCGGATAGCCCTTAGCAAAGGGTCCCGAATCCCATACTCCTGGAGCACCCTCCACAAGATGCCGCGAGGGAGACAGTCGAATGCCTTCTCCAAATCCACAAAACACATGTGGATTGGTTGGGCAAACTCCCATGAACCCTCCAGCACCCTGGAGAGGGTATAGAGCTGGTCCAGTGTTCCACGACCGGGACGGAAACTACACTGTTCCTCCTTAATCCGAGGTTCTACCATCGGCCGGATTCTCCTCTCCAGTACCCTGCCACTTTCCCGAGGAGGCTGAGAAGTGTGATCCCTCGATAGTTGGAGCACACCCTCCGGTCCTCCTTCTTAAAAAGAGGGACCACCACCCCGGTCTGCCAGTCCAAGGGCACTGTCCACGACTGCCACGCGATGCTGCAGAGGCGTGTCAGCCAAGACAGCCCCACAACATCCAGAGACTTGAGGTACTCAGGGCGGATCTCATCCACCCCCGGTGCCCTGCCACCGAGGAGTTTCTTGACTACCTCTGTGACTTCAGCCCGGGTGATGGGCGAGTCCGCCTCCGAGCCCTCGGCCTCTGCTTCCTCAATGGAAGACGTGACGGCGGGATTGAGGAACCGGAACCTTTCGGCCACAGCTCCAAGTGGCCGCGTTGACAATGGAGGTGGAGAACATGGTCCACTCGGACTCAATATCTCCAGACTCCCTCGGGATCTGGTCGAAGCTCTGCCGGAGGTGGAAGTTGAAGATCTCTCTGACAGGGGATTCGGCCAAACGTTCCCAACAGACCCTCACAGTACGTTTGGGTCTACCGAGTCTGTCCAGCTTCCTCCCCCGCCATCGCATCCAACTCACCACCAGGTGGTGATCAGTTGACAGCTCAGCCCCTCTCTTCACCCGAGCGTCCAAGACATATGGCCGGAGGTCAGATGAAACAACCACAAAGTCGATCATCGACCTCCGGCCTAGGGTGTCCTGGTGCCATGTGCACTGTTCGACACCCTTATGCTGGAACATGGTGTTCATCATGGACAAGCTGTAACTAGCACAGAAGTTCCAAGGGGGCCATTCCTCCCAATCACGCCCCTCAAGGTGTTACTGTAGCAGAACGACGGAGTCCGCAGTCGGAGCGCTTTCCAGCACCCCTCCCGGAGTCTCCAAGAAGGCTGGGTACTCTACACTGCCATTTGGCCCATAGACGCACACGACAGTGAGAGACCTATCCCTTACCCGAAGGCACAGGGAAGCGACCCTCTCGTTCACCGGGGTAAACTCCGACACATGGCGGCTGAGCTGGGGGGCTATAAGCAAAACCACACCAGACCGCCGCCTCTCACCCTGGGCAACTCCAGAGTGGTGAAGAGTCCATCCTCCCTTGAGGAGTGTGGTTCCAGAGCCCAAGCTGTGCGTAGGGGTGATCCCGACTATATCTAGTCGGAATCTCTGAACCTCACGCACAATCTCAGGCTCCTTCCCTGTCAGAGAGGTGACGTTCCATGTCCCTAGAGCTAGCTTCCGTGTCCAGGGATCGGGTTGTCGAGGCCCCCGCCTTCGACTACCACCCGATCCACTTTCCACCGGCCCCTTACGGTCCCTCCTGTAGGCGGTGGGTCCACGGGAGGGTGGCCCCACTTCGCTCCTTCGGGCTGAGCCCGGCCGGACCCCATGGGGGAAGGCCCGACCACTATGCGCCCGCATACGAGCCCCAACCCCGGGCCTTGCTCCAGGGTGGGGCCCCGGCCGGCCATGCCGGGCGACGTCACGGTCCTCGAATTTGCTGTCATCATAAGGGTTTTTGAACCGCTCTTGGTCTGACCCTATATAATATAATCTGTTAAGGATACTGCATATGTAAGAAACTAGTTTATGCCGCACACTCAGTGCATGCCTCCTTTCAAGGTGAGCACCATTTGCATTGCAGATGTTGTTGTTCTACCAGTATATCGATGGCAGAAATAACGTGCGGGAAATCATCAGCACTGCGAATTTCTATGTCATTTATAATTCAAAATAAAACGTAATTTAATCAGTTATCTCGGTTTATCCCATTCCTGAATGATCTATGCTGCTGTGGCTAAACTGTTCTGTATGAATGCCGTTAAAATACATTTGTTAATATTTTTTATTTGCAAATCTCATTGTATTCATTTGTGAATTTAATTTTGTTTTGTGGAACGTCCAACATTTATTTATGGTTCGCTTTTTGTGCATATGTGATTTTAAAATATGTTTGTGAAACTCTCTATATTTATTTGCTGATCACAGTTTATTTATTCAGAATATTGCAACAATTCTAATCCCATTCTGATAGGAAAGTAAAAAATCTACAGTAAATTACTGCCAAACCTGCTGCAAAACTACAGCAAAGTTTTGTGTATAGTGTATAGTTAGTGTACAGTGTATAGTCAACAGATATCCAAGAATAATGCTACGATGCATTGTATAATCATGCATGTTCCGCAAATCCAACCCCCCCCCCCCACCCCCACCCCCACCCCCACCAGGCACGCCTTCAGGAGCACGACTGTTTTTGGAAATAATTGTACTGCTGTGTCTGTCAACTAAAGACTCAGATTGATAAGAAAAACGGCATGCATTACCTCCGCTTTAAGGTTATGAGGTTTAAAATGTGCTTTGAAAATGGCATCATTATAAAACTTAAATCTAAAACCATATTCTGAACTCTCACCTTCTCTGAATCATGAGCATTAAAATCTTTCGTTGTTTCCTCAAAGTTGTTGTACCCTGTTGCGCCATGAGCTCCAGTTATTCTAAGCAAAGTCACGTCATCTGTATTTTCGTTTGAATCTGGTAAAGAGAGAAGTGCATCAGTCCTAGCTTAATATAACCACTGAAGATTAGACAGAATGTTTTTCTTAGGATCAAACTTGAAATTACTGTGCTGGGTTTCCTTCTAAATGCTACTTCGTTCTTAAGTTATACCTTAAGAGTGGTACAAATATATTATTGAGAACGACGTAGTGATACGAATGTTTATGAATCCCAGCCCAGTGTTACCACTGAACAGTATTTTAAGCAACAGTTTTAAATGAAAGACATGTCTTATAATGAAAGGTAGCAAAACATGAAGCATACAGTTGAGGACAAAAATATTACCGTTGTTAATGTGAGCAAAAAATGCTGTGAAAATTCTAAAATCTCCTTTTTTATAAGTGAAAGTGAAAGTGACCAATTTTTCAGTTATGGTGACCCATATCCGAGATATACCTCTGCTTTTAACCCATCCAGAGAGTAGTGAACACACGCACAGCAAGTGGTGAACACACATACACCCAGAGCAGAGGGCAGCTATCGCTGCAGCGCCCAGGGAGCAAGTAGGGGTTAGGTGCCTTGCTCAAGCACACCTCAATCGTTACCCGCCTGACCTGAGGATCGAACCGGCAACCTTCTGGTCACAAGTCCAACCCTCTAACCACTAGGCCACGACTGCCCCTAAAAACATTGAAGTAAAACAATTGAAAGTTGGGAGATCACATTTCAAAATAAATGAATTCCCTAATTCACATTGGCCACTATTATAAACCCCCCCCCAGAAAATCTCTCAAGTATACTCCCATTAACATTTACATTTTCTTAACACACCAAGGTGACTAGAAACATGACGTTGTCCAGTCATAACTTCCTTTGCACAGGAGAATAAATATTAAGTAATGCAAATCACAAATATCCGTAATCATTCATCACACGTTTAAGAAAAAAATCTTCTGTTCTCAGGCAAAAAAAATCCTCCATATTAATTTACCATACTGGAACTTCAATTATGACTGGGGTCTATGGCCATATGACATAAAGAATTGTTTTTTTGGGCAGCAAGAAAACAAGATGAGATTTGGGATAAAAGGTGCCCCAATATACACCACTTGTTTTTTCTTGTTGTGGGCCTACTTTAGGGCGATTTTGGGGCCGTGGTCCAACAATTTGATGAGACCCTGCTCGGAGCTGACCAGTACCATCACAAATGCTTAAACAAATGCATGGAAAATGCGCGGCAGGGGATTTCTCAATTAGCTTGTTCTCTCGTTGCGACCGCCTGCGAGTGAAGAGAGCGCCTTGCGAGTTGAGCGTGCTTGCTGCGTTTCTATGGCAAGCCGAATTAGCCTTTAATCATTCTCGGGATCATTCTATTTTTGATATCAACAATTCAATGCTTATTGTTACTAGTAAGAATTGCATTTCTGATTCCTGAAATAAGATTTTTAACATTTAAGAAATTAATTGTTGATATCTGAAATCAAAGTTGAACGGCAGTACATTGTGATATTTAACTTGTAAAAAATGCAATTACAGATTTAAAGAATTAAGTTTTTTTACTAGTTGAAATTCAATTTTTATTATCAAGAATACACATTTTTTCCTTGAGTGATTGCCTGATTGTTGATATCAAGAGTTCACATTTTTACTAGTGAAGATGTAATTACATAAAATTATAAAAATAGCAATTGTTACTAATAGAATTTATATTCTTGATATCAAGAATTATAATTTTTATTAGTAAAAATTGTATTGTTGATATCAAAAAGTGGGAGAGTTCCCCTCCTTGAACTGCCACCTTACCGTGGTGGAGGGGTTTGAGTACCCGAAAGACCCTAGGAGCTATGTTGTCTGGGGCTATATGCCCCTGGTAGGGTCTCCCAAGGCAAACAGGTCCTAGGCGACGGTTCAGACTAAGAGCGGTTCAAAAAAAACCTTATGATGACAAAAAATCGAGGACCGTGACGTCGCCCGGCATGGCGCAGCCGGGGCCCCACCCTGGAGCCAGGCCCGGGGTTGGGGCTCTTATGCGAGCGCCTGGTGGTCGGGCCTTCCCCCATGGGGTCCGGCCGGGCTCAGCCCGAAGGAGCGACGTGGGGCCACCCTCCCGTGGACCCACCACCTACAGGAGGGACCGTAAGGGGCCGGTGCAAAGTGGATCTGGTGGTAGTCGAAGGCAGGGGCCTCGACAACCCGATCCCTGGACGCGGAATCTAGCTCTAGGGACATGGAATGAAACTATGAAATCATTATGATAAATGTAATTTAAGACCTAACGTTATTCGCACGGGATATGTATTGTCTGCGGTCCTCATGTAACGAGACAACGTTATCAGGAAACACAGCCCTGAACACTACAGGACATCAGTGGGATGAACTGAAGAAGAGGGAGCACCAAAATTTGGATCTGGAGAAATTCTGTATAAAGGAATTGTCTAAATCCATTTTTCATTTATTCTTCAAGCTCACCAGAAATTAAAGAGAAGAGTTGTTTTTCTTGCAAATGGATGTAGCAAAATTAATTTGAAGGGGGCTAATAATTATGGCCAGTGAGTATCGGAGATAAACACTTATTTCAAAATGTGATTTCCCCCCACTTTCAATTGACTCACTTCAATGAAACATTAGATTTTTGTGTGTTTTGTTTATTAGAGGTCAAAAGGAGAAACAATGCAGATTATTTTCACATGATAACCCGCATTAACATTACAAGTGTGAAACTTTAGTTTACCTGGGGTTAAAAGCAGGGTTTGGAATGAAGATAACCCAGGGTTAAACTCAGTGTGAAAAGCCCTTCTGTTACTAAAGTGCTTAAAAACCCTATAATATATTGAGCAAATATTGTACATAAGGGATCTTGTAAACTTACAAGACGTTTCACCATGTCAGCGTTTTATTCTTGGAATAACAACCAGCTGGATGTTTAATTTTTCCGCTGATGACAGCTAATTTCCAAATGTGTAAAATGCTGGACAATGCTATTACTGTAATATATTTGTAACATGCATACTTTACATGAGAAAAGCAACAACAGAGTGATACATTAAAGGAGGCATGAATTAATATAAAAAATTTAACCCAAGCTTTTGTTATATAAGAGGGAATCGTTTACACGTGAATATCATGTATGCGTCCGAACTGAAAATGCCCTTGTTACTGAGATTTCATCTGGCATTGACACCAGGCCCAGCGAACGCCAGGTTCTGGAATGCACCCATCTATGATTGATAGGTTGATAGGTTGAAAACCACCTCCACAGAAAAATATCAACGACTACTTCTCTAGCCCCGCCCACTGTTCCCGTATGACAGGACAAGTCGCCTGGAACAAAATAGAGCGGGCAAGCAATAAACAAACATGCCGTTAAAGATATCTTAATATTTTGACACCCCTGGTTGTGGAAGAATACAGTCACTGCATAACCTTCCTTCGGATTCCAGATTAGGAAGGCGGGGTTAAAGTTTATTTTTAAAGACGTTCCAGCTCATGTGGGAAAAACATGGAGTGTTTGTTCGTTTCATTTCTCTGAGGACTCCTTCGTGAACAAGGCAGAGATCGACACAGAATTTGTGGAGAGTTTAAAATTAAAAAGCAGTGATGTGTCTTCAATATTGGATCCAATAGGAATGGCGCAGAAATCTTATGTGAGTAAAACAGTATTGTACGATGCGTCACTATGCTTTGTTAGAGATCGCTTGATGTGCCTTGAGTACTGTTCACACGAGATTAGTATTACCTGGGGACCTCTAGTCATTTGTATTAATTGCAGATGTTGTCTGTGATCTTAAACTCGTGCGAATCGCCATCTCTGTGATTTGGCAGGCTCGTATATAGTTTTAAAGGTTTTATACACCGTTTGTGAATAATGGGGGCCGCTTTAAAGTGTTTTGGTATTATTTCGGGTGCTGGGTGATATCCATAAGTGACCTGGAGTCTTGTTTATTTATCATAGAAACTCTCGTAACATTTGAGATCCGCGATCGTGGTGACCTATTGTCCGGCTCGAGATCACTGGTCTCAAATTCTGACAGGTAACGTTATGGTAATTTATCATTAAATGCAATACAAGTATAGGCTATACAAACTATACGCAATGCCATCACATCCGAGAAATAAGGCTGTAAATTTGAGTCAAATCATTCCGTGCGAATGCGTCACATTAAATAATGATGCGGGGAGGTCATTTATAAATCACAGGAGGTCTCCAGATAATTATGCCCTGTGAATAATGCTAATGTGTAACCTTGCGTTACATCTCGAACCAAATTCACAGAAGCCTCCAACTATGCAAACTGCTATCCAATCAAAGTGGTGGGCGACTTCCAAGTGTCTTCAATGCGGCACGCCCATTAAAACCGAGAATTTGCAGAGCTGGCCTGAAAACCTGGGTAGAAAATCGCCTATTACTTATTGATTTTGTAGACCTCATATAACAGTATAAAACTATAAACAAGCAAAGTTCATCAAACCTTTAAAGACAAGTAGTACTTGTCAAGATGACCAACAGTACCTGGATAAGCGGTATGTTTTGGTGGTTGTTATTGGAAGATAACAGAATGGTGCCACAGATCAAACAGAATCAAATATGCATGAGAGCCGTGCGATAAAAAGTGTGAATTCAGTTAATGAACTTGGAATAATTTTACCTGGAATTAGAAGAGTTTGCCATTCCTTTGTCTTCTTCTCAATCCATGGTCCATCTTTATGAACTGATCCTTCTGACTGTTCTCATCCATCTGTCTGCGCTAATTTGTAGGACTGTGGTGATCCGTCTGTCTGGTCTGATTCGTCTGTTTGTGCTGGTCCGTCTTTCTTTGGTAATCCGTCTGTTTGTGGTGATCTGTCTTTCTGTGGTGATCCATCTGTCTGGCCTGATCCATCTTTCTGTGGTGATCCGTATTTATTTGGTAATCCGTCTGTCTGGTCTGATCCGTCTGTTTGTGGTGATCTGTCTTTTTGTAGTGATCCTTTTGTCTGGTCTGATCCGTCTTTCTGTGGTAATTTGTCGGCCTGATCTGATCCGTTTGTTTGTGGTGATCTATCTTTCTGTGGTGATCCTTTTGTCTGGTCTGATCTGTCGTTCTGTGGTGGTCCATCTGACTATATTGAGCACACAGTTAAATACAGCAACTTTAGAACAAAGAATAGTGTTGAAACACACACATCTACAGTTTTTTGGGTCTCTATTTAAACTATTTGTTAGCCAAGTTAACTCAAAACTGAAATAGTTTCTTTGAGGAGCAGTTTTTTCATTCATTTTGGTCACAATAAATGAAGAATTGCTGTTTTCACACTACCAAGGGAAATGTAATTGTTAATAAAATTAAATATAATATGTCTGTAAAATTAAATGAAACAACAGACAAAAATAAAGTCCAGTCATTTCAGGGCAACAATTGGATAAAAAGTCATAAACCGTTTGAAGTTTGGGAGCCTTGGCAAGTAATGCTATAAATCCAGTATTGGAAATCTAAATATATCACATAGTATGGAAGAAAACATTTGTACAAACTTAATTTGGTCGAAACTATTTCTTAAACAAGGTAAGTAATAAAAACACCTGCAACATTTGTTGAATGTTATAAGGTCTTTAGTCTCTTCCAAAATTGAAATGGTCTAGCAAGAAACATGAAATTCACATGTGAAATAAAACATGTAATTACATGTGAAAAGATTTGTTTTTGTGAATCCCATGTAAAACCCATGAGATCACATGTAAAAACCCATGGGATCACATGTGCAACATTTGGCAATATGTCAAACACATGTAGTATTCAGTGTTCTTTTTTGACTAAAATGCAATATAGTTTTAGACACATTTTAGTCATCCCCTTCTTTTTAGTTTAGGGCGACACAATCTACATTATATTTTATCTACTAGAATCTAACTGTATTAACTAATTTAATTGGAATAATTGAAAACCAAAAAACACCAAAAAAGCAACATGGCGTCAGAAAGCTTTTGAGGGCGAGGCACCCTTTCCTTGCCCTTCTGCATGTGGATTTACTAATGTGCTTAATTTAGTGTAAAATTTAATTAATAAATAGATAGATATGTGTACCAATAAACAAACAAATGAATCTTTAAATTAATTATGCAAAGAGGAAGAAATAATTAAAAAGTTCCCATGTTCTCAGTCCGGCTCAAGGGTCTCATTTATAAACGTTGCGTACGCACAAAAAGGGGCTGGAAACATGCGTATGCCACTTTCCACGCAAAGGTTGTGATTTATTAAAAGAATATTTGACGGGAGAATGCGCACCAGTAAGCAAACTCTGACCCAAACATAGGCATATTCGATGAAGTAATTAAATTTTGAAAGCGCTATTTGGCTCTTTTGCAGCCAAGGATATATTGAGAGCAGTGGCGGCTGCTGATCTTTTAAAGAGGGGAAGCTCATTTTCGGCCTAAATCATAAAAATTGTCCATTTATTTATATGTAAACTCTGCCCTACATTCCTTTTCAAGAAAATGCTCTGTAACCCTGTCGTACCAACTAGGCGTCTTTTCCTGTGACTTGACCAGTGTCCTCTCAATGGCCAGCAGAGCTAGGCTGCTTAAACGGCCTTGGCCCATTGTGTTACGGGTGTAGGACTTGTTTGTAAAGCTGAGGCATTACACTGTCCAACTCTATGTCTTTAAGGAACACCAAATAATCACACAGCTTTCCCCTGTTACTCTGCAAGTCCTGATCTGAATACAGGACTTGAAGTTCAGACCTCAGTCTCCCTGAATCAAAGTGATGGCCATAACTTTTCAGAACACTTTGGAAGGCCTCCTCTGGAAATGCTTATCTCATGTCAACAAATTTCCCTGGATTGACTAATTCTAAGAAAAGCATACTTTCCAAATTTGAAAAACGTCGAGGAATCTGCTCCAAGATGTTGGTCAAGGATGGCCATGTACAGATTTCTGTAGCGCTCTTGGGGATCCTGCAATTGGGTCAGACGGCGCTCTCTCATGGGCTCATCTCTTGGGTCTGATGTGAGATCTGCTGCTTTGGCATAAACAGCTTGGAAAGCCCCCTCTGACCACTTCTCTTTGACAAATGCAAGAAGAGACTCAATTCTTTTCTTGCAGTAAAGAACATCCATCGCTCTCTGCTGTTTAATTCTAAGTTTCTCCTCGTAAGGAAGACTTTCTAATGGCTTTGCCAAAATCAGGTTGACAATATTAGCACTGTCTGCCATCGTGTGCAGTTTGTTAGCTGGCTAGTTCAGACTATATTAATTAATGAACAAACGATCTAATATATATATATATATATATATATATATATATATTTAGCTCAACGGGAGGAAATGTGGGAATTATGTTAAACTGAAACAATGAATGTGGTGTGAAATTGTGTGTAATATACGATGATGGTCGTAGCAGTTTGTCTTTCGACTACACATGCAAAATCTGTGATGGAACTGACTGAGTTGGAAATAGAGACACAGAGTGATACGCGTCATAATCTGAAGACCACGTCCACGCCCACACCAACCATCTCTTTGCATTGCGAGAAGCTGCCGCCTTCTTGTCATTTATGATTTATAAAAAAAAATGTGACAATGTGTATAGCAAACAAGCTAAAAAAAAAACAAGAAATACGTTTTTATAAACTGTCGACCCCGATAAACGAGCGTTTTAGGACATAAAAGTGGATTAAAAAGAGATGAAAGACCCTCCAATCATCACGCAGACGCTCGGAGTCCGGGCCAGCCCACTCCTCCATTCATCCCAGAGACGCTGAGCGTCCATGGGCGGGACATAATCGCAGCATTATCCAATGACCGTCTTGCTTCTAAGCACTGAAAAAAACTGTTTAAAGCAGCCCCATTGAAGTCAATGGACGCTGGGCTTCAACAGAGTAATGCACTGTACGCTACGGGAATGAATGAGAAGGAAATCGAGTCAGCCGACCTATGTAGCTGATTCTGAACGAAATTGTTGTCGTTCGAGATGAACGTGTTTAACGCATTTTTAGTCAATAAAATGTTAACATAATAGTACATATATTTGACCATTCATTTTTTGACAATTATAGGGGAAGCTGAGCGTCCCTTGCAGTCTTAAAGAAATCGCGTCTGATTGAGAGCCGTCGGAACATGGCACTCTATTCTGTTGACTAGAGCAGTGTTTCTCAACCGGGGGTACGCTTACCCATAGTATTCGGTGGCGTAATTGCAGGGGGTCCGTAGAACCCGTTCAATTTTTTTTTGTTATTATCTTGCATTCATTCAGGGTTTGAAATTAACACAAATAAAAATCAACCGAGTCGGCTGTTGCAGTGAAATTAAACGCCCAATTGACTGTTACTTGTGTTCATAAATTGTTTGTTCACTTTGTATTGAATGTTAATTTAAACCAAATCATATTCTGCGTATTTCTGACTCAAACAAAGTATGCATGTACAGTGCAAACATCGTTCTTTTTTATAGATCACTCTCCGACACCTGACACCGGACAGATTCAGTTTGAGGCACACGCGTTATTGTCCTGTTGGACATGTCCCCACCACTTTTCGGAGGAAATTAAGAAATGCTTGTGGAAGGTATTGTTTAGGGGGCATTAACATCTAAACGTTATGGGAGGATGCAGGGTTCGCCGCTTTTTCACCATTTCCCGTTGTTCACTCTTATAAGTAATATTTGCGGACGAAATAGCGTTCGCAGCGCTTGCTTGTGCATCCTGTGTCCGATCACAAAAACGTGTAAACCAACGAACAAGTGACGTTTTTAGTCCTAGGAATAAAATTGTTTTAAGTGTAATGCACCGCAACAGCCACGTGACCTTCCCAGATGAGAGTTTGGGAACCACACCCTGAGAACTGGAGTCAAAAAGCATAGTAGGCAATGGACGGAATGCCCACTTTATATGATATATATTCTATACGAGTTAATAAATAACGAGTTATTACAGAAACAATTAAAGTATTAATTATATTAAAGTATTAAACAGTATTAATTGTTTTGTCCCCACCCCTTTTCTAAAAGTTGCGGGACTGACGGATTGCGTCAGGCCAGGTGCAAGTCAGGGCAAGTTGGGCAACTCATAGGTCTCACCCAACAGAGTTCAAAGTCTTTTTTAAAACTTTTTACTTTGTATTTTTATTGAACAATCGATAGCTATATCACGTTGATAAATGAGTTATTGTTTTCTTTTTTTAATCATTTTCTACAGATATTAAACATTATATGATGGTTAACGGTAACTAATCAGTAATGTTAGGTGTAAATCCTTGTTGTCAAAACTGCAGTAAAGTGTATTTATACTGTTGGAGACACTGAAATATATTTTTTGGGCGGCATAATTGTGATTATTGTGTAATTGTAATGCAACTGAAAATTATTTAAAGGTCTTATGGGTCAATTATTCGAAATTGATTTTATTACATCATCTGAAAGCTGAATAAATGAGTTTTCTATTGGTATATGAGTTGTTAGAAAAGAACAATATATGGTTGAGATACAACCGTTTAAAACCCAGAAATCTGAGACTGTAAAAAATTTCCCTTTGAAGTTGTTTTATACAAGTTTGTATATGTTTATGGTAGGAAATTGACAAAATATCTTCATGAAACATGATTTTTACTTAATATCCTAATTTGTTTTTGTCATAAAAGAAAAATCGATAATTTTAACACATACAAAAGTATTTTTGTCTTGTACTAAAAATGTTCCCGTTCTACTTAAGACTGGTTTTGTGATCCAGGGTCACATATATTGACTTTTATATTATTTTCCTAATTCAGTGGAAATATGTTGTTGTGCTGGGGAATGAAAACGGGATGGGGTAAGCCTGCAGGTTGGGGGTCGATGAGGATGGATTGAGATATGATGGGGTCCAGTACTACAAAAAGGTTGAGAACCACTGGCCTAGAGTAATGCCCACCCACCGCGGGCAGTTTGAGTGCCGGCTTTCTCCCGTGTGCGCTTGCATTGCCGAGTGCTCTGACCAAAGATCGTCTTTTGAGAGCATGTGAGTAGCCTACTTGATGCTTTAAAATGGTTTGTATTTGTGAATTTGCATGACTTAAAATATTGTGCAAATGCCTATTCCGTCAACTGATGAGTCATCACTGAACCAGCTCGAGCTAGCAAATGCTTTCAATGCGAGTAAGTCCAATCCTACAAGTGCTTTCAGCTTCCCGCGTTGATTGGCCGGACTCGTGACTCCCAACAAATCAGATGGGTGGTGGCCGTGCATTACTCTTGGCAACAGAATAGAGTGCCATGTTCCAATGGCTCTCAAAAAATCCTTTGATGCATCAGAGCCAAAAGTGCATTTTAATATAACATTCTTTTATCCCCCTCCTTGAACTGCCACCTTACCGTGGTGGAGGGGTTTAGTACCCGAAATACCCTAGGAGCTATGTTGTCTGGGGCTATATGCCCCTGGTAGGGTCTCCCAAGGCAAACAGATCCTAGGTAACGGGTCAGACTAAGAGCAGTTCAAAAAAACATTATGATGACCACAAATTCAAGGACCGTGACGTCGCCCGGCATGGTGCTGCCGGGGCCTCACCCTGGAGCCAGGCCCGGGGTTGGGGCTCGTATGCGAGCGCCCGGTGGTCGGGCCTCCCCCAATGGGGTCCGGCCGGGCTCAGCCCGAAGGAGCGACCTGGGGCCACCCTCCCGTGGACCCACCACCTGCAGGAAGGCCGGTGGTTAGTGGATCGGGGCAGCACTCGAAGGCGGGGGCCTTGACAACCAGATCCCTGGATGCGGAATCTAGCTCTAGGGACATGGAACGTAACCTCTCTGGTGGGGAAGGAGCCTGAGATTGTGCATGAGGTTCAGAGATTCCGACTACAGATAGTTGGGATCACCTCTACGCACAGCTTGGGCTCTGGAACCACACTTCTCGAGAGAGGATGGACTCTTCACCACCCTGGAGTTGCCCATGGTGAGAGGCGTTGGGCTGGTGTGGGTTTGATTATAGCCCCCCAGCTCAGCCACCATGTGTTGGAGTTCACTGGATACCCTGTGCCGCTCATTCACTGAACCTTGTTTAAATTAACAGGGTGCTTACTGCAGTGATACCGTTTCGCTTTTTGGATTTTTGCAGGCATGTTTAATTAAAATTTTCGGCATCCCCGAGGCGATGGAAAGTTATTTTGGATGGACTTGAATCTAAAGAAACCCTGTTGCTCAAAATTAACCTCAAATTCTTTTGAAAAATATGTGTCGTCTTGAGACTGCATTTTTTTGGAGATTATGGAACAAGATCCAGCAAAACTTTCAAAAAATAGCACCATTCTTAGGAAGTAGACTTGAATCTAGTGACAGCTGGAATGCTTCAGTCACTTGCAACTTTTGTAGAAAATTTAGGCGAACAGTTTGGAGAGTTGGAGATGTTGGCCAAACAAATGTTGACTTTCCAAGAATATGTAAAAGGTTAAAATGGTAAGTTTATTAAAATGGTTAGTTTATTGTTCATTACTTTAAGTGGTCATTAATTCCAGTTACACGGTACAGAGATTTGTTCATGAAATGCATTATTAGGATATGCCTGTAGAGAGCGCATAATGGCCCTTTTCTAGATGAGCCTGTCAAATCCCAATACTTGTAATATTTAAATATATTAGTTAAAGTAATTGCTATTGTTTATGTACTCGTGTGGTTAGAAAAACAGTCAGGTATAGCAATACTTGGTGCATGTGAAAATTCCCAATGCTATGCTGCTAAAATTAGCAAGATCTATGCACGGTTATTCAGCTTTATGTTTGATTAAGTTAGACGCTTGTTAAGCAATAATTTCAATGACGTTTATGTTATGTAGTCCTGCTCATTGTGACAACATTGACAATGATTTTGTCTCTATCATGCATTCTTACATTTTGTGTTTACATTGCTCTTAAATGTATTGAGACTTAATGTGCAAATGTTGGCGCTAATTATTGTGTTTCTAAAAATGTGTAAGACAATTAATAACAATGTATCATTGTTGGTGAGATGTGCATTTAGAACATGTAAGTTATAGTGATATGCACTGTGATTATAATTTAGGTAGGTCTACTTAACACAGCGTATTACATTTGTTTGGATTAGTCATTTATTTTGTTGTCGCAATAATACAAAACAATTGCTGTATATAATAGGAGAGTACATACTGGCCTTTACCAGTTCATGCCTGAAATCTGTTCAGTTGATGGCTATGCTAAATGTAATGTATAATGTGTATGTTGATATGTATTTCATCATTCTCATGTTGTGTATGGTTGAACTTGTTTGTTCCTTTATCGATCACTTGCAATACACAGATTGAGGGAAAACGTAATATGTGCTTGTGCACATCTATATATTCATTATATGTTCCCTTTTCTAGTGTGAGTGTCTGTGTGCAAATACAGGACTGAAACCACTTGCAAAATTAAAAGAAAAACAAGAGCGGATGAATCTACCTATGGGTCATATCCTCACTAGTAGTGAATGGTTTCGCTACTGGGGCATTTTAATCCGTCTAAT
This sequence comes from Triplophysa dalaica, assembly GCF_015846415.1. Classification (NCBI taxonomy): domain Eukaryota; kingdom Metazoa; phylum Chordata; class Actinopteri; order Cypriniformes; family Nemacheilidae; genus Triplophysa; species Triplophysa dalaica. The sequence continues at coordinate 3,994,366 of NC_079554.1, read as the reverse complement.
AGGGATGCCAAATGAAGACATGCGCGCACCCCTTTAAAAGCTTGTACAAACATATTGCGAAGATCTGCAGGAACATTTCGATAATGAACTTGTTCAGTTTATTGTGTTTTGCAGCTCCGTGACCAATGACCTCTCGCCTAGAACCTTAATGCTTATCCTCAAAGAAAAGAAGCTCTAGTGTGCTTTTCCCCAATGTTGAAATCGCGTTAAGCATCTGTGTCAAATGCCTCAGAAGGGTCGTTTCAAAATTGGAACATCAATGCAAGAACAAAGATTAAACTGTTTGACAGTAATTTTAAGTGAGAACGACATTCTGCTACAGATTGATTTTAAAGATTTAATTGAGGAATTCTCTTTGAAGAAGAGCAGGAAGAAGCTCTTTTAGTGGTGAGTAATATTTAATTCATTGTATTTGCTGGGCTGTTTCTGATTTGTAAAATCATTACTTAATAATATTTGTGTACATACTTTATTTGCCTACTTTTGGGATTATGACGTGTTCGCTCTTTGTTTGTTTATTTTGATTTCATGAATATAATGAGCGCGTTTTTATATGGTGTTTGTTTGACTGAACATTTGGTTCACCAATTCTTTGAAAATAAAAGGCATATAACTGGGGAGGGGGCTGAGGCTGTGGTAGCGCAGGGCCCTGAGAAGGCTTAACGTGGCACTGTCTCCAATTATAACATATGTGTGGTGAGCGCACTAGGGCTGTTTTACTGTTTTACCATCACATCATCCAGATTTGGTTAGGTAAATTTCACGTTTTCTGTAAGAGGTTTTGTGGTTGTATATTCAGTTGGGTGCAGTGCCTCTCACTCACCTTTTTATTTCCTCCTGCTGCTTCTGCAACTGCACCAGCACCAGCTATAAGAAGAACATCAATATTATCACTACGGAAATAGATATTGAAAACCATGCCTGTACATAATAGTAATACCAAAATATATTCAAATAGGCTTACTTGGGTTGCATACTATTAAATTATCAGGACATAATGAGCTTTTTTCAGTCTGATGATCCTCCTGAAAAGAGACATTAAATTATTGTTCCTGAATAGCAAATCCAATCTGAGATTAACAGTTAATATCCAACAGGGGAATATCAATCTGACAAACAAAAGACAGAACAAAGGAAACACAAGGGCAAAACTGTAAATTCACAGAGTAATCAGGGTTAACAATACAAAACAATAGAAACAGAACTAGAGATGAGAGCAAAACACAAATGCCAAAATCAAAACAGTGATGGACAAACAATTTGACAGTTATTTTCTCAGTAGTTAGGCTTTCAGTTTGTAGGATTTACAAATTAAAATAATAAAATATTTTGAATAAGATTATTATTTTGTTGTACTTTTTTAAACAACTTCAGGTTTAAAGTGTCATTTTCCTGTTACTGACTAAACAGCAACAATTGTTTCCTTTATTTTACAAGCATATTTTTGATTATATCTTATTTAAACATCAATATCAGTTTACGTGGACAATGGCAGACAGTAAAATAATTGAATTCTTCCTGTCAAGTGTTACACTTGTTTATGTAAAGTGGAAGAAACACTAAAAAATTTAAAATCCTTCACTTAAAGGGATATTTCACCTAAAAAAATAAAAATTCTGTCATTATTTTCTCAACCTGAAGTTGTTTCAAACTTGAATACATTTTATTGTTCCACTGAACAAAAAAGAAGATGTTTGGAAGAATGTTTGTAACAGAACAGTGGGGAACCACTGACAACCATAGTAGGAAATTAAACTACTATGGTAGTCAATGATGACCCAGAAGGGTATGGTTAACCGAATATATTCTCAATTTTTCATATCTTGTATATAGAAATCATATAGATTTGAACCAACATGATGGTAGGTCAAATGATGACAACATTTTTGGATGAACTACCCCTTTAAGTCAAATCTTTCTCTATATACTTTAATGTCATATGGCAAGCAGTCTGGACAGCTAACAAGTCAAACACACTTATTTTCTCCTTAGCCCAACACACCAATTCATATTGTAGAAGGTGAGAAGTAAACACAGGATCACTAAAGCAACTATTAGCCTTGCAGGTTATAAGTACTATATGTGAAACACCTATCAAAGCGTCATCACAATAAAAAGGTTTTTCAAAGAGAGGGTCAAAACCAGGATATAAAAATAACATAGCCTGTTACTGATGAAATGATGAAACTTGCATTGGACCTCAGAGTAAAAAAAAGCTGTTTCTGACCACTCTTCAGTAAATGTCACTATTTCTTCATTAGTATTGGAGAA